>NW_011888844.1:2338381-2380919 GCF_000151845.1 Pteropus vampyrus | reverse complement strand
CTCCTCCTCCTCCTCCTCCTCCCTCTCCTCCTCCTCCTCTTCCTTCTCTTTCTTCTTCTTCTTCTAGAAGTCCCTCTAAAATTTCTTGTAATACTGGTTTGGTGGTGATAAACTCCTTTAGCATTTTCTTGTCTAGGAAACTCTTTATCTGCCCTTTGATTCTAAATGATAGCTTTGTTGGGTAGAGTGAACAATCTTGATTGTGGGTCCTTGCTTTTCATCACTTTAAATATTTCCTGCAAATTCCTTTTGGCCTGCAAAGTTTCCGTTGAGAAATCAGTTGACAGTCTTATGGGAGCTCACTTGTAGGTAACTAATTGCTTTTTTCTTGCTGCTTTTAAGATTCTCTCTTTGTCTTTAACTTCTGGCATTTTAATTATGGTATGTTTTGGTGTGGACCTCTTTAGGTTCAACTTGTTTGAGATTCTCTGTGCTTCCTGGGCTTTTATGTCTATTTCTTTCACCAGTTTAGACAAGTTTTCCATCATTATGTCATCAAATAGATTTTATTTTCAATGTCTTGCTCTCTCTCTTCTCATTCCAGTACCCCTATGATGAGAATGCTGGTACTCTTGATATTATCCCAGAGGCCCCATCCTCCTTTTTTTGGATTCTTTGTTCTTTTTGCGGTTCTGCTTGGGTGTTTTCTGGTATCTTATCTTGTAAATTGCTGATTTGACCCTCTGCTTCATCTAATCTACTGTTGATTCGCTCTAAACTATACTTTACTTCAGTTATTGTATTCTTCATTTTTGATTGGCTCTTTTTTTTTACATTTTCTATGTCCATTTTTATGTATCCTATCTCTTTGTTGAATTTCTCACTGAGATCATTGAGCATCCTTATAACTAATGTTTTGAACTCTGCATCTGGTAGATTACTTGTCGCCATTTTTTTGAGTTCTTTTTCTGGAGCTTTGTACTGTTCTTTCATTTGGGACATGTTTCTTTGTCTCCTCATTTTGGCTGCCTCCCTGTGTTTGTTTCTATGTATTAGGTAGAGCTTCTATGTCTCCCAGTCTTAGTAGAGTAGGCTGATATACTACGTGTCCTGTGGAACCCAATGGCACAGTCTCTCTGGTCACCTGAGCTCTGTGCTCCATGTGTGTCCCTTGTGTTGGTTGTGTGTACCCTCCTGTTGTAGCTGTGTTTTGGTTGCTGTTTGCACATCAGTCTGAAGGATTGACCTTTGGGCTGATTGGCTGTGAGGACTGGCCGTGACTATAGTGGAGGAGCTCTTGGTACAGAAGATGACCCTTTGGAGCAGTATTCACTTTAGCAGGGCTCTGCTCTTTAGGTTGCCATTTGTGAAGGTTGTTGGGTTGTGCTCTTGTGTGGTTTGAAGCTGGCTACCAGGTGTGTTGATTCTGGGGACTCTTGGAGGGGTTCTCATGCAGGTTAAGGTCAGCTGCTTCCTATGCCCTGCCCAGGACCACTTGATATGACCTACAAAGTGACATGTGGATAGTTGCCACTTGTGCCGGGTTTAGATATGCCTGGAAGAGGCAAAAGTGCAAACTGAGGCCAGCTGCCACTATTGTCAGGCTCGGGGCTGCTTAGTAAGAGTTACAGAGCACGGTGAGGCTAGATGCTACTTGTTTGATATTTATCAACCTTTGAGAGATTTTGGGAAAGTCCACAGCATGAGGCAAGACAGGCTGTTTGTATGGAAAAGCCATTGGAATTAGCTTGAGTGGGCCCAGAAGTTGGGTGAGGCAGGGTCATAGAGAATCACCATGGTGGGGCCAAAAGTATTAGGTTGAGAGAGACTCAGGTATGGCACTCACCTGAGTCTCCACACTGGGTGGGAAGAAGGCTTAACAAATGAAAAAATGGCGTTTGCCAGCACTTCTGTTCTGGAGAAAGCTGCCCTTCCAGCTCTCTCCCTGAAGCCAGATAATTCAGTTCCTCCCTGTATGTCCCTGGCTCGTTTTGAGCTGCTGCCCCAGTGCTGGAGCTTAGAGAGAGTGAGAGTTCGTCAAGGAGTAACTCTGGGCCCAGGCCTTTTAAGAGGAGTACCTAAGACTCCAGCATCCCTCAGTCTAAATCAGCCACAATCTCTGCTGGTTTTCACAACCAGAGTTGTGAGGACTTATCTTCCTAGCACTTTTACCCTGGGCTGGGTAGCCCAGTGTCAGGCTGGACCCATCATTTCTCAGTGGGTACCTCTGCAGCCATAATATCCTTCCTGATTTTTTAACCACCACACACTGTATCTCCACCACTCTACCAGTCTGGAGGTGGCTTCTTATGTATACCCTTGTTACAGAACTTCTGTGAAGCTAGACTTCAAGCGATTCTCAATAACAGTTGTTCTGTAGTTTAGCTTTAATTTATGGTCATAAGAGAAGGTAAACAGAATTTGCCTACTCTGCCATCTCAACGGCAAGCCTGTACACTCAGGTTTTTTACATGCCTTGACTAGTGTGAATAATGCCACCATGAGACAATGAGCATCAGGTGCAGATATTTCTTTGTGATAGTAAATAATTTTCTTTGGATATATATCCAGAAGTGAATATCTGGATTATATGCTAGTTGCATAATTGATTTTTTGAAGAACCTCCATATTGTTTTCCATAATGGCTGTACCAATTTACATTCCCACCAGCAATGCACAGTGTTTCCTTTCCTCCACATCCTAACCAAAACCTGTTATCTCTTCTCTATTTAATAATAGACATTCTAACATGAATGGAGTGATCTCTCATTGTGGTTTTGATTTAATTTTCCTGATAATCAGTGATGTTGAACACCTTTCCATGAACCTGTTGGCCATTTGTATGTCTTATCTGGAAAAATTTCTACCAGGTCAGGTCCTTGCTTATTTTTTAATTGGCTTTTTTTTTTTTTGCTGAGTTGTCTGAGCTCCTTATATGTTTTGGATATTAACCCCTTATCTGATATATGGTTTACAAATATTTTCTTCCATTTTGTTAGTTGCCTTTTCATTTTGATTTTTCTGCTGTGCAAAAGCTTTTAGTTTGTTGCAATCCCACTGTTTATTTTTGCTTTTGTTGCCTGCACTTTTAGTGTCATCCAAAAACCCATTGTCAAGACAAATGCCAAGGAGATGTTTCTCTATATTTCCTACTAGGAGTTTAATGGCTTTTTGTCTTAAATTGTAGTCTTTAATCAATTTTTAGTTGAATTTTGTGAGCAGTGTAATATAGGTGTTGAGTTTCATTCTTTTGCATGCAAATATCTAGTTTTCCCAAACCATTTATTGGCATTTTCCCCATTGAGAATTCTTGAAAGGCTAGGGAAGCAGTTCACTCAACCCATTTTTCCTTTCCCTGTGAAAAATCTTTCTAGCTGGGGCATGTCCTTTTGGTGCTGAGAAATGTCGGCTTGGGTATTAGAGGATATAAGCAAAATGAACCTGTTTTCCTTCCCTTTTTGTGTAGTTGTTCTCAAATTTTTTGTTCTGATATGTTGCTGAAGTTTCCTAATTGGGCTCCAGAGCTCTCCCATAGCTGTTTTTTGTTCATGGATATGTCTATTGTTGGTCTTTCTTGGGAAATGAAGGCTTAGGCCTCCTATTTCACCATCTTGGTGACGTCACTTTCTGATTATTGAAAACCATAGTAACAATTTAGCACAAAGACCAACAGTGAGAAATGTTCAGGTCCTTCTAAACAACACTAACTTTATAAATAAAAAAAATGATATTCAACACAGCCCAGCCTTTCAGGACTAGGACTTGTTTTATTATTGCATTTATCTATTTAGTCTCCTAATTCTATAGTAGTGACTGGGATTGTTATTCCCACAAATATAGCACAAATATAAATACATACATAAATAGTCAATTTGATTTAAAATAAAATGCTTCAAATCAAAAAACAGGACTTCAGTATAGCACATTCCGCTATATTTTCTTAAAGTGTACTTTTCAATGCTTTATCATCAATACTGTATTTTTTCTATGTGTCATATTAAGATTACACATTAATCAGAGAAAGTAATAAGCTTAATCATAAACTGTCTATACTAATTGTATCTCCAAAGATATACCATGAACTTAATAAAAATAGAAGATAGGCACTCAATGTATCTGATCTATAGGCAACACAGCCTTCAAAAATGTCATGACTGAATTTAGCACGGTGATCTTGAGCTGCCAGGTACTAGATGATTTTTGATGCAATGATATTTCTATTTCCATATAAAAGAGAGAATAAGAAAATAACTTATTTTTTAACAGTAATATAGTATGTCATTGAGAAGGCATACTGGAAAAGTCCTTTCATTTCATTATGGACATGTAGAAAGTAAAATAAAGGTTTTTTAAATCCATGTAGAAAATAATTACATCAAGCAATGACTCTGATGATGATACCTTGCATATTTCAACAACTTTTGTCAAAATGTGCATATAAAGAACAGTAAGTAAAGGGATAACTGTACTGAAGAAGTTGAGCCACACTAACTGAACTAAGTTAAGAGGATATACTTCAGATATTAAATGTAAAAGTTGAGCCTTATTATTTTTCTTGTCTACTCATGATAGAGTGCTTTGGAAGTTATTTGGGGATGAAAACTTTAATATGATCACAAGTTGGCTTCTGGTAACATGGCATGAATCCTTTGATTGTAGGAAATTTATGATTAAAAATGACATACTGCTGAGCGATAAGTGCTCAAATGCTGGCTTTGGTACCATGTGCTAAGGACTGCTTAATGCCTGTTGTCTTTCTCTTGGGGTCCAATAGATGGATAAGTGATGTTAGAAGCTTGGTGAATCCATTTGTCTACTCTGATTTCTGCTCTCCCAACAGGAAACTCATGGAAAAGGCATGAAGGGCCTCAGATAAAAGCTTATATTTTAAAAAAAATATAGCTGCCACCATCCACTATATAAGCTAGAAATATCGGGAAGGGGGTGTGTGCTATATAAGTGAAAAGAGGAGAAAATAAAAAAAGAGGGTATAAATATCATCAATAGTTGGATGGATTTAGATTAAGTAGGGAAAAGTCCAAAAATACTGGGAAAAAAGAGTACCCTAAAGAGCATTTGCTATGAAATAGGATATTTTCTTTGAATGGTGAAAATAGAACTACCATTACATTAAAATGCAAGTTTTAACAATTCTTAATGAGATGTTTAAAAAGTCTTAGATATTATAAAAGCCCACTTAAGAAAGATTTGTATCAGCTATAATTCACAATATGTCAGTTGTCACTACACAGCAGGGAAAATCTTGCAGTTTTTAATTAGGCAATGAAAATAATCAAATAATTAATTGAGTCACAAACACAGATGTTGAGTAAGAAACAAATGAGCCTAATGTGATCTAATTTTCAAAACAAAGCAACATTCATAAATTACACCCTCACATTTTACCACATCCGGAAAAAATCGAAATCCTTTGGAGGAGCTACTAAGGTTTTAAAACAATCTAAAAGCAAAGCAATATAAAACTTGTTCCTACAAACTCAGACAGACCATGGAGCAAGAGGGAGGTTGCAACCTTATTTATAAAATTTAGCATGCTTTACTTTGTTGTCAGGATCAGTTAACAACATGTGCTCAGCACCTGTTGAATTTTTAAGGTGCCAGAACATTCAAAAAGGACTTCAGCTCCTAGAATTTTTGAAAAAGGACAGAAGACTACAATGGACTAATTATAATCATCAAAATAATAACAGCTAACATTGTGTTATTTTGAATGAGGCACTCTCGTTACATTAACACATTTAATCCTCATTACAATTTGATGTTATCCAAACTATTATTAACTTCATCTTACAACTGAGGAAATTGAGAGAAAAAGCAAAGAGAATTAAATAAAATAATTCCTGTTAGTTACTTAGCACAGTATCTGACACGTAAAAAGTAGTTAACAAATGTTAGATTAAAATAATTATTATTTCCCAGGGTCACAAAAAAAAATAAGTTATTAGAATTAGAAGTATTCGACCCCAGCTAGTCTGATTTTGGAGACTGTGTACTTAACCATTACACTATACTCCAGAAAAAGATTTTACTTCTAAAGGATAAGTTATGCTCCAAAAATGTAGTTGTGCCATTAAAGGGTTGCCAAAAAATACCATGTGAGAGGCAGACTGACCCAAAATATCCAGGTCTGTGGGGATGAGCTGCCTAGTAGTTGGTAAATATTTTAGAAATATCACTATCCTCCGTAGACTTTCAAATGTCAGTATCATTAAAAGGAAAAAGATTGTGTTTAATAAAACAAAGGGTGTTTTCATAAATCTTTAGAAGAGCTAAGCAGGAATATAGAAGAATACAGTCTTGTCCTATATATTTACTTCTTATAACTATCCTTGTTTCCTACAGATCTAAGGCTTGGAAACAGTCTGAAAGAACAGAACAAGTGGTGAACGGTGACGCTTTTTCTTTTTCCTAGATCCTGCCAAACAAATTTGAAACACTTAAATGCCTGTTCCTTGCCACTGGACTCACAATCTTTCCAACGACTACCATGCTTTTAAAAATACCATTGACGATCACTATCTTATAATTCTTCAGCCCACCTGATTTTCATGACTCCCATCTCTGTTCTTCATGAGTCATTAGCTAGTATAGCCCCATCTTGTACCTCATTAGTAAGAATGGAAAAGAAGAGACGGATTCAAAGAAAGAACAGAGGGAAAAAGCAGGGCTTGGTAACTAATTGTATATGGTATTCCACTACTAGTATTCAAGTAGTAGAATTTTTTAAAGTCAAAGATTGCTCAGTCTTATACAGCTGAATAGCCAAATATATCAAAATGTAAATAGTGTCTTTGTTCAAAGAAAAGCCCTTATTATCTGTTACTGATAATTAATGGAAAGCTTTTATTAGAAGTTGTAAGGATATATTAATTTATTCTTAAAAATATTACACTAGATTAGATATGTTAATTGCATAAATCTGATGCATTAATACCTGAAACTAATACTTTGTGAGTTTTTTTATTGTAATATATAATAATTTGCTTATAAATATGCATTGTACTCATTGTAAATATTGGTGACCCAGGACTAAACAAAATTTACTTCAAATGGAACATAGCAAATAAAATAATAGCTTATATTTTAATAACAGGTATCATCTATTGAACCCTAATTATATGCTAGGCACTGCACTCAGGACTTTTATACTCTTTCTTACCCTCGCAACAATGCTGCAAGGGATCTGTCTGATCCCCATTCAGGAGATGAATAAACCCAAGACGAGAGAAGTTAAATAATCTGCTCAAGGTCACACAGTAGTAATAGGATTAAAAATCAACTGCTTGAGGTAAAATATGGAGAAGATTTAATCTAAACAAATGTAGCTTCCTGCTAACACTGAGCTTTTAACCATTTACACTTACGGGCCAATAAAATGTCTAAGAACAGACATTCCTGGGGATAGATGGAAAGAAAAAGGTATTAGGTCACCATTGCTTAACACTCAAAGGAGTAAATGCATAAAGGTCAGTGACTTCAAATCCTACTTACAGAAAAGCTCTGCTGTGATCAGTAGAATAATGCCCCTCTGTCAGATGCCCATGTCATAATCCCTGGAACCTGTGAATATGTTGTTATGTGGCAAAATAGAATTAAGATTGTTGGTGGAATTAAGGTTGCTTAACCATTGACCTTAAAAATGGGAAGATTATCCTGGATTATCCATGTGGGTCCAGTGCAATAACATGGGCCCTTAAAAGCAGAAGAGGATGGCAGAAAAGGAAGTCACAGAGCTGTAACAATGAAAGAAGAGGTAGGAGAGATTCACTCAGCCATTGCTGGCTTTAAAGATGATGGAAGGGGACTATTGAGGCAAAGAATATAGGCAGCCTCTATAAGCTGGGAATTGCTCTCAGTGATACAGCAAGGAAACAAGACCGCAGCCCTTACAACTGTAGAGAACTAAATTCTGCCAACAACCTAAATGTACAAGAAATGGATTCTCCTTCAGTACATGAAGAAAAGAAAACAGCTCTGCAGACACCTAGATTTTAGCCCACTGAGACTCATACTGGACTTCTGATTCGGATAAATACAAAAATAAGTTAGTGTTATAAACTTCTAAGTTTCTGGTAATTTATTATGGCAGCAATAACATACTAATACTCTTGGAGGTACCTATTTCAGGGTTACTATTGAGATTGATACTTCCTGCTACCATCTCCATAGCTCAATCTTCTCCACCTCAAACTCCCTATTCTTTTTCTCTTATTTTCCAATCTTGAGGTTCCCTATTCCTTTAATATTTGGTGGTACTATTATTGTTTACAAATATATTGAAAGTTCCAAGAAACATTCTATAAAAATACCAAAAATAATCAATACTAAAGAGACCATTCAATATGCAGACCTTTGCATTTAGGCAGGGTTTATAGGTTGTAACCATTTTAACAACTGCTACTTTCTACAGTGAGTTATTCTGTATGATTAATGATGTTCTGTGATTCAACATGCTTGACACAAGTTTGGCCTTTTTAGATTCCACATATAAGTGATACCATCCAGTATTTGCCTTTCTTTCTCTGACTTATCTCACTTAGCATAATGCCCTCAAGGTCCATCCAAGTTGTTGCAAATGGCAGGATTCCATTCTTTCTCATGGCTGAAATACATATATGTCACATTCTTTATCCACTGCCAGACATTTAGGTTGTTTCCATATCTTAGCTACTGTGAGTAATGCTGCAATAAACATGGGAGTGCAGATATCTTTCCAATATCTTGCTTTCATTTCCTTTGGATATATACCCAGAAGTGAGATTGTTGGATCATATGGTAGTTAAATTTTAATGTATTTGAGAAATCTTCATTCTCTTTTCTATAGCGGCTGTACCAATATACATTCCCACCAGCAGTGTACAAGGGTTCCCTTTTCTCTACATCCTCAGCAATACTTATTATCTTGTGTTCTTGATGATAACTATTCTAACATGTGTGAGGTGATATCTTACTTTCAATTTGCATCTAAAAAAAGCCAAGCTCATAGAAACAGAGAGTAGAATGGTGGTTACCAGGGGCTGAAGGTTGGGGGAATTGGGAATCAGTTGGTCAAAGTGTACAAACTTGTATTTAGAAGATGAATAAGTTCTATAGTCAATAATACTGTATTATATATTTCAAAGAAATAATAATTGTTTGACATGATAGAGGTGTCAGCTAATGCTAGAGTGGTGATCATACTGCACATATAAATATACCAAATCAACATGTTGTACACCTTAAACTCATATAATATTATGTCAACTATATCTAAATTAAAAATATGCTTGCTAACACCCAGAATCACTTACAGATTTTTAATAAATTAATGATACCATTTCCAATGGTGTACTAAAGCTGGTTCTTATTGACTTGCTAGAGGCAATTGATAAATTGTCAAAAATTTTGCAAGCTGGTTATTAAACACAGCCATTCTTAAAATAAATTAATTAACTTACAATTAAATAGGTTATGTTAAAAACAAAGACAATAAATGCTCAGAACTCGCTATCTCTTTATTATTTTATTTGTTCTCTTGAGCCATTTATATCTGTTACATCTGTATGGTGGTATACTATTGTACATTTCTTTCCAACTCCATTATGTTGGTAGATTAAGCTACAGAGAAAATTTTTATACCATTGAAGCTGACAAGCTTCTGATTCTATAAGTCAAGCTTTGATTGATTTGCTCATTGTTTAGACTTATGAAAGTTATGAGTAAGTGTTAATAATGCAGATAAAATTTAGAAATGTGACTGTTACATCTGTAGCTATGATATTGTGAATGTCATGAAAAGTTGAGTAAATATTCTTCTGAGTTCTAAAAACTATCATTTGATTTAACAAAGTAAATCATGTTATTGATGAAAGTGTGAACTTTCAATATACACATTCATTGTTTTATTTTTGTTTAAACATTAACATAAAGAAAAATATTACCTAATATTCATTACCTGAAAATCAATTGTCTATATGGAATTTAAAATAAAGAATACTTTATATTTTATTATTTGTAAATTATGTGCTATGTCTTTAATATCAGTAATATATATGTATATCATACATGTTCATGTATATTCTATCTATATCTATATCTATATTTATATCTATATCTATATCTATCTATATTTATATATCATGCCTGCTTTTTACCAGCCAGTTGTTAAACATTTTACCAGCACACTACTGCTTCTACTGCTTTATGATTTCATTTCTTTCATTAATTTTCCTTCATTGTGCCTAAGAAGTTATACTTTGATATATAGATGTAGAAAAGAGTAAATACAAAGCTCCTGCCATCTAAAAAAAGGCATAACATCCAAGGATAATAAGAATCTTGAGTGTTTTGAGATGTGATATATGAAGTATGGTGATAACAAAAATATAAGGGAAAAGGAACATAAGAAAATGACTGTTCACAAAGCTAACAGTAGTCTCTTTGGAGCTTATGAGTCAACGGGTTAGGACTCCATATTAGAATTTGACTTCTCCACAACATTTATTTCTAGAAATCCAAAGCTGAATCTTATTTTACATCCTTATAGCAAAGGTTATGATCTTTCATTATCTTCCAAACATACATTGTACTCTCCAGTCTTTTTCATTGCTCAAACTCTTCTTTTTACTTATAAACTCCTAGTTAAAGACTCTATTTCTTAGTATGTGTGTGTGTCTGTATGTATGTATGTGTGTATGAATGTATGTGTGTGTGTGTGTGTGTGTGTGTGTGTGTGTGTTTGTATATATATATATACACACATATCCCTATTGACTTGACCATCAGTTCTGAATCCACTAATCTATTTTAAGAGGGCTTATGGTATTCTCTTCAAAAAAAGACTCTTTCTGGCCTGTTCTATTACCCAAAATGCATATATATATATATGCTGGCCCTTCCAGAGAAATCCATGCTCCTTTTCTGACTGAGAAAGAACATCAGTTATGAAAGGATACGTAAAACATTTTGTGAGCCTGAAAGTGTATGTGTGTGTATAATAATATTTATTTATACATGAGCACTTTAAAATGATAAAGTTTACAAATGTAAGCTATTAATATTATTGCTTTTACTGTTACCATCATAATTTTTCAAGATGGCTGGCCTCCTTTCCTTTCCATCCTTACTACCTATTGCTTTTGACCAGCAACAGAAAGAGGTTTTAATTTCCTGAAGTGAAGTAGGAAAGTTAAGAATGCTGAAAAATGAATCAGAGAGCTAGCATTATAGATAGGCATTAAATTCATGAGGGGAGTTTAATGGCAGACTGATTTTAATCAGTTAGGTTTTTGCACAGAGGAGTGTTTAAGGATAATGCTGAGGAAACATTGTTCTGGCTGAACTATGTAGTGTGGATTGGAGCAGAGAGCCAGGAGATCATAGTTCAGATCTCTTGAATAGTAGTAGTAGTAGTAGTAATAATAATAATGATAATAATAATAATAATAATAATAATAATAATAATAATAATAATAATAATAATAATAATAAAAAGAGTAGAAGGAAGAGAAGGAAGGAGAAGTAGCTGCAACTAATATTAGCACTATATAAAAAATAAAGGTAATTAACTCAAGTAATATTTATAATTTTTTAGCATTGTCATTATCTCCATTTTTCAGATAAAGCAATGGAAACTCTGAGCCACTGAGTAATGTGAGCAAGGTTACAGTTAGTATCTTTTATCTGGAATGTAAACCCAGGCAGACTGACTCCAGACTCTAAATCCTAAACCACTCTGTTGAATAATTTAGAGATATGATTTCTTTGACATTGTCAGACCCAACTACCTGAATACATTTCCCATCACACTCTTGAATTAAAAATAAAGAATCTACAACAGCCAGAAGTATCTGTGGATAATGGCTTGAGATAACATTAATTCAAACAGTGTTTTGACAAAATTTTACTTGAGAATTCTAAATCTGACAACACTTAATCTACAATTGCAAACATATTTGTCTTTTCCTATTGGGGATTACTATACACATTACAAAATATACTGGAACATTGGGGTAAAAGTGATTAAAATCAGAAAATATGTGAATCCTTAAGAATCTCAGAACTCAGAGTTCATATCAATCCTCAAAAGTAGCTAAACAGAGAAACTCT
Source organism: Pteropus vampyrus (assembly GCF_000151845.1). Classification (NCBI taxonomy): domain Eukaryota; kingdom Metazoa; phylum Chordata; class Mammalia; order Chiroptera; family Pteropodidae; genus Pteropus; species Pteropus vampyrus. Next base: position 2,368,871 of record NW_011888844.1, on the reverse strand, counting down.
TTACAATCTAGGCTAAGATATTGATACTATTCATTGCTAATAAAGGATCATCAGATTTTCTAATTGAGCATTTACATATCCAATTTAACCCCACCAAGGATAATAATGACATGTTTTTAAAAATCTATAAAATTATGAACTCATACATAAACAATCTATGCTAAGTTGATTTCCCACAAGGAAATTTGCAAATGAATCTCTAAGTATCTTTTCCATACTTGCCATGGCTAACCATATACGATGATTTTTTTTAAGCTCTGTGACTGAAAATGGGTAAATCAGTATTTCTTTGTTGAAATATGTCCAAACTTTAATAATCCCCCTGTGTATTCACTTGCAAACTCTTCTCACTTGCAAAACACATCTTTAGTACAATGGTAAATTAATTATAAGAAATTATCTGGTAAACAGATACATCCCCTTCAAAAAAAAAATAGAAAAAAAAAAACCCAGAGAAATTCTCACTACTTAGAAACTCTTACATATTAGCAAAAACACAAACTAACTTATAATTGTCCAGCAATATCTTGAACATTATACACCATATCAAACACACACACACAAACATACAGCTGAAACAGTACAAAAGAGAAAAAAAATGACAAAGTATCCAACTACTATAACATCCAGAAGCCCAGAGCCAAAAAAGGTCAGGTGCTAGAACTTTTTATAGAAATAGATTTAAACAGTCACCATGTAAAGTGAACCAATTAGTCATCCAGATGCTTCCAGCTTAATATGTGGTGTACTGTAGAGAAAAGATCCCATTTAATTCACTTCTCCCCCCACATCACAGGCAGTTGTTAATTGTAGCAATTCTAAAGCAATTTAGTAATTATATTTTGAACCATAAAATTATATAAAATTGAGAACATCAGTCTCATCATATTTAGGTCCTTTGCATTATAATAGTTTTTTAAACTTAAGCATCTTCAATAGATTGTTGTTGTTGTTGCTAACTATTGTTTACTTACCTGATCTCCTTGCATAGTTTGCTCTTCAACTTTGTTCTGAGGAAAAAAAATCAAAATAATTTATGAAGAAAAATAGCCAAGGAGGAAGAAATTAGATTTAAAAAAATAAAAGTTAAACTGTTAAACAGGCAAAGATAAGAAGAACTATGTGGGTAATTTCTGCACGGTGAATTTCGATTCTATTTTTATGGAAATTAAGTTTAAATTCATTAAATATTATTATTTTAGTGCAGTTATTTAATCATCTACAAGTTGAGCTATTTACATCTAACCAATATTTCTATATATTATAAAATATTTATGTTTGAAGAAACTCTGTAAAACAGCACTTTAAGATCAAAATTTTCCTATCTCTTAAACTTCTGGCATCTATCCCACTCAAGATTACTGACCTTCCTCCTGAAATAATATGTACATATATTTAGCTCCCACTCTCATACCCTATGATGAAATTCACCTGAGTCTGGAGACTTGCACTCTTGGCAATTTCATTTCTCAGAAAAGAAAACCATGATAAGAACAGTTTTTCTGGTCCAAATTCTGACTGAGAAAGAACATTTAGAAGTCATAGAAGCCTTGAGAAAGAGTGACTATGTCATCTTATAGTTAGTAAATAGTGATGAAGGAAGAGAATGGTAGGCATAGTCAGACACATGCCTTGCTATGAATAGAATGGCATTTTCAGCAGCTGTCCAAATAGCTCAAGTCCCCCATAACAACTGTAACTTACCTCAGTGTCAATATAAAAATCAACCAGCTACCAATTCTGGAATTTTAATAACCATGAATAAATTTGAAGAACTTCTTGCTCTGTAGGTATGTAAGTGATAAATCACCTAGTGAGATAGTAACACAATTTCCTTAACTTCTGGCTTACCATGCAAGCTTCCATCGTTGAACCTGATAACTAGTCAAATAGTTGGCCAGACATTAATTTTTATATTACACATCTTTAGTCTTGATATTTAACTTTAATTTCTATTAACAGGATTAGAAAAATGAGATTATAGGAGAAAGACCAAGAAGGGTTATTTGGATTGCCTGGCTTTATAATTATTTAAGATTTTTTCCCTTGAAATGCTGAATAATAGAAAGATGGGAAGATGAAATTTAATTGCAAACATATTGCAATAGTAAAGCATTAATAAAAGCTGTAAAAGTTATGAAAATGAGTTGCATAGGCACCCTTCACAGGACAAAGAGCCATCCATTTAGCTCTGGGTAAACAGGCTTAAGTACTTGAGCACTGAGTTTAGATCAACCCAAATGTAACTATATGATAAAGAATGAAAAGAAGATTGAAAAAGTAATAATGTTTTAGAACATACAATTAGATAGCTATAATGATGGTATCACAGAAGGCAGAATAAGACTATGTCCACTTTACATCCATAAGCAGTCCCAAATTATAAAATTCATCTCTCTCATTATGCTGCAACACATTTATTTACATATCTAGGTATTTCTCTTCCCCAATACACTTAAAGATCTTACATTATAATTCAAGTTCCTCAAATTTTGCCATCCATTACACATTGTTCTGATGCCCTTAGTAAATAAATTAACTGAGGTTTTTTTTCTTCTATTTAATCCGTTTAGAGCTATTGAAATCTAATTTCATTGCATTAAGTAAGAAAAATGAATAAAGGACATTTCAATGAAAAGTCTGCACATGCCAGAAAGGTTTACATTTCTTAGATGGAAGATGAAGATTTTTAAATTTTGTTCTTAATCTCCAAAGAAGTTCATTGCATGTAAATGAATTCAAATGAGTTAAGTCTTAAAGCCAAGAAATCAGTTACAGATCTTTCCTTCCAACTGCCAAACAGTAAACCATCTGCTTTGTCATCATTTAAATTGCATTCCATTCTTCTCACATGGTTACAACTTACACCCATTTGTTATAGCAACATGTCACTAAGAGGCAACTGAATATATTTTTAAAGAAGCTATACAGTAATCTCTGTATTTCAGAGTTAAGGAAGGGAACAATAGCTTCGTTTTCTGAAAACACTGCTTTTCAGTCTGATTTCACTAGAATTTTTTAGTGTACTGTGAAAATTAGTTCTATCATGGAAGTAAAGGTAAACATTTTTTACATCCTTCTACTCAATATTTCAAGAGGAGTCATATAGGAAAATGAACTTCCATAATGTCTAGTGTTCTACTCCAAACTTCAAAGTACATGAAAGTTTACACAAAACTGGGTGAGAGTGACATAAAGAAAGCAATATATTTTTCTTCTTTTTCTAAATTTCTCATGTACAAGAAAATAATCCATAAAATAAAATTGTAATCCACAACTGAGATCATTTTCTATACTGAAAGCTGGAGACAGAAAGTCACAACTTATCTTATTATAGAATGGTAGATTTTGCCTCAGATTTACAAATGAGCTAGGTTTGAGGATAAATTTGGAAAATAACACTGAAATTAATTAATTTTCCATATAATAAAAGGAAAAACTTGTTTGGATTATAATATGAATTTTTGAAATATAATTGTCACCATTACTTCTATTTTTCAATTTTTGAAAAAGAAAATCCTACCAATTATTCCCCAGCTACTATTTTTAGTAGAATAGATGATCAATTGTAAATCCTTGAAAAGGCTCTGCAAACTCCCTAAAGGGCATTAATAGTAATCACAGTGATCAGTGACACCAAGAGGACATATTGGAGAGTTGTAGTTCAGTTAATTCAAATTATACTATTTTAGAAAAAGAAGCTTCCCTACTCTTCTGAGGGACATAAATCCTTGCTGTCACAGAGCTGAATTTCTACTTATGATGATATTACCTTATCATATTTGTCAGTAATTATCTTCACATAACTTGAATATTATATGAAACACAATTTTGATTTATTAACTGGTATAAAACCTCAATGATTACCCATTCATGTATATCCAAATTAATTTACTGTGCCTGCACTGCCAAATGACAAACACATCTGTAAACATCTATAACATTCATTTAATAATATCCTGTTTCCTTTGATATTGTTCTTGCCTAGTGTTATTCCTTGTAATTAACTCAAAGAGAAGAGAAAACTCAGTAGCAAAAACAGTAAATCCACTAAATACAGATTTTCAACTTCATGCTTCAATGACAAACCACTGAATATTTCCTCATTCCATGGGGCTAAAAAGTAGGGAAAAATGTGATTATACATCAGCATCTGCCAGTAAATGCTCATTTGACCTTCCCTCAAGGACATAAAGATCCTACTCAGGTTATTAATAATACATGATATTACCTTCTCAGCCAAGAAAAGATGAATATGGGTAAGCATGAAAATTGAACAATACTTTCTTCTTGTTTAGCTGATTTTAAATATGTAAACTTGGTAACAACAGCCCACAAAGCAAATCATATATGTAAGAAGGGCCCAACAGAGATACCATGGATAACTTTGTTATGTTTGGTTTACCTCTACCTCCTTGTCAAAATACTTCATTATTAATGTAGGGAAATATTTTGCCTCATAATTTACTGCCCATAAATTTATTTAAAAATTTCTTTTACCTCTCTCGTAACATTTGACCCTGCTGACAATGCCCTCCATAGATATATCTCCTCTAACTTGTAGTGAGTTCTTGGCTCTTCTGATAGCCTCTAGACCCTTCTCATCATTCTATCCTTCACTATTCATCCTTTCTCTGCTTCCTGCTTTGATTCAGTATTAAGAATACTAAGCCTGAACATCTGAATTCTAGACCCATATACATCATCTATTCATTAAGCAATCATGGAGCAAGGCAATTAAACTCTATGACTCAGAGTTTCTTTATTTATAAAATAGGCATGATAGCATCTATCCCTGATGTTCCTTTCTTTTTTTAACACCATTTTTTTTTAAATTTGTACTTTTGCATGTGTTTAAGAATGCCTGACATTCTTTTATTATCTCTCAAAGTTAAAATGAGACTAGAATATGGGATAGTACTTTATAAATGCTCCTTTGCTACATAAAATCAAGTAGTATTATTATGATTATTACCTCAAAATCTATAACTTGAACTTCCTGATATTCTCCAACAACACTTCCCTAAGTTTCCATTATCACCTGTCATGGTCAAACAAGCAACCTTCTGAATAGGAGAAGATGTTTGCAAACAATGCCTCCTATAAGGGGCTAATTTCCAAAATATTCAAAGAACTCATACAAGTCAACAACAACAACAACAAAATGCACAAATAATCCAATTAATATATGGGCAGAGGACTTAAATAGACACTTCTCCCAAGAATACATATAAATGGCCAACAGACATATGAAAAGATGCTCAACTTCACTAGATATTAGGGAAATGCAAATCAAAACCACGATGAGATACCACCTCATACCTGTAAGAATGGCTATTATCAACAAGACAAGTAATAAGTGTTGGAGAGGTTATAGGTAAAAAGGAATCCTCATATACTGCTAGTGGGAATGTTAATTGGTACAGCCACTATGGAAAACAGTGTGGAGTTTTCTCAAAAAAATTAGAATTACCATATGACCCAGCAATCCTTCTTCTGGGTATCTACCCCCAAAATTCGAAAACATTTATCCATAAAGATATATGCACCTCGATGGTCACTGCAGCATTATTCATGGTAGCCAAGACATGGAAACAACCTAAGTGCCCTTCAACAGATGACTGGATAAAGAAGATGTGGTACATATATACAATGGAATATTACTCAGCCATAAGAAAAGATGAAATACTACCATTTGCAACAACATGGATGGATCTTGAAATTATGCTAAGCAAAACGAGTCAGACAGAACAAGTTGGTAACCACATGATTTCACTCATATGTGAAATATAAAACTGAAAGCAACAAACAAACAAGACAAACAAAAACTCATAGACGCAGACAAGAGTTTAGTGGTTACCAGAGGGAATGGGGTGAGGGGGGAAGGTAGATAAGGGTAAAGGGGGTCAAATATTTGGTAACCAAAGGAGATTTGACTTTGGGTGATAAACACAAAATGCAATATACATATGACATATTATTGAATCGTACGCTTGAAACCTATATAATTTTATTAACCAGTTACCCCAATAAATTTAATTAAAAATTATAACTCTAATCCTGATGCCCCACCTTTCCAACACATAAATCATATCTGAGTTATATAAACTTGTAATACAGAGTGTGCTGAAAAACTGATTGTTTTGTATCATTATTTCTACTTATCTGTACTTTTTACATTTTATATTTTATAACATATTTTAAATCTGTATGCATGTGGTCCATCTACCCACTTACCATTTTACAATAAAGAAATTATGATGGGTTTATATTAAATACATACCAAGGAAAATAGTTATGATCCATGACTGCTGATATCTCCCTCTCTTTTCAAGTTTTATCCCTTCATTAAAACATGAAAAATAAAACAAACATTCTCCTCTTACCTAAGAAATCATTTGTTATTCAAAACCTGTCCCCTAACTACTTTTTCTTTTGATTTTTTTCAGCTCACGTTCTCTTGAACATTTTTCTTCTAATAGGGCTATTACTATTCCATCATGGAAGCTCCAAATGTCCAGTTAAGATACATGACACTTGGCTCATTTTCAGAATCTGAGTCAGAAACAGCCTTACCAAAAGTCATTGCTCAACCAGCTATATAAAAACTCATCCCTCTATGACCTCTAGAAACATATGTATCTTTTCCATTTAATTTTCCAAAATATTACTACCACTTATGCCTTAGGGATCATATAGACTTACATAATACCATATTTCATTGATGGGAGTAAATAGATTTTTTTTTTTGTATTTTAAAATATCTCAATCAAGATACAATTGCTTATCTATGTGGGAAGAAAGCATTGGACTAGCTTAATTGGTAGCATCTTTTTTCTTTCATAGTGGGCAATGAAATAATGGTAAACCTCAAGAGTGGAATCTTAAATTCAATAAAATATGGTTTATAGTTTGGCTATTCAGACATTGCTTCTTTAGTCAGGCAGATATCAGGCAAGATAAATATGGTAATTAAATATTTAGAGGGTATAAGTTTTATTGTCTTTTGGCTCATAGATACCTCAATAAATTTGATAGAAGTACATATTTATATATTATAAATCCTTTTTCTCTTTTCATTAAAAGAAGTTCCTTTGAAACATGCTGCCAAGAATGGGTAACATGGTAGCACAGTAGCAAAAATTCATTTATGAGATTATGTAAGAACAAGGAACTGAGTTTTGATGCCAAGATATTCTAGAGAATGGCTATTTGAGAGAAATTGATACTGTTAGAGGTTTTCCCCCCATCAGATATTTTTAAATAGTATTCTACTCTGTAGGGAATAACTACTTGAGTTTTGTTTTGTTTGTTTGTTTTTTTTGCCGTTTTCAATGTATTCCATTTGTTTTGTTTTGTTTTTTAACTTTATTGGGGTGAGACTAGTTAATAAAATTATATGTTTCAAGTATACAATTCAATAAAACATCATATGTATAACTTCATTATGTATTCACTACCCGAAGTCAAATCTCCTTCTGTCACCATATGTTTAATACCCTTTACCCTTATATACCTTCCCCCTCCCCATTTTTCCTCTGGTAACCACTAAACTATTATCTGTGTCTATGAGGTTTTGTTCATTTGTCTTGTTCCTTTGTTCCTTTCAGTTTTATATCCCACATATGAGTAAAATCATGTGGTTCTCAACTTTTTCTGACTTATTTTGCTTAGTATAGTAATCTCAACATCCATCCATGTTGTCGAAAATGGCAGCTGAGCTCTTGATATAATCAGGAGTCACCAGTGTAAGTCTTCCAATTAGAAATAAATTGGTGCTTAAATAATCTAGGTTACTGCTGTTAAAACCAAGCCCTTTTATGACTGACACACTCATTTTGCTCAGGTAATGTGCAAGGATTTTTATGGTGTATGCTAGTTAACGGTCTCAGTGAAATACCTAAACTTAATGGGAAACAAACTGTAATGGAATATACATATTGTCTTATTCTTGTAAAGTCTAACTAGAATATGAAAGAAAATATACACAGAGATTTTACTCTAAAAAAAAAAGCATGCAGTGTTTATAGAAAAAGTAGAAGGATAAAATTCATCCAAAAGAGATATGACATACTAGAATATTTTAAAATCTATTAGAAATAAAGTGTTTCAAGCCTGTCAAATAAAAAAAATGGAAATAAACTAATTAGACACAATTAGGCATATGATATTATTTAAATTACTCAAGTAATTATAGGACCTCAATAATATATTTTGATCAAAACATTGAAATAATGAAAATCTCCAAAGATTTTATTATTATTATTATTATTATTATTATTATTATTATTATTATTTGTTAAATAGGTCTAGGTTTACCCTTTGTATTTAATATTGAATTCTGGGTTGATTTGGCTATTACATAAAATGACAACTCTATGTCTAGTTTCAAAGACAGCTGTCTAGACTATTGTGTCTGGCTTTGATAACACCCTCGTCACATTTGGATTCATTTTGAATCTCAGTAGATATAGCAGTCCTCTCAGTCTTTTAATGTTATAGGAATTTGTGAGCTAATTTCCTAGAATCTCTATCTCCAACTTTCATTTCTGGGAGGAAGTAACTTTAGGCAGAATATCCTTTACTTTTCTCAAGAACGAAGGGGCACATCACTTTCAAGGCAGAATGAGAAATAGCAACCATTTCAGACAGTGCCTCCATTTAAATATAAAAATGAGGGGGATCCATAGAATTCTTAGGCAGAATAATTAGAGACTATATTTGTCATAATTACCTTCAAAGTAGAAAGGTGAAAAACTGCAATTTACTGTAGACTGTGTAGCAGACAAAAAGCACAGTTCTTGCCTTTAACTCTTTTTTTTTAACTAGAAGGACACACAATATATAAACAGTTCTATACCCACCTTTTTATTAATATTAGTGACTGCTTTTAATATGATATCCTGGTGATCAGTTCGGATTACACCGAGTTCCTTAAGTTTTTTCCGGGTGATGTTAAGTAGCTTCTTCCCATTGATTTCTGCACTTTCAAAGTTTTCACCATATACCAGAAAACTATAATCCAACTCTGAAAAAGGCATAAAAGAGATAGAAACAATGTCAAGGAAAATAGAGAATATACCTCCTTATAAAGTTAACTATACAATCCTACTGACAGAATTGCTTATATCTCTTTTGCCATTATCAATGAGTTTTCTACACTTTAATTCTAACACATCACCTTAAATTCAGAATCTTTAGTTAGAAAAACTTACGAGGAATTAATTTTTGTAGGTCTTTACAGAGATGCTTAAGAAACAAAATTTAATTAAGAAAAGAGACTGTTAAATTACTCAGGGATATTCAGAAATTAAAACTGAGAGCATATTCATAATCTGTTATAATATCTAAAATGGACTTATGAACTGAGATAAAATGTAGTTTTTGATTTGTAACTGCTTTAATATTTGGAATGTTATCAACTATGAATCTATACAGTCAATATGCATGACATATTTAGGGAGAGTACAATTTACTGGGTCAACTGTTTATGTAACTATAATCTAAACAGAAAAAAAAAAACAAAATTTCTCAGGTGAACTGTTTCTGCCATATCTTTAGATCTATTTAGAGAGAAATAGAGAATTCATAAATAACTTAATGCAGTATATTATAGGATAGAGAAAATAAATTATAACCTGACATAAAAGGTTGCTGAGCTATGAATAATTGAATGCAGCAGACTAAATTATGAAATTATCATTCATCTTTTGTTAACTATATTAACAGAAGTACAGTGCAAACAGTAAAAATTTTAACTTATAATTTGTTTGAAATCTGATGTTGAACTACCTTGTGAAAGTGACTGTGGCTAATATTCTGGGAACTAATGATTTAGGCTCATTAATACATATTCCATTACTTTGCTTTTTAAAAGAAATTAAGTCAGGAGAATGTTTACATTTATAATATCTTTAGAAAATTTGATAACTGATTAGAAAATATAAAGTTTCATAAAAACTACTTTAAATGGTTTTTAAAACTTGTCACGAGGACTTCCTGTCAAGAAGGTGGAGTAGACATACACTGTGCTTGTCTCTTCTCAAAACCAAATCAAAATTACTAGAGAATAGCCATCCTTGGGAGTTGCCTGAAGTCTAGCTGAACATAAGTCCTAAAGCAAAGGAATACAAAAAATACCACCTTAAGATTGTTAGAAGTGGCAGAGATGCAGAATAGGCTGGTCCAACACCTGCATGTGGCAGTTGAAAATAGGGAGAGGTATGTCAGATGTGGAGAAGTTGGGGGGTTCTGGCTCCACACTGGGCTCCCCTGCCCATGGATCCAGTGACAGGAAGAGAAGTCCCCACAACTTCTGACTATGAAAACCAGCAAAGATTCTGGCTAAGTGAGACAGAAGGTTGCTAAAGTCACAAACATTCCTTTTTTTTTTTTTTTAACCACTGTTTTTTTTTTTCCTTTTCTTTTTTTTAACAGACGTTGCTCTTAAATGACCCATGCTAACACTTACACACTGATGAACTCACTCGCTCAAAGCTCCAGCACTGAGACAGCAGCATAAAAGGTGCTAGGAACATATTGGGAGAAACTGATTGTCTGGTTACAGGGTGAGGGCTGTATGGGCAGCTTTTTCCAAGACAGAAATGCTGGCAGAATCTATTGTTTCTTTGTTGAGCTTTCCCCCCATTGCTGTGCAAACAGCAACCAAGGCTCAACTACAATAGGAGGGCACACACAACCCATACAAGGGACACACCTAGAGCACCTGACTCTAGTGATCAGAGAAGACTGCACTGTGGGGCCCCAAGGGACATCTACTACATAAGGCCACACTACTAAGACCAGGAGCCATATCAACCCTATATAATAAACTGAAACAAACATAGGGAGACAGCCAAAATAGGGAGACAAAGAAACATGTCCAAAATGAAAGAACAGAACTAAGGTCCAGAAAAAAAATAACAAAAATGGAGATAAGTAATCTACCAGATGCAGAGTTCAAAACACTGATTATAAGGATACTTAATGATCTCAGTAAAAACTTCAACCAAAAGATAGGAAACACAAAAATTGAGATAGAAAACATAAAAAATTAACCAGTCAGAAATGAAGAATAGAATAACTAAAATAAAGTATGCATTCGAGAGAATCAACAGTCAATTAGACAAAGTAGTGCATTGAATCAGCAATTTGGATGAGAAGGTAGCAGAAAACACCCAATCAGAACAGCAAAAAGAACAAAGAATCCCCCAAAAAATGAAGATAACTTAAGGGGCCTCTGAGACAACAACAAATGTAGCAACTTTCATATCATAAGGGTACCAGAAGAAGAGGAGGAGCAAGTAATTAAAAACCTATTTGAAGAAATTATGATGGAAGGAAATAATGACGGTAAAGGAAATAGAAATATAAGCCCAGGAAGCACAGAAAGTTCCAAACAAGATGAACTCAAAGATGCCCAAAACAAGACAAATCATAATTAAAATGCTAAAAGTTAAAGATGAAGAGAGAATCTTAAAAGCAGCAAGCAAAAAGCAGTTAGTTAACCACAAGGGAGCTCCCATAAGACTGTGAGCTGATGTCTTGACAGAAACATTGCAGGCCAGAAAGAAGTGGCATGAAATAGTCAAAGTGATGGAAAGCAGGGACTCTACCCAGAAAAGCTATGATTTAGAACCAAACAATAGATAAAGAGCTTTCCAGATGAGAAAAAGCTAAACTATTGAAAGACAGAAATCACCAGTCAAGAATAGTATATCCAGGAAAGTTCTCTTTTAGATATGAAGGAGAAACAAAGACCATTTCAGACATACAAAAGCTGAGCGATTTTCGACCAAAAGACCTGCATTGCAGGAAATAACAAAGGGGGCATTTTACATGAACAACAAAAAAAAAATACAAAACTATAAAACTATGAGCAATAAGACTAACAGAGAGAAAGAAACAAGAAATTGCAACCCTTATTAAGAACAGGTTATTATAACCTTAAATATTTCATAATGGCTAAAGGTAAAAAAAAAAAAAAAGGGGATATTTGAGAAAACAAAATCAGAAAAGGGGAGAGAGTAAAGTTTGAACCTGGAAAGGGGAATGGACAAAAGACACAAGCAGAAGAAAAAAGACTACTGTATATATGAAACTTTATGTTACATAAAGTTGATGGTAACAAAACCAAAAACATCTAGAACTGAGACACATAACATAAAGAAAGAGGAAACAGAAGAAAAAGAAATCATAGAACACGATTAAACTAAAATACCAGACGGAAACACAAGGGCAAATAAACAATAGAGACACTGAGCTACCAGAAAACAAAATATAAAATGACAATAGGAAAACCTCATAAATCAATATCACTCTAAATGTAAATAGACTGAACTCACCAATAAAAAGGTAGAGTAACACATTGAATCAAAAAATAAAAACAGAGATTCTTGGAAACCTGGCGGAGTGAGAGACGTCCCCTGATCTCTCCCCTTGAAACAACAATAAGCTGAACATGTAAAACTCAACAAAAAACACCCAAACTGCACACCAGCATGTCTGAGCATGGTATCTGTGCATATGACCTACCACGGGTCAGAACCCCAGGTGTCTGGTGGTGAACTGGGAGAAATAAAGAAGCTGGCTCTCACAGCTTTCGGAGCTACCTGTAGGAGGAGGGAGTAGGGAGAAAGAGCAGTGAGTCCACTGAACAGCCCTACATAGGAAAGCTGTGAGCACCACATGGCCAGCGAGTGGCAGGACCCAGTCATTTCGGCAGAAGGCAGAGAAGCGGGATGGCAAAACAACAACAACAACAATAAAAAAAAAATTGATTTTTACAGGCCACAGTTGCAAAACAGAGGCTGAGCCGCAGTCCCCAAACCCCAACACAGAGGGCCCCTTCCCCATTACCCTCCAAGACCGAACATCGTGGAGCCCCAGGAGAATCTGAGCAAATGCTATTGAAACTATTGCTAACACTGACAGGGACTGAAACTGAGGGTACCAAGCATGATGAAATATCTATCATAAAACAAAAAGGCATTTTTAAAAATATAAAGCAGGGATCCAAGAGGCTTAGACGCCACCTATGGAAACCAAAAGAAAAGTGCCTTCTTTGCAGCAGGCTAAAGAGAGACCTTCATATAATAAATCTTCTATCTGGAAAAAAAGCAGAATACATTTCCATTAATGTCCAGGGAGAGAAAAAGTCCATTAAACACCATGAACAACCAGGTGACAAGGCATCTCAGGAAGAAGAAAAATCTCCAGAAAATAATCTTACAGACATAGAAATATGCAATTTAAATGACAGAGAATTCAGGATGGTACTTCTTAAAAAAAAAAAAAAAAACTCAATGAGATACAAAACAGTTCATATCAACAACTTCAAGAATTGAAAAAAAAAATAGATGGCAGAATGAGTTCTTTAGCAAGGATATTGAATCCCTCAAAAAGAACCAAATAGGACTTCTGGAGATGAAGAACACACTGCAAAAGATGAAAAATGAAACAGGAAGCATGAGAAACAGAGTCGACCAAAAGGAGGAAAAGATCAATGATACTGAAGACAGATATCTAGAAATAAATCAGAAGGTAGAAGAGAGAAACAGAACAATGAAAAATAATGAAAGAGAAATTCAAGAACTAGCTGATACCATCAGGAGAGGAAACATAAGAATAATGGGCATTATCGAAGGCAAGGAAAAGGAGCAGAGACTAGAAAGCATTTTCAGACAAATAGAAGATGAGAATTTCCTAAATCTAAGGAATGAGTTGGAGCTTGGAATTCAAGAAGTCAACATAACACCAAATTCTCTCGACCCAAAAGGCTTTCTCTAATATACATTGTATTAAAATGATCAAAAATCAATAACAAAGAGAGAATTCTCAGTGCAGCCAGGGAGAAGAAGATGGTAACCTATGAAGAAAAACACATTAGATTATCATCAGACTTTTAAGCACAAACTTTATGAGCCAGAAAGAGTAGAATCAAATATTCAAACTATTAAATTAAAAAAAAAAAAAAACTACTGGCCAAGAATAATATATCCACAAAACTCTCCTTTAGCTATGAAGGAGAAATAAAGACCTTTCCAGACATCCAAAAATTGAGGGAATATTCCATTATGAGGCCTGCATTACAGGAAATATTGAAAGAAGTCACCTCAACTAAAACAAAATGACAAAAAATACATACTTAGGAGTAAGGTGACTAGCAGGGAGACAGAAGCAGAGGAGTGCAAACTCTTCTAAGAACAGGGCATTGTAAACTTAAATAATAAGAAGAGAATTGTTATAACAATATAGTAATGTACGTTCAGCACACATAGAGACAAATTGAGAAAACAATGACAGAAAAAGGGAGGATTCAAAGATCCATATTTGCAAAAGGGAATGGAGATAAGGCACGCACAGTAGAAAATGGACAACTGTATATCTATCTATCCTTTTCATATTTGTAATGGTAACCACACACAGAAGATTAAAAACTGAAATATATAACATAAAACAAGAAGAACCAGAGGGAAAACCCACAAAACACAACAAAAATAAAGAAAACAGAAACACAAGCAGAAGAAATGGAAACACCAAACTACCCGAAAGCAAAAGATAAAATGGCTATAAGAAAACTTCATATTTCAATTATTACTCTAAATGTAAATTGAATGAACTCACCAATAAAAAGACACAGAATTGAAGAATACATCAAAAAACAAAACTCGACCATATGCTGCCTCCAGGAGACACATCTCAGCTCCAAAGACAAATATAGAAAAAAGAATAAAAGGGTGGAAAGTGATATTTAAAGCAAATGGCATTCAGAGAAAAGCAAGAGAAGCAGTACTAATATCAGATAAAATAGACTTCGAAATAAAAATGTAAAGAGAAATACTGAGGGATACTTCATAATGATAAAGTAATTCATGCAATAAGAAGACATAACACTTACTAATATCTATAATCCTAATCAGGGAGCCCAAAAATACTTAAAGCAATTACTAACAGAACTAAAGAAAGAAACAGACCAACACACTGTCACAAGAGGGGACCTAAATACCCCACTGTAGGATATGGACAGATCATCTAAATGGAAAATCAATAAGGAAATAACATCTTTAAATGACACATTAGTCTAACTAGACATAATTGACATTTACAGAGCCTTCCACCCCAAAACAGCTGCTCATACGTTCCTCTCTAGTGCACATGGAACATTCTCAAGAATTGACGACATACTGGGACACAGAGATAGCCTCAACAAATATAAGAGGCTTGAAATCATAAAAAACATATTCTCTGATCATAGTGCTTTGAAACTAGAGATCAACTGCAAAAAGAAAGCAGGAAGAACCACAAATACATGGAGATTAAATGGCATGATACTGAAGAATATTCAGTCAGAGAAGAAATCATAAGAGAGATCAAGAGATACATAGAAACGAATGATAAGGATAATACAACATATCAAAACTTTTGGGACAAGGCAAAAGCAGTCATAAAAGGAAAGTTCATATAATCACAGGCCTTTCTCCAAAAACAAGTACAAGACCAAATAAACAACCTAATGTTTCATCTTAAAAAAATAGAAAAGAAAGAAGAAATGAAGCTTAAAGTTTGCAGAAGGAAAGAAATAATCAAAATTAAAGCAGAAATAAATGGTATTGAAAATAAAAAAATATATAAAAAAATAAATGCACAAAAAGCTGATTCTCTGAGAAGGCTAATAAAATTGACAAACCCCTGTCTAGAATCACTAAAGAAAAAAGAGAAAGGACACAAATAAACAGAAACAAAGATGAAGAGGGGAAATTATGACAGACTCTGCAGAAATACAAAGGATCATACAAGAAAACTGTGAAAAAATATATAACACCAAATTAAATAACCTAAAAGAAATGGACCAGTAGTTAGAAAAATACAATCTTCCTAGACAGAACCGAAAAGAAATGAAACCTCTAAATAGACTGATCAGCAGTATGGAAATTGAAATAATCATCAAAAACCTAACAAAAAGTAAAAGTACAGGACCAGATGGCTTTACTAGTGAATTCTATCAAACATTCAAAGAAGATTTAATACCTATTCTTCTCAAACTCTTCCAAAAAATTGAAGAGAAGGCAATAATTTCCAACTCATTTTATGAGTCCAATATTACTGTGATACCAAAACCTGGTAAAGATAACAAAATGAAATAAAACTACAGACCAATATGTCTCATGAACACAAATGCAAAAATCCTAAATAAGATACTAGCGAACTGAATACAGCAACATATTAAAAATATTATATACCATGATCAAGTCGGCTTCATCCCAGGGGCACAGGGATGGTTCAACATACACAAATCGATTAATGTGATATACCACATAAACGATTTCAAAAATAAGAATCATATGATCATATCAATAGTTGCAGAAAAAGCCTTTGACAAGATACAGCATTGATTTATGATCAAAACTCTTAACAAAATCAGAATAGAAGGAAAGTACCTTAACATAATAAAGGCCATCTATGACAAACCCTCAGCCAACATTATACTTAATGGTGAAAAACTAAAAAACCTTCCCTCTAAGATCAGGAACAAGGCAAGGATGTCCACTATTGCCACTGTTATTCAATATAACATTGGAGGTCCTAGCAAGTGCAATCAGGCAAGAGAAAGATATAAAAGACATCCAAATAGGAAACGAAGAAGTCAAACTGTCACTATTTGTGGATGACATGATTCTCTATAGAGAAAACCCTAAAGACTTCAAAAGAACACTACTAGAAACAATAAGCAAATACAGTAAAGTTTCTGGATACAAAATCAATGTTCAAAATCCATAGCATTCCTATATTCTAATAATGAAGTGTCAGAAAAAGAAGTGGAAAAAATAATTTCTTTTGCAATTGCAACAAAAAGAATAAAATACCTAGGAATGAATGTAATGAAACATGTGAAGGACCTATATAATGAAAACTACAAGACTCTATTAAAAGAAATCAAAGAAAACACAAAGTAATGGAAAGATATTCCGTGTTCTTGGATTGGAAGAGTCAACATAATTAAAATGACCATATTACCTAAAGCATTATACAGATTTAACACAATGCCCATCAACATCCAATCGGCATTTTTAAAAGAAATAGAACAAAAAATCTTCAGAATTGTGTGGAAGCAAAAAAGACCCCGAATTGCCAAAGCCATCCCAAGAAAAAAGAACAAGCCTGGAGGTATCACTCTGCCTGAATTCAAATTTTCCTACAAAGTGACAGTAATCGAAGTGGCATGTTATTGGCAGAAAAACAGACACACATATCAGTGGATCACAATCGAGAGTCCAGAAGTAAACCCATACTTCTATGGGCAAATAATTTTTGACAAAAAATCCAAAAACATACAGTGGAGAAAGGAAAGCCTCTTCAATAAATGGTTCTGGGAAAACTAGAAAGCCAACTGCAAAACAATAAAACTAGATTGTTGTCTATCACCACACACCGAAATTAACTCAAAATGGATTAAAGATCTGAATATAAGATCTGAAAAAAATAATAGGCATAGAAGAAAACATAGGAACTAAACTCGAGCACCTTGGACTTAAAGAGGATTTTATGAATTTGACCTCAAAGGCAAGGGAAGTAAAAGCAAAAGTATATGAATGGGACTACATCAAACTAAAAAGCTTCTGCACAGCAAAAGATACTGTCAACAAGGTAAAGAGACAACCACCCGTATGGGAAAGTGCATTTACAAGCAATGCTTCCGATAAGAGCCTAATATCCAAAGTATACAGAGAACTCATACAACTCAATAGCAACAAAAATCAAATGATCCAATCAAAAAATGGGCAGAGGACCTGAAGAGACACTTCACCCTAGAGGACATACAATGGCCAATAAATATTTGAAAAGACGCTCAACATCTCTAGCTATTAGGGAAATGCAGATCAAAACCACAAAGATACCATCTCATGCCTGCTAGAGTAGCTATAATCAACAGGACAAATAATAACAAATGTTGGAGAAGATGCGCAGAAAAATGACCCCTCATACACTGCTGGTGGGACTCAAATTGGTAGAGCCACTATGGAAAACAATAGGGAGTTTCCTTTAAAAAAAACTAAGAATCGATCTACCATATGATCCAGCAATCCCTCTACTGGGTATTTACTCCAAAATCTTGAAAACTCATGTCCAAAAAGACATTTGCACACCGATTCAGAGCAGCATTATTCACAGTGGCCAGGACATGGTAGCAACTGAAGTGTCTTACGATAGATGACTGACTAAAGAAGCTATGGTACATATATACAATGGAATATTACTCAGTCATAAGAAGAGATGAAATACTGCCATTTGCAACAACATGGATGGATGTCGATATAATCATGCTAAGCGAAATAAGCCACACAGAAAAAGTTGAAAACAACTTGATATCACTTATATGTGGGATATAAACCTAAAAGCAACAAATGAACAGGACACACAAACAAAGACTCATGAACATGGACTATAGACTAGTGGTTACCAGAGAGTAGGGGGTAGGGGACTAGGGGGAAGGCAGATGGGGTAAAGGGGATCAAATATATGGGATAGAGGGTGGCGAAATAGGTAAAGCAGATTAAATATATGGTAGCTGAAGGAAACTGGACTTTGGGTGGTAAACACACAATAGAATATACAGATGTCAAATTATAATGTACACCTGAAAATTATATAATTGTATTAACAAATGTTACCCAATAAACTTAATTAAAAACAAAACAAAACAAAACAAAACAAAACAAAAACTACGTGCTGCCTTCAAGAGACACAACTCAGATGCAAGGAAAATATAGACTCAAAGTGAAAGGTTGGAAAATGATACATCGAGCAAATATCAGCCTAAGAAAAGCAGCTGTAGCCTCAACAACAATAACAACAAAAAACAAACAATCCAATTAAAAAATGATCAGAAGACCTAAACAGATATTTCTCAAAAGAGGAAATACAGATGGCCAAGAGACATATGAAAAGATGCTCAAGGTCACAAATCGTCAGAGAAATGCAAATTAAAACCACAATGAGGGGCCAAGAAAAAAATGCCACAGATGATAGGGGCTCTGTTCATCCCTCTGGTGACCAAATCAAAGTTGTGACAGAAACGAGGATCAAACAGCAAGGAAAAATCACCTAGGATCTAGATGAACAATCCATACATCTAGGGAGAAATCTAAGAAATCACCCTGCAATGGAAGAAGGTAGGATGGGGCAAAGACGCAAGGTGACACAGTTCCCAGAGGCTGAGTGAGACAGAAGCGACGGAGGTGGTGGCCGGCAGCTGCAGACGTCTCTTAAAAGGGCCATGTCCACTAATGGACTTTCTTGGTAAGGACCTGCTCGCTTTGAGCAACAGTCCCGGTTCAGCTGTGCAGGGGGCACCAGGAACTTACTGGAGGACACTGAGTTGTCGAAGTGAGGGCCGAGGCGAAACTCGCACTGAACAAAAATGCCAGCAGTATCCATTGTTCCTCTGTTGAGCCCTCCCCTCTTCCTAGTACAAGGACTCAGCACTGCCATAGTGGAGACCTCATCAAACTGCATAACAGAGGTTGCTCCGCCCAGAGGATTCCCTAAAATTCCACCTCTCCCAACTAGCAGCCCCACTCAAGCCACACCCAGGTGTATCCTTAGCGACTCATGTACTTCTTGATGAGCAGCACCTAGACTCACACTGGTGGCAGCTGGCCTCGGTTTCTGGTATGCCCTTTTGAGGCAACTATAAGAACAGCATCTAAGGATTGCTTGCTAACTCTTAACAGATGGGCCCAAAGGGGCACAAGCTTGGGCTAAATTTGGTCTGCAGCTGAAACCCTCTCAAGACTGTGCCACTGGATACCCACTATGCTAATCCACACTAATGAGACCGGGAGACTTAGGAGCTTTGCTTGAAACAGAAACAGACACAGAAAGGCAACCAAAAGAGGAAAATAAAGAAGCAGAAATCATATGAACAGAGATCAGAAAGATCAGAGATCCAGAAATAATGGAGTCAAGCAATCTAACGGATGCAGAGTTCAAAATACTGGTTATAAAGATGCTCAATGAACTTATGAGTAGTGTAGATGAATTCAGTGAGAACTTCAACAAAGAGATAAGAAACATAAAAATAGAAATAGAAATTATAAAAGGGAACCAGTCAGAAATGAAGAAAACATTATCTGAGATCAGAACTATATTAAATGGAATAAACAAAGTGAACAAAGAAGAGGATCAAATGACCTATATAGACAATGGGAAAGCCAAGGACACTCAATCACAATGGCAAGAAAAAAAAGAAGCCAAAACTATAATAATAGTTTAAGAAGCCTATGAGACACTATTAAATGTAAAAATATCCATTTCACAGGGGTACCGGAAAAACAAAAACAAAAACAAAAACAAAAACAAAAACAAAAACAAAACAATACGTTGAAGAGCTATTTGAAGAAATAATGATAGAAGACTTCCCTAACCTGGTGAAGGAATCAGACATACAACCCCAGGAAGCTCAGAGAGTTCTCAAAACCAGGAACCCAAAGAGGCCCACACCAAGACACATTGTAATTAAAATGCCAAAGGTTACATACAAAGAGAGAATCTTAAAAGCAGCAAAAGAAAAGCAGTTACCTACAAGTGAGCACCCATAAGACTGGCAGCTGATTTCTCAAAAGAAACTATGCGGGACCAAAAGGCTTAGCCCAAAATATTCGATGTGAAAACCCAGGATCTACAACCAAGAATACTTTATCCAGCAAAGCGATCATTTAGAATTGGAGGATAGATAAGAGCTTCCCAGACAAAAATAAGCTAAAGGAATGTATCATCACCAAGCCAGCATTACAGGAATTGTTGGAGGGACTTCTTAAAGAAGAAAAATCATGTATCAAAAACATGAATAAAGAATGGTAATAACTACATTCCTATCAACAGGTACTTCAAATGGAAAATAATTAAGTGCTCCAACCAAAAGATAGAGTGGCTGAATCGATAAGAAAACAAGATCCCTACATATGCCGCCTCCAAGAGACTCACTTCAGATTAAAAGACACACAGAGACTAAAAGGAAGGGTACAGTAAGGAAAAAGATATTGCCTTGATCGACCTAGAGGGTACTGTGCTGAATGATGTTAGTCAGATGAAGACAAATATTGCATGATTTCACAGATATGTGAAATCTAAAGAACAAAATTAACAACAACAACAAATGTGGAAATAAATTCATAGATATAGAGAATATTTAGAGGGATAGTAGATGGGAGGTGGGTTGCGGGGGACAAAAAAGGCAAAACCGTTAACAGATACAAATGGATAGTTGCTGAATAGACATGGAGATGTAGAGTGTAGCATGAGCAAGATGGTTAATAATGTTATAATAAATATGTAAGTGGAAGGGGGTACCAGATTTAGTGGGGTGATCAATTTGTGAGTTACATGGATCTCTGTTCACTATGCTGTACAAATGAAACTGGCATTTTGTTGTATGCCAACTATAATCGAAAAAAATACTAATTGAATTGTACAATGTAAATACAAGCAACTAATTGTCTATTATATTTCAATAAATACAAAAAAACACCACATTGAAATGTCAGAATGGCTTTCATCAATAAATCAAAGAACAACAAGTAGTAGTGAGGATGGGGAGAAAGGGAACCCTCCCACCCTTTTGGTGGGAATGCAAATTGTTATGGCCACTTGGAAAACAGTCTGGAGGTTTCTCAAAAATTAAAGATGGATATATCTTTTGACCCAGCAATTGCACTTCTGAGTATTTATCCAAAGAAAACCAAAACAATAATTTGTAAAGATCTATGCACCCTCATGTTCATGGCAGCACAATTTATAATAACCAAGATATGGAAACAACCTAAATGCCCATCAACAGATGATTGGACAAAGACGTAATATTTCATATGTACAACTGAATATTACTCGGCCACTAAAAAAGTGAAATCCTACCATTTGCAATGACATGGATGGACCTAGAGGTTATTATGCTGAGTGAAATAAGTCAGACAAAGATAAATACCATATGGTTTCACTTATATGTGTAAACTAAGGAACACAAAGAACAAACTGATCAAAAACAGACTCACAAATACAGAGGACAATCTGGAGATGGCCAGAGAGGAGGAGGTATAGGGGGCTGAGAATGGGGTAAAGGGTTCAAGAAGTACGAATTAGTAGTTGATAAATGGTCATGGGGATGGGGAGCACAGCATAAGGAATGCAGTTAGCATTAATGTAATGGCTAGGTGGAGAGCTAAAGAAGAGAAAGAGCAATTAGTGGGATTGTTTTATAAACTATATAAATGTCTAACCAATGTACTATATATTTGAAATTAATAAAATAAAATAAAGAGAGATACATAGAAAGAAATAAGAATGAAAATACAACATATCAAAACTTTTGAGATACAGCAAAGGCAATAGAGGAAAGTTCATATCATTACAGGCCTATCTCAAGAAACAAGAAAAATACAAATAAACTACCTAACATTATATCTTAAGAAACTACAAAAGAAGAACAAACAAAGCCCTAAGTCAGCAGAAGGAAGGAAATAATCAAAATTAAAGCAGAATTAAATGAAATTAAGAACAAAAAGTCAATAGAAAAAAATTAATGCAACAAAGAGCTCATTCTTTAAAAAGATCAATAAAATTCACAAACCCCTGGCTTGACTAAGGAAAACGCAGATAAGACATAGATAAAAATAAATCAGAAATGAAAGAGAACTTATGACAGACACCATCGAAATACAAATTATCATACAAGAATACTATGAAAGACTATATGCCACCAAATTCAATAACCTGGAAGAAATGGAGAAGTTCTTAGAAATATACAACCTTCCTAGACTGAATCACAAAAAAACTAAATAAATTAAATATACTGATAAAAAGTAAAGAAATTGAAGCAATCATTAAAAACCTCCCAAAAAGTAAAAGTCCAGGACCAGTTGGCTTCACTAGTGAATTCTACCAAATATTCAAATATGATTTAATACCTGTTCTTCTCAAAGACTTCCAAAAAACTGAAGAAGTGACAATACTTCCTAACTTTTTTATGATGCCAACATTACCCTAATATCAAAACCTGGTAAGGATAACACACAAAAATATATATATACACAAATATCTCTGATGAATACAGATGCAAAATCTTAAACAAAATAATAGCTACATGAATACAACAATACATTAAAAAGACTATACATCATAATCAAGTGGGCTTCATTCAAGGGCACAAGGATGGTTTAACATACTCAAATTGATTAAGGTGATACACCACATAAACAAAATAAAGGAAAAAAATCATTTGATCATATCAATAGATGCAGAAAAGCATTTGACAAGATACAAAATCCATTTGTTTCAAACATTTAATAAAATGGGTATAGATGAAAAATGTCTCAAAAATAAAAGCCATATATGTCAAACCCTCAGATAATATATTTAATGGTGAAAAACTAAAATCCTTCCCCCTAATATAATGAAAAATATAAGGCTGTCTGCTATACCACTCTTAGTAGATTGCTCTAGCCTTTTAGAAATAAAAGGCATTAGAATTGGGAATGAACAAGTCAAATTGTCATCTTTTGCAGATGACATGATTTTCTGTATAGAAAACCCTAAAAACTACACTGAAAACACTGTTAGAAACAGTAAAGAAATACTGCAAAGTTTCAGAATATGAAATCAATATAGAATGATCCATAGTGTTCTTACACTCTAACTGAATTTTCAGAAAAAGAAATGAAAAAAAAAATCCATTTGCAATTGCAACAAAAAGAATAAAACCTAGGAATAAACCTAACAATGCATGTGAAGGATTTATACACTAAAACTACGGGACATTATGAAAAGAAATTGAAGAAGACATAAAGAAATGTAAAGAAATTTCATGTTCATGGATTAAAAGAATCAACATAGTTAAAATGACAGTATTACCCAAAGCAATATACAGATTTAATGCAATCCACATTAAAATCTCAATGGCATTTTTTAAAGAAATAGAAAAAAAGAACTCATCAGATTTGTATGAAATCACAAAAGACCCCAGGTAGCCAATACAATACTGAGAATAAAGAACAAGGCTATAGGTATTACTCTGTGTGACTTCAAATTGTACTACAAAGCAAAAATAATCAAAATAGCATGGCATTTGCAGAAAAATAGACACAGGAAAAAATGGAACAGAACCGAGAGTCCAGAAATAAACCCTCATATATATGGGCAAATAATTTTCTACAAAGGAGCCAAAAACATACAATGGAGAAAGTAAAGCTTCTTCAATAAATGATGCTGGAAACATTGGAAAGCCACACACAGAAGAATGAAAGAAGGCTGATATTTTTCACCATACACCAAAATTAACACAAAATGAATCAAAAACATAAATATAAGACCTGAAACAATAAATCGCATAGAAGAAAACATAGAAACTAAACTCAAGGACCTTGCATTTAGAGAGGATTTTATGAATTTGACCCCAAAGGCAACAGAAGTCAAAGCAAAAATAAATGAAAGGGACTATATCAAATTAAAAAAGCTTCTGCACAGCAAAAGAAACCATCGACAAGACAAAGAAGCAACAAACTGAATGGGAGAATATATTTTTAATCAATGCCTCCATTAAGGGGTTACTATCCAAAATATACAAAGAACTCATACAATTCAACAACAAAACAATTAACAATCCAATTAAAAATGGGCAGAGGATCTGAACAGACACTTCTTCCAAGAAGACATACAAATGACCAACAGATATATGAAAAGATGCTCAACTTCACTAGCTATTAGGGAAATGCAAATCAAAACCACAATGAGATACCATCTCACACTTGTGAGAATGGCTGTTAGCAAGATTGTGGGAAAAAAGGAACCCTTATATACTTAGGTTCCTCCTAAAATTAAGAATGAAATTACCATATAACCCAGCAATTGCTCTTCTGGGTATCTACCCCAAAATTTGAAAACTTTGTTCATAAAGATATATGCCCCCTGATGTTCATTTCAGTACTATTCACAATGGTCAAGACATGGAAAGAACCTCAGTGCCCTTTGATAGATGACTGGGTAAAGATATTGTACATATACACAGTGAAATACTATTCAGCCATAAGGAATGGTAAGACACTGCCATTTACAACAACATAAATGGATCTTGAGATTATCATGCTAAGTGAAATAAATCAGATAGAAAATGTTAAGAACCATATGATTTCATTTATATGTGAGGTATAAAACTGAAAGTAACAAACAAACAAGATAAAAAGAAACTCATGGATACAGACAACCGTTTAGTGGTTACCAGAGGAAAGGGGGTGAAGGGGAGGTCGATAAGAGTAAAAGGGTTCAAATATATGTTGACAAAAGGAGATTTGACTTTGCATGACATATTATTGAATTGTATACTTGAAACCTAGGTAATTTTATTAACCAATGTCACCTCAACAAATTTAATTAAAAAAGAAAAAAAGAAGATTAATTGATAAAGAAGTGGTACATATATACAATGAAATATTACTCAGCTATTAAAAATAATGAAATCTTGCCATCTGCAACAACATGGATGGATCTAGAGGGTATTGTACTGAGTGGAAAAAGTCAGACAGAGAAAGACAAATGCCATATGATTTCACTTACTTATGAAATATAAAGAACAAAATAAACAAACCAAACAGAAACAAATTCATAGATACTGAGAACATTTTGATGGTTCCCAGATGGGAGAGAGGTTAGGGACTAGAGTGAAAAAGGGAAAGGGATTAAGAAGTACAAATTAGTAGTTACAAATTAGTCATGGGATGTAAACTATAGCATAAGGAATATAGTCAATAATATTGTAATAACTATGTATAGTATCAGATGGGTACTAGATTTATTGAGGTGATCATTTCATAAGATATATAAATTTCTAATCACCATGTTGTATACCTGAAGCTAATATAATATTGTATGCAACTGTAACTGAAAAATAAAACAATATTTAAAAAGTAAACATTTTAAAGTCCTTTATATGTTTCAATGTACTGATATGCTAATTAAACCATGTTTGCATTTTTATCTATTTATTAAAGCAAGGCCTATTAATGACCTCTATTAACATACTTTGTTAGGTTTTTTTCAATACAATCTGCCTTTTAAAGGCATAAAACTATATTTTTTACTTTAAATTTCTATAATTCTCTATTGCTATATATTCAAACTGATCTTACTCTTGATTACTCATAATTTAGCAAGGTTTCTTATTGTATTTTAAATTTTAAAGGAAAAAACATTGAAGCCACCTTGAATAATCCAACTTCTAACAATGTTGATACTTATTGAGATTTCCTATTCCCATCCTCCTTGGATCTTCATCATAGATTGAACTTCTTGGCTCTGTGCTAGAAAACAACTGGCAATATTATTCAAACAGTTGCAAAGTAACTACCGAAACTTGGTTGTCTTTTTCTCAGCTTATTTTCCAGGTTTATTACTCCTTTTCATTAGAGGGTGACAACTAAGTATATGATTTAGAAGACTGCATAGTTTATGAATGGCTAAATGTAAATCGGAAATATCAAGAGGAGCTGTGTAACTATTTTGAAAGAAAGTTGAAATCTAACTTTCTCAATCTAATCTTCCTATTAAATTATAGAATACTTTACAGTACTTATTTCATTATAGTGATTAAATATGATAAAAAAGATAAACTGAAATTTTTATAGGACAATTTTCATGCTATCAACGGGCTAGGGGAAAATCATATGTAGTTATATTCAATAGAATGAGATATATATTCTTATGGATGATGCTCATATGTAATTAAAACTTAACTCAGGTATACCTGAAACTAATATAAAATAATTTTAAAAAATGAAAAAAAATAACTCAGTAATCATACTTGAAGATTGAATGACTTATCAGAGGAAATTTTAGCTTTCCCTTACTCTTCATGTACATATAGAGTGTGAATTATAATGCTCTGAATATGTCACATATCCCAGGTTCCACATTCTATTTTATTAACTGCAGCAGATACTTGCACTAGAGTGTAATACACTGTCAACAAGATTGTAGGAATAAATTAAGGAATTGTGATGTATATACATGTAATAAAACATAGACTGTGTATCTGATAGTTATCTCTACTGGGTTACTTTTCCTTTGCTTTTACAAACCATTTCATTAAAACCTCCTTAGGAAATATATGAACCACATAATGGATATGGACCTGGAACAGGTCCCACCGCATGTTTTCACCAACCAACAGCCTGCACCCTTGTTTTATTGATTTTTTGAGGAAACTCATTCAAATCACTTTGGCCTTCATTTACATATATAACCTTTTTAGTCATTAATGACATAATGAGCATGTTGGTCTGATTAACACAGACCAGGCTATAAGCATGAAAACTTTGCTAATTAGAAACATAGTAATTTCTTTTAAGGAAACATGAAGGCTGAAGAAGGTAAATGCCATGATACATAAAATCCATTGCAGATATCCAAAGAGACATTTAGCAACTCTAAGAACTGATTAAAATTCTACAGTCAAAAAGCATGCCCCTTCAAAGTGATTAAAGGAAGAAAGCTCAATCACTAGCACACAGTCTTCCAGTTTTTAACCATCTGTATCTTTATACACTTTCCACAGACATAGTGATGATGTTCAAATAACTGACAATGATAAATTTTATGATTGAATACTAAGCTATCAATCTGAACATTTGTGACTTTCAAGCTGATTTTTATGGCATACACACCCATATTTATTTTATTTGATGTCTTTTTATCCCATCAGATCTTTCTATTAACAGTATTGATTTGCAAGTCTGTCACAGTATTACTCTTAAATATTGTACGTATATAAACATATTCATGCAAAAATTTAAAATTTATTTTCCCATATGTTTGAGTAATTATATCATCATGACCCCATTATATACTTAGGGGGATGGAAATAAACCATCAAGATTAGTCTATTTTGTTTGTAAATAAAAATAATTGGAGTTTTTTTTTTAAGTTTAAGAAGCTTCAAGACCCACTATCATAAACTAACTAATATTTGCCACTGTTCTAAGCACTTTTAACATATAACCAATTCTCACACTAACTCTATGACATAGGAACTACTATTATCCCCACTTTACAGATGTAAAAACTGACTCAAGGAGAGGTAAGTCACTTAAGGACACACTAACTAGTAAGTGGCATAGTCAGAATTTAAATTTAAGAAGTCTAACTCTATATTTCATTCTCTTAACCACTATGCTATATTACTACTCATAGTAACTGATATGACCCAAGATTGAAAATGGGTTCTATGACACCCACAAAATATCTTCTAGAATGGCATGCATGAAGATATGAGACAGTTGATCACAATTTCAGAGTAACCTAAGTGTAGCCAGCTATCCACATCTGAATTTTTGGAAAGATCATAACCCATCTACATAACTTGCCATTCCTTAAATTCATTCATTCATTTGTTCAGTGAAGATTTAATGAATGTTTTCTATGTGCATGGAAATTGTTAGAAATTGTAGAGGACAGGAAGAAACACAATACAATCCCTGTTTTTAAAGAGCTTACAGAGAGGGTTTGGAGAAAGATGAAGGAACGAGAGACGTCCCCAAATCTCTCCCTTTGAAACAACAATAAGCTGAACATCTAAAACTCGACAAAAAACACCCAAACTGCACACTAATATGTTTGAGCGTCGGATCTATGAATAAGAGCTACCCTGGGTGCTGGGTGGTGGACTAAGAGAAAAAAGAACCTGCCTCTCCCAGCCACCAGAGCTCAATGTAGGAAGAGGGGGAGGGCAAAAGATGTGGCGAGTTCCCTGAACAGCCCTACCTGGGAGAGTTGTGAGTTCCATGCAGTGAGCGGCAGGGCCCAGTAATCAGGGCAAAAAGCAGAGAAGTAGGACAACAGAGAAACAACAGTTGGCTTTTATCAGCCACAGCTGCAAAACCGAGGCAGAGCCGCAGCCTCCATAACCAAACCCAGAGGGCCCCTCCCGCCATATACTCCGAGACCAAATATTGCGGAGCCTCAGGGGAATCTGAGCAAATGCTACCAAAACTGTTGCTAACACTGACAGGGACTCAGACTGAGGGTAGCAGGCGTGATTAAATGTCTATCAGAAAATAAAAAGGCAATTTTAAGGCTTTATGTAAAGCAAGGATCCAAGAGGATTGCATGCCACCTACTGGAAACCAAAAGAAAAGAGCCTTCCTTGCAGCAGGTTAAAGAGAGACCTTTATATAATAAATCTTTATGGAAAAAAGCAGAATACATTTCCATTAATGTCCAGGAGGAGAAATAGTCCATTAAACACCATGAACAACCAAGGTGACAAGGAATCTCATAAAGAAAGAGAAAAATCTCCAGAAAATAAGCTTACAGACATAGAAATATGTGACTTAAATGACAGAATTCAAGAGGGTACTCTCAAAAAACTCAGTTAGTTCCAAAACAAGTGATATCAACAATTTCAAAAATTGAAAAAAACAACTAGATGAGCAAAGCAAGGAGATTAAAACCCTCAAAAAGAATAGAATAGATCTTCTGAAGATAAAACATACACACACGCGCACACACACACACACACACACACGCACACACACACACACGCGCACACACACACTGCAAGAGCTGAAAATTGAAATAGCAAGTTTGGGAAATAGAGTCGATCAAATGGAGGAAAGGAACAGTGATATCAAAGGCAGGAATGTAGAAATAAATCAGAAGGAAGAAGAGAGAAACCGAACAATGAAAAATAATGAAAGAGAAATCCAAGAATTAGCTGATCCAAGAACCATCAGGAGAGGAAATATAAGAATATTGGGCATTATCGAAGGCAAGGAAAAGGAGCAGGGACAAGAAAGCATTTTCAGACAAATAGAAGATGAGAATTTCCCAAATCTAAGGAATGAGTTGGAGCTTGGAATTCAAGAAGTCGACAGAACACCCAATTATCTCAATTCAAAAGGTATTCTGCAAGACACATTATATTAAAATGATCAAAAATCAATGACAAAGAGAGAATTCTCAGGGCAGCCAGGGAGAAGAATATAGTAATCTATAGAGGAAAATACATTAGATTATCATCGGACTTCTCAGCACAAACCTTACGGCCAGAAAGGAGTGGAATAAAATATTCAAACTATTAAATGAAAGGAACTACTAGCCAAAAATAAATTATCCACAAAGCTCTCCTTTAGATATAAAGGAGAAGTTAAGACCTTTCGATACATACAAAAATTGAGGGAATTCTTCACTACGAGGTCTGCATTACAGGAAATACTGAAAGGGGTCAGCTCACCTCAAACAAAATGACAAAAAAATACATAATTAGAAGTAAGGCGACTGACAGGTAGATAGAAGAAGAAAGGTGCAATCCTTACTAAGAATAGGGCATTATAAGCTTAAACGATAAGAACAGAATTGCTATAGCAAGATAGAAATGAATGTTCACCATACATACGGACAAACTGAGACAACAATGACTGAAAAGGGGAAGACTGAATGATCCAAATTC
>NW_011888844.1:2311331-2338240 GCF_000151845.1 Pteropus vampyrus | reverse complement strand
ATATATCCTTTTCATATTCATAATGGTAACCACACATAGAAGATTAAAAACTTAAGTATATAACATAAAACAAGAAGAACCAGCAGGAAAAACCACAAAACACAACCAAAATGAAGAAAACAGAAACACAAGGACAAGGAAGCAATGGAAACATCGAGCTATCAGAAAGCAAAAGATAAAATGGCTATAAGAAAACCTCATATTCCAATAATCACGCTAAATGTAAATGGATTGAATTCACCAATAAAAAGGCACAGAGTTGCAGATTGAATTAAAAAAACAAAACCCAACCATATGCTGCCTCCAGGAGACACATCTCAGTTCTAGAGACAAATATAGACTCTAAGAGAAAGAGTGGAAAATGATACTTCAAGAAAACAGCATTCAGAGAAAAGCAGGAGTAGCAGTACTAATATAGGATGAATTACCTTCAAAATAAAAAAGGTAAAACAAATATACTGAGGGACACTTCATAATGATAAAGGGAATCATGCACCAAGAAGATATAACACTTATTAATATCTATGCTCCCAATCAGGGAGCCCTGAAATACTTAAAGCAATTACTAACAGAACTAAAGGGAGAAACAGACCAAAACACCATCGTAGTAGGGATCCTAAATACCCCACAGTCGGATATAGACAGATCATCCAAACAGAAAATCAATGAGGAAATAATATCCTTAAATGACACATTAGATCAACTAGACATAATTCACATTTACAGAGCCTTCCATCCCAAAACGGCTGCTTATACATTCTTCTCTAGTGCACATGGAACATTCTTAAGCATTGTCCACCTACTGGTACACAGAGATAGCTTCAACAAATATAAGAAGGTTGAAATCATACCAACCATATTCTCTGATCATAATGCTTTAAAACTAGATGATAACTGCAAAAAGAAAGGTGGAAGAACCACAAATACATGGAGATTAAACAACATGCTACTGAAGAATAACTGGGTCAGAGAAGAAATCATAAGAGAGATCAAGAAATATATAGAAACAAATGATAATGATAGTACAACATATTAAACTTTTGAGACATCCAAAAGTGGTCATAAGAGGAAAGTTCATATCATTACAGGCCTATCTCCCAAAAGAATAATGAGATCGAATAAACCACCTAACACTTCATCTTAAAAAAACTAGAAAAAAGAGAATAAATGAAGCCTAAAGTCAGCAGAAGGGAAGAGATAATCAAAATGAGAGTAGACATAAATGGAATTGAAAACAAAACAACAACAACAACAGCAACAAAACAATGGAAAAAAATAAATGCAACAAAGAGCTGGTTATTTGCAAAGGTTAATAAAATTGACAAACCCCTGCCTAGACTCACTAAAGAAAAAAGAAAAAGGACACAAACAAAATCAGGAATGAAAGAAGAGAAAGTACGACAGACACTGCAGAAATACAAAGGATCATACAAGAATACTATGAAAAAAGTATATAACACCAAATTTAATAACCTGGAAGAAATGGACGAGTACTTAGAAAAATACAGCCTTCATAGAATAAATCAAGAAGAACTGGAAAACCTAAATAGACCAATCAACAGTATGGAAATTGAAATAATTATTAAAAAAACTAACAAAAAGTAAATGTTGTTAGTTTTTTTAATAATTATTTCAGGACCAGATGGCTTTACTAGTGAATTCTACTAAACATTCAAAGAAGATTTAATACTTATTCTCCTCAAACTCTTCCATAAAATCAAAGAGGAGGCAATACATCCCAATTCATTTTATGAA
Source organism: Pteropus vampyrus (assembly GCF_000151845.1). Classification (NCBI taxonomy): domain Eukaryota; kingdom Metazoa; phylum Chordata; class Mammalia; order Chiroptera; family Pteropodidae; genus Pteropus; species Pteropus vampyrus. The sequence continues at coordinate 2,336,485 of NW_011888844.1, read as the reverse complement.
GCCAATATTACTCTGATACCAAAACCTGGTAATATTAACACACGCACACACAAAATTACAGAACAATATCTCTCATGAACACAAATGCAAAATTCCTAAATAAGATACTAGCCAACAGAGTACAGCAACATATTTAAAAGATTATACACCACAATCAAGTGAGCTTCAACCCAGAAGCACAGGGATGGTTTAACATATGCAAATCGATTACTCTGATATACCACATAAACAATTTCAAAAACCAGAATCACATGATCATATCAATAGTTGCAGAAAAAGCCTTTGACAAGTTACAACATCCATTTATAATCAAAACACTTAATAAAATCGGTATAGAAGGAAAGTACCTTAACATAATAAAGGTCATAAATGACAAACTCTCAGCCAACATTATACTTAATGGTGAAAAACTAAAAACCTTCCCTCTAAGATCGGGAACAAGGCAAGGCTGTCCAGTATCGCCACTGTTATTCAACATAACATTGGAGGTCCTAGCGAGTGCAATCAGACAAAATAAAGATATAAAAGGTTTCTAAATAGGAAACAAAGAAGTCGAACTGTCACTATTTCTGGATGACATGATTCTCTATATAGGAAACCCTAAAGACTCCACAAGAACACCACTAGAAACAATAAGCAAATACAATAAATTCTCTGGATACAAAATCAATGTTCAAAAATCCATAGTGTTCCTATATTCTAATAATGAAGCGTCAGGAAAAAAAAAGTGGAAAAAATAATTCTTTTTGCAATTGCAACAAAAAGAATAAAATACCCTGGAAATAATGTAACAAACCATGTGAAGGGCCTATATAATGAAAACTATAATATCCTATTAAAATAAATCGAAGTAGATACAAAGAAATGGAAAATATTACGTGTTCTTGGATTGGAAGAATCAACATAGTTAAAATGACCTTATTACCTAAAGCATTATACAGATTTAATGCAATTCCTATCAAAACCCCATAGGCATTTTTTTAAAGATACAGAACAAAAAAAAAAATCATAAGATTTGTATGGAAGCACAAAAGACCCCAAATTGCCAAAGCCATCTTGGGAAAAAAGAACGAGGCTGGAGGCATCACTCTGCCCAAATTCAAATTATACTTCAAAGCGACAGTAAACAAAACGGCATGGTATCGAATTATATAGTAGAATATATAAAGTATACAATTTAATGTATTTTAAGAACCTAAAAGCTGCTTACAGTATTTTAGAAAGCTTGACAAAACATTATATCCCATTTAGATATAATGAAAATGCAGAGGTATACTTAAAGCCAAATTTCTTTGTTTTGAACTGAAATTATATTAATTTACTATGGTAACACTGATTATACTTTACTGATCAAAAGTTATTAACTGAAATCATGCTGGTTTAAAACAATTAACACAAGTATTTAATAAATGCATTTTTGGCAAAGAAAATATTTTAATATATAGAGTTCTTGGAATAAAAAATAATAATAAAAGGAATCTTAATGGTAAAAACATGCTAACAACCATTTCTCTAGACTAGAAAAGGGAGTAAGAATATGTTGGGAATAGACTTAAAAAATATGTGGAGTAGGATATTTATAAAATTGCAAACTGTCTTTAAATCACAATTTGTGCCAATTCTCTATGTGTGATATCAAATGTATAGCATATCTTGACAGAGCTCGGACTAGGTTACTTCTTACTGGGTATAGTGTCTGACATAAAGACTTATAATATGGCTTTAAAATGTACAACAAAGGGACTATATAGAAATGAAAATTTATTGTCTATATTCTCCTGTGATTCCATTCTCACTTTCACCAAAAATGCGCAAGGTTTCCAAAGCAGAAAGTTAGTGCTAAAACTCCCATAATATTCTTGTTGCATGCTAGTGTCAATACTGTGCAAAGTAAAGAATATTTGACAATTCTCTGGTGCATGGTGATATTAATGATGAGCAAGTGTCTGAAAGGAAAAACATGCTTGTATGAGAATTGCTGAAGTCATAGATACTAAAGAATAGGAACGAGGTCAGAGAGAGTGGGGTAGTCAGGACAGTTACAATAGATAGAAAGAAGGAGGGAGGTATTAATCTTCAACTAAATAATAAGGATATCTCATTTGATACTGTCCTATTGCCTTACCCACCTTAAAATCTATTACAGTACTCCTTCCTTATCTGCAGCTTTGCTTTCCATGGTTTCAGTTATCTGTGGTCAACTGTGTTCCAAAATATTAAATGGAAAATTCCAAAAACAAACGATTCATGTTTTATTTTATTTATTTTTCTCCTTTTAAATTAAATTTATTGAGGTGGCATTGGTTAATAAAATTATATAGGTTTCAATTGTACAATTCAATAATACATCATCTGTATATTAAATTGTGTGTTCACCACCCAAACTTAAATTTCCTTCTGTCATCATATATTTGACCCCTTTAAAACCCTTATCTACTTCCCCACCTCTCCCCTTTCCTCCTGGTAACCATTAAACTGTTGTCTGTGTCTATGAGTCTTTGTCTTGTTCGTTTGTTGTTTTCAGTTTTATATCCCACATGAAATCATATGGTTCTTAACCTTTTCTGTCTGACTAATTTCGCTTAGCATAATAATCTCAAGATCCAACCAGGTTGTTGCAAATGGTAGTATTTCACTTTTCTTATGGCTGAGTAAGATGTGGTACATATATACAATGGAATATTACTCAGCCATATTACTCAATTCATACATTTTAAATTGTGTGGCATTCTAATTAGTGAGAGGACTCTCATGCCATCCCACCAGGTCCTGCCCAGCACAGGAATCACCCTTTTGTGCAGTATATCCGCATTGTAATATGGTAACCTATCTGTTAGCCATTTAGTAACTCATTGTGGCTTGATGATCTAGGATCACTCAAAGCGGATTATCCTTCTTCTGATATATTGTTAGAAGGTCAATAGTAGCCTAATGATACCTCACAATGCCTACATCATTCACTTCATATCTTCACTTAGGCATTATGGCATCTAATATCATTACAAAAGAAGGGTGAGTACAGTATAATAAGATATCTTTAGAGAGAGACCACATTCACATTACTTTTATTACAGTACATTATTATAATCGTTCTATTATTAATTATCGTTGTTAATCTCTTATTGTGCTTAATCTATAAATTAAACTTTATCATAGATATGTATGTATAGGAAAAAATACTATATAGAGGGTTTGATACTATCCATGGATTCGGGTATCACTGGGAGTCTTGGCACCTATCCCCCGCAGATAGACAAGACTAATGTTATTGCCAAAGTGTATTAACTTCAAATCCAGGGCTTCCCTAAAAAATTGCATTACTATTATTTTACTTTTTTTGTTATTCTCCACATCTTGATGTCCTGGGGGAACAATCTCATCTATGCACCTTAGTTACAGTTCCATGAGCTCTGCTGGGTCAATTTTACCCAATTGTTCAAAAGGCAACTTAATCCCAATGTCTTTTAAGAAAATTTTTAGAACTCTGACTTTTCAACACTAAATTGTGATGTCTAGAGTAAACTGTAAGTGCTATTTGAAATCAGTGGATAAGGGAGATCAAATAGGTATTTTTATGTCACTATATAGTGATCACAGTAAATTAGACAAAGTCATTAAATGCTATAATAGAAAAAAAGGTTTCATAGGAAAAAGAGGGTCTGAGCTTGAATAATGACATATTAAATGAAGTATTTCATGGCTCCAGGAAGAGAATAAACAATGTACCAGTAGGCTGCAATTCATTCAGGCATGCACATAGGTCACTTAATATTGAAATAGCACCTCAAGGTTGGCATTTAAAATTATCTCGACTTTTCAAATATGGTTTGCATATCTCTAATATGTATCTCCCTCTCCCACATGCAAAAATAAATTTTAAACTAACTAAACTAAACTTTAAAGCATGTAGAATTATGTTTTATCCCAAAATGATATTTTTAAATTGACTAGTTGTTATTTAAATTTTATATACTACTTATCAAAAGATATCAAAAAAAGAGTAACACATGTGGATTAAAAAGCACTAGAATTTAGAAGAACTTGATTCTAAACACAGCTTTGCCACTAACCAACTCACAAGATATGTGAACGTTCTGAGCCTTCATTTCCATATCCATAAAAATCAATAAGTTGAACTAAAATATCTCTAATATTTCTTCAATCTCTGGCATTCCATGTACCTGACTTGCTATTCCTCCTCCATCTTGAGACAGAAACAAAAATAAACAAACAAAAAACAGAGGCCGATAAAAGTTTTCCAATTCTCGTTTTTATAACTTTTAATCTATTTCAATTAAATGGAGTCCATGATAAAAATTGCTAAGATATATGATCTTACCTGGGATTTACTGTTCTCATAGTTCTATCATTTACATCTTTCTCATTAAAGAAGGAAAAAAATACTACAGCATCTCAGAGAAAAATTCTTTGTGATCCGTTCATCTGTGTGGTATAATTCTTGAAAATAAAAATGGCTCTTTTATTCCAGATGCGATTAAATAGAAGTTAAAAGTTTTAATCTCCTGGAACAGTAAACTACAAACACTAGTTCAAAATCAAATAACTGCTACACATATTTATTGTAGGCATGTGTTAGCTGCTAAACAAAAAGAGAGTGTCCTTCTTTCAAAAGCCAATAAATATTTCACTTATATCTTCAAAGCCTAGTAGAGTGGTATCTCAGTATGGTATAATATAAAAGCAAAATGGCACTTTACTATACAAAGTAATTGTTCCAGATTAATTGAAGCAAGCATAGAGTTGATCAGCTGCAAATAATGGGATGATTTTTCATTTCCTTACTCCCTCAGCCCCAATGCATAGAACTGTTTGCAAGCCATTGAGCATGATTTCTGTTTCAGTGCTGTTGTGGTGTACCATGCCCACTTGGTTGTCAATTTCAGATTATTAATGAATGAACAACATCAATATAATCAACAATTATGCACTATGATTATATTGCTAAATAAACAAATAAAACTTGAAGTTTCAAATTCTTAGTTCTCTCATCTGGTCCCAAAATTTAATTTATATCTATGGTTTCCTAATAAGACTTCTCTTTTCCCTCTCTCATATTACTACAATCTGCCATTTTTAGCCACTTCTAAGTTTTTCAGCTTCTATAATAACTAAGAAATGTCTATACACAAGTTAGCACTTGACAACTCTTATGCGTAATATTTTTAACAGTTTGTAAGCAAAACTTCATTTGTTGACAAGTTTGTCTAATGACTGTGTTACAATATTTTGAGTTCTTAGCAATAGAAAAGGCATAATGCCACACAAATGTTAATAATTTTAACACAGCTGGCAGGTATTTCCTATTTCCCCCTTCATTCTTACATTTGTATAAAATCACCAAGATACTCTGTTTAGTTCCACTTAAATCCAATATTTATTATGCTAGCATACAAATAAGATTTTCTTTGAGAAAGCAGTGTATTTTCCTTTGCCTATACAGTCTAATTTAGACAGTGAAATGGAAAGATTAGTAAACTTGAGTTTTGATCTCAGGTGCTGTTGTGTTCCCATGACAACTCAGTTACTATTCTGAGCCTCGGTTTCCTTTTACAAATAAGGCTGACACCAGGGGAAACAAACAGAAAGATTTGGCAGGAAAAAGTCAAACTACTATAGTTACACTACCAAAAAGTTCATGCCAAATCTTTATGATTTAAACTGACTTGTGGTGTAAAATGTATATATAGTATATATAAGGTATAGTTATTACAATTGCTTAGTCAATGGGGAAATTGGAAGAAGGTTTCATGAGCATGAGTGCATGTTTCTCTTTTGTAATTAAACCCTCTTTGCTAAGTAGATAGGTAGGAAAGTAGGTAAAAAGGTAGGTAGGCAGGCAGGCAAGCAGGCAGAAAGACAGACATAGATGATAGAGATATATAGATTTAGATATAGACGTATAGTGTTCTACAAGCAGTGTCTCATTTAACCTTCCTAAAGCTGTATGAGATTACTGTTATCCCCAATTTAAAGGTAGTGAAATTGAATCACAGAAGAATAAATGACTAATACAAGATGACATAATTTATATGTGATACAATGAGAAGCTCTTTCCACTAGGTCATATTACCTCAAAAACTTATAATAATTATTTACAAATTCATATATAATGGTATATATGTATATGTATATATAATTTTATATATCATTTAAAAATCTTTTATCATGACAATAAAAACAAATAATTAAAAACAAAAGTGATACAAAAGGAAAAAGAAAAAGCATAGATAGAGGCTTTCTTCACCCCTCTGGTGACCACATCGAAGTTGTGACAGAAACATGGAGCAAACAGCAAGCAAAGTTGCCTGGTGTCTAGATGAACAAGCCCTACAATTAGGAAGAGAAATAAGAAATCACCCTGAAACTGTGGAAGGTAGGAGGGGGCAAAGACACTAGGCTGCCCAGTCCCTAGTGGCTGAGTGGGATAGAGGCTGTGACAGTAACAGCCGCAGATGCAGAGGGCTCTTAAGTGGCTGTGTTTGCGACTAGATTTTCGCTGTGAAGGACATGCTCACTCTGAGCACCAGCATTGGGTCAGCTGCACAGTGAGCACCAGGGACTTACAGGGAGACACTGAGTGATTGGAGTGAGAGCCAGAGGCAAGGCTTTCTTCCAGGCAGAAGTGCTGTTGGTATCCACTCTTTCTCCGTTGAGCCTTCCCACCTCCGAGTGTGCCGACCCAGCATCACCATAGCTGAGACATCATCAAACTTGATAACAGAGATCACTCCCCAGAGAATTCCCTGAAACTCTGCCTCCCCTTACTCGCGGCCCCACACAAGCCACATTCAATTGTGTCCTCAGCGAGTCCAGTGCTCCTTACTGAGCAGCACCAAGACTCACACAGGTGGCAGCTGACCTCGGTTTCTGGCGTGGCCTCTTGAGGCAACTATAAGCACAACATCGATGGATTGCTTGCTAACTCTGAACATGTGGCCCCAGAGGGGCACAGGCTAGGGCTAGACTTGGCCTGCAGCTAAAGCCCTCTCAGGACTGCACTGCTTGACATCAATTACACAAAGCCACGCTAATAAGACCAGGAGACTTAGGAGCTTTGCTTAGTACATAGAAACAGACACAGAAGGACAGTCAAAATGGAACAACAAAGAAGCAGAAACCATATGAGAGAAAAGAACAGAGATCCAGGAAAAATAGTGTCAGGCAATCTCACAGATGCAGAGTTGAAAACATGGGTTATAGAGATACTTAATGAACTTTGAGAAAGTATAAATGAACTCAGTGAGAACTTTAACAAAGAGATAAAAAACATAAAAATAGAAATGGATATTATAAAAGGGAACCCGTCAGAAATGCAGAACACATTATCTGAGATGAAGAATATATTAGAAGGAATAACCAGAGTAGATAAAGAAGAGGATTGAACCATTGATTTAGAGGATGGGGAAACCAAGTACACCCAATCCGAATGGCAAGAAAAAAGAAGCCAAGACTATAATAATAATTTAAAGAGACTATGGGACACTATTAAATGTAAAAAATATCCGTGTCATAGGGGTACCTGAAAGAAAACAAGAAGTTGAAGAGCTATTTGAAGAAATAATGATGGAAAACTTTCCTAACCTGGTGAAGGAAATAGACATACAACCCCAGGAAGCTCAGAGAGTCCCAAAGAAAATAAACTCACAGAGGCCCACACCAAGACATATCATAATTAAAACGCCAAAGATTAAATACAAAGAGAGAATCTTAAAAGCAGCAAGAGAAGCACAGTTAGCTCCTTACAAGGGAGCACCCATAAGACTGGCAGCTGATTTCTCAGAAGAAACTATGCAGAACAGAAGGGCGTGGCACAAAATATTCAATGTAATGAAAACCCAGGATCTACAATTAAGAATATTTTATCCAGCAAATCTATCGTTTAGAGTTGAAGGACAGATAAAGAGCTTCCCAGACAAAAATAAGCTAGAGGAATTAACATCTCCAAGCCAGGGTTACAGGAATTTTTGGAGGGATTTCTTTAAGAAGAAAAAAAATGTGTATCAAAAATAGTAATAAAGGATGATAATAACTACATTCCTATCAATAAGTACTTTAAATGGAAAAAAATTAAGTGCTCCAACCAAAAGATAAAGTGGCTGAAAGAATAAGAAAACAAGACCCCTACATATGAAAAGGAAGGGGATGGAAAAATATATTGCCTTGATGGACCTAGAGGGTATTGCGCTGAATGAAGTAAGTCAGATAGAGAAAGATAAATATCACATGAGTTCATGTACATGTGGAATCTAAAGAATAAAATAAACAACTACAACAACAAAAGTGGAAGTAAACTCATAGATACAGAGTATATTTTGAGGGCTACTAGATGGGAGGGGTGTTGGGTGGACGACGAATAAGGGCAAAGAGATTAAGTACAAATGGATAGTTACAAAATAGACATGGAGATATAAAGTGAAGCATAAGGAAAATAGTTAATAATGTTGTAATAAATATATAAAGGGAAGAGGGGTACTAGGTTTAGTGGAGGTGATCACTTTATGAATTATATAGAGCTCTAATCACTATGCTATACAACTGAAAATAATATATTATTGTATGCCAACTGTAATTGAAAAAAAACTCATTGAATTGTACAATGTAAATATAAGCAACTAATTGTATATTATAGTTCAATAAGCTGGAAAAATTCAATAAAATATAGAACAATGGAGAAAAAGTGATAATTGTTATTTCCCTTTATTCCATCTCATGCAATATTTAGCCTATTTATAACTGTCTTACTAAAGCTTTGTATTCCAAGAATTATGAAAGTGGCGAGTTGATGTTTGGGACAGATTTCTCTCCTTGAATCTTAGATGAAGAACAAAAAAATAAATGAGCTATTTAAAATAATAGATTTGTGATCTCACCTTTACATATAAAAATCAGTCTTTAGGAAGTATATGCTAAAAGATTGTATAAGAATGTAAATAGGTTTCTTCAGCAATGGAAAAATTACAATAGAAAAAATTGAAGAGGCAACATAGATTAAAAGAACCATGTCAGTTAATAGCAACATAGGAACCTTATCTGAATTCCTATTAAAAACAAACAAACAAAAACAAAAACAAAAAACCAAGTTGAAACAAATGTGTAAGATAATTGACAAAATGTGAACAGTGAGTAAATGTTTTAAAATATTAAGGAATGACTGATAATTTTAGATGGAATAATGTAGTTATTTTTTGGTCTCTAGTATTTAGAAATACATACTTAAATATTTATAGGTGAAATGGTGTAATAATTTGCTTCAAAAGAATACAGAGGATGGAGAGAACTGAATAGGAGTACTCATGAAACAATTTTAACTATAACAATAATTATTGAAGCTAAATGATGGGTGCTTCAAGATTCATTATATAATTATCTCTATTTTGTATACATTTGAAATTTCCACAAGTTAAAAAATAAAAACAATAGATTTCAGTTTTAAGGGAACTTGATAAGTCATGAATATAAATAAACTTACAAAGCTACTAAAAGTAATAAATTATGTCAAGTTTAAACTCCCCCTACCACTACAAAAATAATCTACATGAAATCAGTAGGCATGTTTTACTAAAAATTGTAGGCATCATTCATTTATGAAATAAGTTAAAGAAGCTTATATCTGAAATTTCCCTCCCACAGTCATCTTCCTATACACTTTCTTCTTTTCTTCTCAATTTTTACTTTAAAGTGAAGACATGCAAACAAATTAAACAGGATGAGTCAGTCTCCTTCGAAGTTCCAACTTGTTCAAAATTCATTACCTGTTAATCACCTTAGATTCCAAAAGGAAAGCCTAGAGTCAATTATCCTCTATATAACTCTTAGATTTTTTAGATAGTCCCCTGATAATGTATGTAAATATTTATGCTGTCAATCATAATATATTGCTTTCTTATCTGAATCATTGACTCAGGCAATTCTTCACTCTTATTCAAACCTCAGCACCTCCTAGAAAAGCAATGCTATGATTCCTCAGTTGGTTACATTTGACTATTCCTGCTTGCCTATTAAGAGTGGCAGTTTTGATTCAAATCTAGCTTTAAGAGCCACAGGAGAGACAGAGCAATTAAGGAGATCATTTTATAAGATACGTGAATGTCTAACCAATGTACTGTATACTTAAAACTAATAATAAAATAAAATTTTAAAAAAGAACCACTGCATAGAGAAATAAACATGATTAAATAAATTAAAACAAATGAAAAAAATAAGTCACAATTTTTCTCCCCCTGAAATGCTGTATTTTTTTCACCATTGCTATTTTCCTCTAGCACCAAACTTTTGCTCCAACCTTCTTCCTTTACTAGAGACATTTCTGGTATTTAAACATTGCCTATAAGCCTTGTAAGTTGAAACTAATAAAGGCAAACTCTATAAAAATCTTTATCCTATAGTATTTTCAAATACTCAATGTTGCCTGCCTACCTCGTGCCCATTATACCATCTTCATTTATGTGTTTTCTATTCTCATAGACATAGAGTCTATAAACACAAAATTATTTAAGTATATGCATATAATAAATAAATATCTATCTTTCATTCCCCAAGGTGGAAACTCCTATGGAGGACCCTACTACTTGTAACACACATTACATCTACATACATGTGGTAGGCTGAACAATGATCCCCCCCAAAAATATCCACATCCTTATCCCTAAAACCTGTTAATGAATGGCAAAAGGGACTCTACAGACATGATTAAGTATCTTGAGATGGGGAGATTCTGAATTATCTGGGTAGGCCTTAAAGTTAATCACAAGTTTCTTTATAAGATGGGAGCAGGACAAGATACGACTACAGAAAAGTAGTAGGAGATGTGACAATAAAAGTAAGAGGTTGAAGTGATATGAGCAAGGAATTTAGGAGGCCTTGGGAAACTAGAAGATGCAGGCAAACAGGTTCTTCCCTAGAGCAGCGGTCCCCAACATTTTTGCCATCAGGGACCAGTGTTCCTATGAGAATCTAATGCCTGATGATCTGAGGTGGATCTGAGACAGATCTGAGGCAGTGATGCTAGCGCTGGGGAGCAGCTGCAAATACAGATGAAGCTTTGCTTGCTCACCTGCCACTCACCTCCTGCTGTGAGGTCTGATCCCTAATAGGTCACAGACCACTACTGGTCCATGGCCCGGGGTTTGAGGACCCCTGCCATAAAGCCTCCAGAAAAAGCTAGCCCAGCTGATATCCTGACTTTAGTCCAGTGAAACTGAATTTGGGCTACTGACCTCCAGAACTGTATAATAATAAACTTGTGTTGTTTTAGTCCACCAAGTTTGTGGTTATTTATTACAGAAGCCATAGGAAACTAATGCAATTATGCATTCAAGAACTATAATTATGAGAAGTAAGTATTATGTGAGAAGTATACAGAAATATATAAAGTTATGACAGAAAATAGTGGCTTCAGTCAGAGGGCAGGATAAGAAGCCCTGGACCCTCCTTCCACTCATAAACACATTGATTTGATAACAATTCATAGACAGATTCCTTCTGTGAGAAACTCATAAACTAATTAACTAATTAAGAATCCCCTGCACCACAGGCAAGCACAAAATCAGCCACATTGAAGCTAGTATGGAAATCCAAGATATCCTCTTGTCCATATTCCCTAGCACTAGTGCAATATCATATGATCAAGATAAAACCACCTTTCCCCGAGGAAGTAAAGGGTACACCATATATTCAATGACCCAACTTTTCTAGGGGCTACCCAGAGAACTGGATTCAGTCTAATCTGTCTCAGATCACTGAAGGGATATGGAACATGGCATATTCACCTGGGGCCAGTGGTCTGAGCTGGCAGTCACCATAACCACTCCTTCCATATTAGCAAAAAGCAACAGTTGAAAATCCCCAGCTCCTAGCTTCTCCTAGGAAAGAAAAAGAGATGCACCATACGTCTAATTCCTCCGCTATTCTGGGGCTACCAAGAAGACTAGCTTCTATCAGTTTGACTCAGAACACTGATGGGAAATGGGACACATCATGCATTAGCCACCCTGGGCCAGTGAGAATAGAAAAAGAGGGTTAGACTGGCAGTTGCTATAGCCACTTCCTGGCTCAACACAGAGTAAGTGGACAAAACAAAAACAAAAACAAAAACAACAAAAACAAAAGCAAAAACAATCTTAATCTTCCCACTGGGGAAGGAAAGAGATGCACCATATGTCAAAAATCTCAACTTTCACAGAGACTACCAAGAGAACTCACTTCTGTATAGCCTGTCTTGGAGGGCTGATAGGATCTGGCATATTCTAGCCACCCAGGCCAGTGGAGAACTAAGATGGCAGTTCAGGTTGTCAGTCTCCATAGGTACACTCTGGCTCAGAAGAGTGAGCAGATGAAAAAATCTCAGTTCTCAACTTCTATCTAGGGAGAGGAAGAGGTGTACTACACATCCAACAACGAAACTTATCTGGAAGCTGCCTGAGGAGTTGACTTCTTCCTCAATTCTTGCTTCTCTCAGATCACTGAGACCTAACCTACTCTAAACACTAGGGGGGCTGCTAATAATAATGAAAGCAGGTTGGACTAGCACAAAGTCTTGAGAGCTCCAGAAAATCGCTAAACAAGCAGATTGATGAGGAGCTTCTCCAGTACAAAGCCAATATGCGAAGACTAGGAGAGGTGGCTGTTTTGTCAAATGTGCAGACACCAACACAGAGAGTCAAGGAAATGAAAAAAACAAGAAAATATTTTCCAAACAGAGAAATAAGGTAATAATCTAGGATCTGAACCCAATGAAACAGAGATAAATGATTTCTCTGTTGAATAGACAAAATAACCATTAAAAAGCTGCTCACCAAGGACAGGAGAATAATGCATAAACGAAGTGAGAATTACAACAAAGAGAGAAAACTTTAGAAAGTACTAGAAATCTTAGAACTTAAGAATATAATAATTGACCTGATAAATTCACTAGAAGAGTTCAACGGAAGACTAGATCTAGTAGAAGAAGAATCAGCAAACTCAAAGATAAGGCAGCGGAAATCATTCAATCATTACATTAAATCAAAAAAGCTTCTGCACAACAAAGGAAACCATAAGCAAAATTAAAAAGAAATCTATTGAATAGAAAGATATATTTGCCAGTCATATCTGTGATAAGGGATGAATAGCCAAAGTATATAAGGAACTCATACAACTCAACAGCAAAAAAAAAATCCAACAAAAAAATGGGCAAAGGATCCGAATAGAAATTTTTTCCGAAGAAAACATACATGTGGCAAATAGGTTCACAAAAAGATGTACATCATTAATAACAAAGAAATTGAATCAAAATCACAATGAGATATCACCTCACACCTGTTAGAATGACAATCATCAAAAAGACAAGTAATAAGTGTTGGCAAGGAGAAAAGGAAACCCATGTGCACTGTGGGTGGGAATATAAATTGGTACAGCCAATATGGGAATGAGTGTGGAGGTTCCTCAAAAATTAAAAATAGAACTATTATATGATCCAACAATTCTACTTTTTTTTCTAAAGAAAACAAAAACTGTAATTAGAAAATATACGTGCTTTCCCATGTTCATTGTAACATTATTTACAATAGGCAAGATATAGAGACAACCTAAATGTACACTGACAGCTGAATAAATTAATGAATAAAGAGAATATGATACATATATGTACACACACACACACAAACACACACACACACACACACACAGAATATTATTCAGCCATAAAAAAGAATGAAATGTTGTGACATGGATGGACCTTGAAAGCATCGTGCTAAGTGAAATAAGCCAAACAAAGACAAATACTGTTATTATCTCACTTATATGTGGAATATAAAAAGTAAACAAACAAAAAAAAGCTCGTATAAACAGAACAGATTGATAGTTGCCAAAGGCTGGTGGTGGGGGTTGGGCAAAATGAGTGAAAGGAGTCAAAAGGTACAAACTTCCAGTTATAAAATAAATAAATCATGTGTTGTAATGTACAGCATGGTAGCTGTAGTTAATAACACTCTTGCATATATGAAAGTTGCTGAGAATAAATCTTAATAGTTTTCATTACAAGTAAAAATTCTGTAACTAAATGTGGTTATGGATGTTAACTGAACTTACTGTGGTGGTCATTTCATAATACATACAATTATCAAATCAAAAAATCAATACATTATTAAAAGTTTATTAGATGTGATTTTTCATATAATATTAATTGTTTTCATAATAAATTTATAGTAGAATCTACAATGTTCCAGTATTAGAGTTTTTAGTTAATGTGTTCAGATTTGGCACAGAGTTAATACCAAATCACTTTTGTCTGAACTCTCTTTAATAATTCTTTCTAAAAAGTCTAATTCTATTTTGTTATCTTAATAAGTATAGTCTATTATAATTGAATCTGTTTGACAACAAAGACACTCTATTATTTTCAGGAAATTGTTCTGAAAATCAAAACACCATGTAAGCCTGCAGCTGCCCATGGTATAAGAGATTGAGCTACCTGTGTAACTACTGACTTTTAGACGAACCTAAAGGCTGTTTTTTTTTTCAATATTTATTTTATGTACCTATGTATTCTTGTGACATTTCTATTTCTGAAAATAATTTTTTTAGTCCAAAGTCAGAACTACTAAGTACAAAGTCAGAACTACTAAGTATCTAGTTAATTAAGATTTTATGAACTAATGTATTTGTTCATGTTGAGATAAAGAATACCATAGAGTAGGTGGCTTGAAAAACAGAAATTTATTTTCTAATAGATTTGGACTCTGGAAGTCTGAGATCAGGATGCCAGTATGGTCAGGTTCTGGTGAGAGCTCTCTTCCTCCTGACTTACAGACTGCTATCATCTTTTCTCTGCGTCCTTACATGAGAGAAAAGGAGCTCTGGTCTCTCTTCTTCGTATAAATACAATAATTCTATTGTATTACAGTCCTTATGACCTCATTTAATTTTAATTACCTCCTAAGGATCTTATCTTCAACTACAGTCACAATGCAGTTTAGAGCTTTCAATACACAGATTATGGTGGGACACAATTCTATCCATAACAATAAACATTAAACTCTGCTCCACCTACAGCTATGTCCTTCACCTATTTTTTACCATAATTTTCAAAAACTGAATTCTTTTAGGAGACAGGAGAAAAAAAAAACTAGAAAAGATAGAGCATCAACACTATGGAAAGCATTTGCAATTACATGAATAGAATATGATATAGCTCATTTTCATAACAAGAGACAAACAAAATATACACGGCATTCTCTGATATCACTAACACCTCTGGGATATGCTGTCAAAAGGCTACTTATACATGAAAAATAAGTGTTACAGTAAAATTAAATCTGTTTCACAAAGCATAGAACATTCTATCTATGTAAGTCTAAATAGCCCAATAATTAAGTATCCATTATTTTCTGTGTTTATCAGCAAGGAACAGAATATTTTAGTCTCTGCCTATTACGTATATAATTTAAATTACAAGTGAAAAATTAAAAAAGGAATAAAAATGGACTAGAGATTCTTCCACTTACTCAAGATATAATAAATTTATTTCCTTGAAAATGTTACTGAGCATAAAGCAGAGAAAACATTTTTTGAATTTTTAAAATGCTACAACATATTTTAAATTTAAAAAGAGTTTTATAGTTTGTTATTGCTCTGCACATCAGGTGATCTTTCAGGCAGCGGCCACCATTTTATTACAAACTTTTTTTATGGTTTAAATTTAGAAGGTATTTACCTGCCTGGGAGAGCCAGAGGTTAGCATGAATAATCATGGGTTCTCATTGTTAATCTATAATGATTCTGTTGAGATAAACTAAATGACATCCTGAGGTTTTTGAGATAAATTAACTGGTAACAAAACAACCAAGAGTTGATTAGAGGGTATCATATGATTCTTTGTCTTCTATTGTCAGACATTCAAGGCCCATGGCATAGGTGTTGGTATATTTACTGATTTTTAAAAGGTGGTGCTTACCTCATGTTATACATGAGGTGTCTTCAGCTGTGACTCCATGTCATGTCAGATTGAAGTAACAGAACCCACAGTTGAACAGAAAGTATTATAACCTGATATAGTAGAACAAATAGAAATCAATTAAGGATGCCCCTTCCCTCTGAATATAAAGGTGATAGCTGTTATAGGGAAAACTGCAGTGTGAGGCAGAAATTTCCAAGCCTACAGGTTCTGGTTCTCCAAAAATAATCCTGCTCATGTGAGATAAGAAAGGAGGCCCTGGAATCAGGAATTCATTCTAAGAGTATAAGATTTAGGCAAGACTTCATCCCAGAGCTTTAGCGCTGATGCAAAAGAGACACAGAATAGAACAAATCTTAGACTTGCTAATCATCTTAGATTTGCCCCAGAAAATGACCATTTATTTATCTGTGGACTTCACTCCTTTATGCATTTAGCAGAATAGCAATTTCTGGCCCCTTATCAGAAGGATTAATACAAGGATGTCATGTTGGAGAACTAGTTCTAGAACTACATGTGATCTCCACATCAGATCAGAGAGAAGAACCATGAATAGGAGATGGCGAAATTCCAAGTGAAGATTTGTCATGTCTTCACTAAAGGAAGTTCCAAATAATGAATTTCAGGGGAAAACAGAATCAGAAGGATGATCTGAAAAGAAAGAAGGAATTATGAAGACAAAAAGGAAATGTGGATTCAGCTAAATATTTTCAATACAAAGTAAAAATATCTCTGTATAAAATTATAATGTCAAATTGGGGTGTCATCAAAGGTAACAAACTAAAACACTAGATAAAAAACAGCATGTAAATTAAGGAAAAGCTGATTGAAGCTAACGTGCTTGATATTCAAACTTGTTTGGGAAAGGGTTTAATTGTTCATTATAGACTTTGTAAAATTAACTGGTTACAGTTAAATTTCCATAATAATCACTGAAAGAATGGAGTACATATATTTCAAACCAGTAGAGAGAAAATGAGATTAAAATCTATTTTTAAAAATCTAAAATTAAAAAAAAAATAAAATCAAGGAAAAAGCATTGAAATAAGTATGCAAAATCTTACATATTAATAATTTCATTAAAGAAATAGAATAAATTCACCATTTCAAAGGCAGAGACATTGTAACATTGTAACATTGTAACATTGGATTTAAAAATAATCCTGTAATATGGTTTTTATGAGACACAGCTAAGGCATAGGGACAAGGAAAGATAAAACATAAAAGGATGAGAAAAGATATAACAGGCATAAACTGACCATAAGAAATTTGGTATAACTATTTTATTATAAAAAAATAGATTTTAAGATACAATTATACTTTCTCCTGAATGGCAAAGATATAAAATCGGACAATTGAACCTGTTGTGGAATATGTAAAGCAACTGAAACTCTCATACATTGTTAATGGGAGTATCAAATGGTTGGACCGCTTTTGACCACTGTTTGGTACTATCTACTAAAACCAAGCACATGCATATCATGTAACTTAGCATTTCAATTCCTTGGTATATATCTAAGAAAAATGAAGACATATATCCACCGAAGACATGTATAATAATATTCACAGTATTCTTAATTATAATATAATTACAGTATCTCTATTCATATCATAAATAAATAATTTTGGCAGGTACACAGCAATAAAAAAACACACTCCTAATATAGGCAACAAAATGTACTACTCTCACAGATATACTGTTTAATGAAAAAAAAAGCCTGACACAAAAAAGCATAAACTGTAAAATTCCATTTATATGAAGTTCAGGAACAAGCAAAACTATTTTAAGGTCATGGAAGTAAGAATACTACTTATCTCTGAGATAATAGATTGGGAAGTAACACAAAGCAACCTTTCAGGATGTTGGAAAGGTTCTATATTTTGATCTCTTGTCTTATACTTTACAACATACAAAGTGTTTCAATACACATTGCATATTTTCTGATTCTTGCAAATATTGTGCTGCTCAGGCAGGTTATGTATTATTCTCACTTAACAATGAAAAAACTGAGGCTCAGAGTAGTGAAATTACTTGTACAGTGTCACACACCTGACAAGGTATATTATAAACTCCATTATCTTTACACAATCACATTCAATAGAGAAGATTGATTGAGAAGGACAAGAAATGTTGATGGAAGTTGATTATAATTATTATTGGTACTTACTAAACAATATTTTCTTTTGTTAATTTCCCTCATGGAAATATGATTTGATGTGCACTCGAGGGAAGAAAACTAGCATTTCTTGAATTAAAACCTATGTAATCCTAACTTAACAAGAATGAACAACTGTTTTGTCATACAACTCTAATATCCTTACTAACACACATCTTCCTTGCTGTTTGATTCTCATTCAAGAGCATATATCTTCTCATGGTAAGTAAATGGAGCCTGCTGGAAGCTTACACTAAAAATATCACTTCCAAAAATTTACTCTAGGAAAGAAATAGTTATTAAAGACATAAAAACACTGAATTTTGCTCTTTTACTGAAAACTACTTAAATGGTAAAAGTACATGCCTTCTGACCTACATATTAAATTCTATACCCACAAGCATTTCAGCAGGTGTAGCTTTTATATTTATATAACATATTAATTATTAAAGATTTGTGAAACAAGATGAAAACTTGAATGGATTTGTATTTTGTGTAGAGAATTTAAAATACCTTTTCTTATTTCTTAACAACAGAAAAGTGCACAAAATATTCTATCCTTGCAAAGTTTAGTGTTGCTTTTGTTCACTTCCTTGACACTGTTATTTCATTGAACATAGAGAACTGTATAATTATTTACCAATGATTTTTCAATTTGCCTTCTCCCCTTATTTCTAACACCTCTCTATTGTTTCAGTTTGGCTGACTCTAAAAGTATATGCTGATTATCTCCTATAGTATTCAGCCTAGAATACAGATACAGCCTAATCTGATTCCTAAACCACTCCAAGAATTTTCTCCCTTGCCTTTTCCATCTGTTATTACAACCAACTTGTGAAACACAAAATTCTCTGGTACTGTACGATGATTTATAAATAAGAATTCAGTGCCTGGCAGAAAGGAAATTCCCTTTAAAATTTTATTATAGGTGATAACATGAGAAATAAAAGGTGAGTAGGAAGAATAGCTCTGTCTTTTGACCACCCATGACTTAAGAAGGTGGTCAAGTGACAGGAACAGCCTTTCCAAATCTTTATAAAATAATTGATCTACTTCTTTCAAACCCTCCTATAAGGCCTCTGGCTCATTATGTGCTCTAGTGAGTTGAAGCTAGTGCCTAGAGACATGCATGCATCCATCCATCATCAAGAGAAGTTAGCTGGCTTCATGATTGACCTTAGAATTATTAGAATTATTTTCCCTTTTTAATGCCTCAGTTTCTCCATTTTCTAAATAATCCACTTGATAGAAAATGTGATTGAGTGTAAAGATGCCTATTAACACAGAATCTCAAAAGAGCATATTGGCGTTTGTACATTTTCAATAGTGCATTTCTGAGAACATTCTTCCCTTTTGGTATTGCTAGCTTTGAAATGAAGCTAAATAGAAAGAAGATGTTTTCTGATACATTCCTGAATCCCCTTCAGTACCAAACACAGTGTTTTGCATATAGTTTGTGCTAGAAAAAAATGCATATTGAATTAATTAATTAATTAGTGAATGAATTAATGTAAAAATACATTTTAAATGATATTCCCATGAGAAAATTAGTGTCTGATACCTGAGAGAGTTACTAAAGGTCTCCCCATAATCCTTTAATTCTTAATTCAGTCATTGGTAAGATTAAATTACATGCTTTTCCAAAAAATTGCAATAAATGCTGGAATCCTGGGACTGTACATGAATAATCCAATATTCTAAAAGGAAAAAGATATAACTGCATGTGTTTATGCAGATAAAACTATCTAGAGGCTAATCTATAATGAAGGAGGCAAGAATATAAAATGGAATAAATATAGTCTATTCAATCGATGATGTTGCAAAAACTGGAGATACATGCAAAAAAATGAAACTGGATGACTTGCTTACACCATATACAAGAATAGACTCAAATGAATTAAAGACTTAAATGCAAGACCCCAAACCATGAAAATCCTAGAATACACATATATTGTCTACAAGAGAGCCACTTCAGATCGAAAGACACAGACATACTGAAAATAAAAGGATGGAAAAGGATATTTCATGTAAATGGAAATTTTAAAAAAGCTGAAGTAACATTATTTATATCAGACAAAATGGAGTTTAAAGCAAAGGCAGTAGTAAGAGTAAAAGAAGGACTTTACATAATGATAAAGTGATCAACACAACAGGACATAACCCTAGTAAACATATATGTATCCAACATAGGAACACAACACCTTCACATATATAGCAATTACTGATCAATGTAAAGAAAGAAATCAACAATAATACACTCATAGTAGGAGACTTTAACATCCCATTGACACCACTGGACTTATCTACTGGACCGAAAATCAATAAGGAAACAGCAACCTTAAATGACACACTAGACCAGGTGGATTTAATTAATATTTTCAGAGCATTTCTCCCAAAAGCAGCAGAATATATATTCTTCTCAAGTACACATGGAACGTTTTCCAGGATAGACCACATGTTAGGCCACAAGACAATTCTCAGTAAATTTCAGACAATTGAAATCATACCAATTGTCTTCTCCAACCACGTGGTATAAAACTAGAAATCAACTACAAGAAAAAAAAACTGGAAAATACACAAACACATGGAGCCTAAACAACATACTAGTAAACAGTGAATGGGTTAACAGTGAGATCAAAGAAGAAATCAAAAGATACCTAGAGACAAAGGAAAATGAAAACATATTACTCAAAATCTATGGGACATAGCGAAAGCAGTCCTAATAGGGAAATTTATAGCAATACAGGCCACCTTCAAGAAACAAGAAAAATTTCAATTAAACAATTTAATCTCAAACTTAAAAGAACTAGAAAAAAAATAGCAAGCAAAACCCAAAATGAGTAGAAGGAAGGAAATAATAAAGATCAGAGCAGAAATAAATGAAATAATGTCTAGAACATAATACAAAAGATCAATGAAACCAAGAGCTGGTTCTTTGAAAGGACAAACAAAATTGGTAAACCTTTAACTGAACTCATGAAGAAAAAAAAAGGGGGGGCAAACAAATAAAATCAGAAATGAAAGAGGAGAAGAAACTACGGACTCCACAGAAATATAAAAGATTATAAGAAAATAATACGAGCAATTATATGCCAATAAATTGAAAAATCTGGAAGAAATGGATACATTTTTAGACACATACCATCTCCTAAGACTGAGTCAAGAAGAAACAGAATGTCTGAACTGACTGATAACCGCCAACGAAATTAAATTAGCAATCAAAAAACTTTCAAAAAAAACACAGTCCTTGACCAGATGGCTTCGCAGGTGAATTTTACCAATCATTTAAAGGAGAATTAGTCTATACCCATGCCACCCGAACAAGCCTGATCCTGTCTGATCTCGGAAGCTAAGCAGGATTGGGCCTGGTTAGTACTTGGATGAGAGACCACCTAGGAAGACCAGGTGCTGTAGGCGCAAAAAATATATATAAAATAAAAAATAAGGGATTGTAAGCTGACAAGGTCCTTGCAACCTGTGAGGTTAACCAAGGGTTATCTCACCTAAAATAAATAAATAAATAAATAAATAAATAAATAAATAAATAAATAAATAAATAAATAGATAGATAGATAGATAGATAAGAGAATTAACATCTATTATTCTTAAGCTAGTCAAAAAAAATATTTCAAGAGAGATGGTTTCCTAATTCTTTTTATGAGGCCACCATTACCCTGATTCAAAAACCAGAGAAAGACAGTACAAAAAAAAGAAAACTCCAGGCCAGTATCTCTAATGAATATTGATGCAAAAATTCTCAACAAAATATTAACAAATGAATTCAGCAATACATTAAAAATATCATACACCATGACCAAGTCGGATTTATTCCTGGGATGCAAAGTTGGTTTAATATCTGTAAATGAGTTAATGTGACATACAACATTAACAAATTGAAATATAAAAGTCATATGATCCTATGAATAGGTGCAGAAAAAGTGTTTGACAAAATTCAGCATTCATTTATGATAACAATTCTCAGCAAGATGAAAATAGAGGAAACATACCTCAACATTATTAAGGTCAAATGGTGTTGGGAAAACTGGAACTATCCATGCAAAAAAATAAAACTAGATCACCTTTTTACACCATATACAAGAATAATCTCAAAATGGATTAAAGACGTAAATGTAAGATCAGAAACCATAAAACTCCTAAAAGAAAACAAAGGCAGTAAATTCTCTGATACTTTCTGGTATATCTCCTTGGGCAAGGGAAACAAAAGAAAAAATAAACAAATGGGACCATATCAAACTAAAAAGTTTTTGTACAGAAAAAGAAAACATCAATGAAATTAAAAGACCACCTACTGAATGGGAGAAGACATTCCCTAATTATATATCTGATAAGGGGTTGATATTCAAAATTTATAAAGAACTCATACAATTCAACAACAAAAAAACAAACAATCCAATTTAAAAATGGGCAGAAGATCTGAACAAATACTTCTCCAAAGAGGACATACAGATGGCCAACAGATATATAAAAAGATGCTCAAGGTCACACATCATCAGAGAAATGAAAAATTAAAACCACAATGAGATTATCACCTCACACTTGTCAGAACGATTATCATCACTAAATCAAAAAACAAGTGTTGGAGACGATGTGGAAGAAAGGGAACTGTCGTGCATTGCTGGTGGAATTGCAAATTGGTACAACCACTATGGAAAACAGTTTGGAGGTTCCTCAAACAGTTAAAAATCAAACTATTTTTTGACCCAGCAATTCCACTTCTGAGTACTTATCCAAAGAAAATCAAAATATTAATTTGAAAAGATATATGTACTCCTATATTCACTGCAGTATTATTAACAATAGCCAAGATATGGAAACAACCTAAGTGTCCATCAATAGATGACTGGAAAAAGAAGTAATGGGACATATATACGATAGAATATTACTCAACCATAAAAAAGAAAATCTTACCACTTGTAATGACATGGATGGACCTAGAGGGTATTATGCTAAGTGAAATAAGTAAGACAGAGAAAGACAAATACCATATGATTTCACTTATATGTGGAATCTAAGGAATAGAATAAACAAATAAACAAAATGAAAACAGACTCATAGATACTGAGAACTGGTGATTGTTCGATGGAAGGGAGTTTGCAAGGCTGGGTGAAAAAGGTGAAGGGATTAAGTAGTACAAATTGGTAGTCACAGGGATACGAAGTACAACATAGGGAATATAAAGTCAACAATATTGTAATGACTATGTATAGTACCAGCTGGGTACTGGAGTAATCAGGGGAATCACTTCGTAAATTATATAAATCTCTGACCACTATGCTGTACACCTGAAACTAATATATTCTTTTAAAAATTATCTAGAAGCAGATACAAGAAAAGTTGCTTTTAGTTAGCAGAATTATAGAGATTATGGATCATTCTTAGTTTCTTGATATTTTTATCTCCATGTTTTCTTAATATACAATAAATGTTATTTGCATATTTTTAAATGCATTAATTTTTTAATTAAAAGTATAGGCACCCTGGCAGACTAAGTACCAATTAATTATCCCAAGAGAAGTATTATTTCTAGAAAACACTGCTTCTAGATGACCATCAGCTGGACAGTATAATCTATATCAATTCAAAACTAAAACATATTTAATAATGAAAATAACTTGAAAGGCAATACATTTTAACAAGTGTCACTTTTACTGAATTCGAGTAGTATTCTATTGTGCTCTGAGACTATCAGTCACATAACTGGAGTGTACTCACTGGGGCCCTGCTTGGGAATATCAACAGCTGAATTCCTATACATAGTTGAATCTTACTTTATATTTAAGAAACACCTAATTTTCACATGCTATATCATGAGAAAAAAAAAGTTGTCTTGTATATGTATATCTCTTACAAAAGAGTTCTATGAAATTAAGATATGTTCCTTTCAGGTAACTAACATCTAACATGTCATATTCCTCATGCATGAAAGCTGTTCAAATAAATGAAAAAATGGCAAAGAAGTGGTACTGGTTTAAGAAATTTGGAAGATTTACAGTGTCAAGAAATCTTAAAACAGGTAGCGATTTAATGAAAAGCAAAAGATTCAAAAGATTTGCCAGGGGCTGCGTGATGGGAATGCTGAAGATCTCAACTCATAACAACAGCTTTTTCTCTCCATTTCTTGATTCTTCTTCCACCCTCCCTCCAGCCTGTCTGAAGTCAGGGAATTACATAATAAGTAACCCATTAAACTGAATCTATAATTATTCTAAATGGGATCAATGCAAACTAAATTACTTCTTAATTTCTGGTGTACCTTTATCTGTTATTAATGCACTATACTAACAACTGCAGGTATCAAAAAAAAAAAAAACTTCATCTGGAACCTCCATTTCAGATTGTAGACAATTACTTCATTAGAGAAGAATAAAAGGAATGTGGTCACAAGCTGTTAGAATCTCAAAGTGAATTATATATTGCTTTGTTCAGTTTTTACATGGAAGATATTTGAATGTTTAAAATTGCATCATAATATATACAGAACAATTTATAATAGCCAAGATATGGAAGCAACCTAAATGCCCATCAACAGATGATTAAATAAAGAAGCTATGGTTCATATATACAATGGAATATTACTCAGCCATTAAAAAAATGAAATCCTACCATTCACAATGACATGGACAGACCTAGAGGTTATTATGCTGAGTGAAATAAGTCACAAAGAGAAAGATAAATACCATATGATTTCACTTATGTGTGGAATCTAAGGAACAAAAAGAACAAACTAATCAAAAACAGACTCACAAATATAGAGGACAATCTTGCGATGGCCAGAGGGGAAGGGTTTGGGGGGCTGGGAGAATGGGGTGAAGGGTTAAAGAAGTACAGATTAGTAATTGACAGATGGTCATGGGGATGGGGAGCACAGCATGAGGAATGCCATTTGCATTAACGTAATGGTTAGAAGGAGAGCCAAAGAAGAAGAGCAATTAGGGAGGTCATTTTATAAACTATATAAATGTCTAACCAATGTACTGTATACTTGAAACTAATAAAATAAAATTTTTAAAAAATTCTAAAAAAAA
>NW_011888844.1:2284566-2310455 GCF_000151845.1 Pteropus vampyrus | reverse complement strand
ATGGACATGGACAGTACACTAGTGGTTACCAGAGGGTAAGGAAGGAGAGCGGGAGGAGGGAGGTAGGTGGGGTAAAAGGGGTCAAATATGTGTGTGATGACAGAAAGAAAACTAACTATGGGCGGTGCACATAATGCAATATATATAATGCCTTACTGTTGAATTGTATACCTGAAACTTACTGGATTTCATTAACAAATGTTACCATAATAAAAAGTAAGTAGAGAGATAGAAATTCTAACAAGAATCAAAATGAAAGTTTAGAAGTCAAAAACACTGCAACGGAAATAAAGAATACCTTTTATAGGCTCATTAGTAGACTGGGTACATTTGAGGAAAGAACCTTTGAGCTTGACTATATGCCAACAGAAATTTCTAGGAATGGAAAAAAAAACACGGAGGAGTGAGAGAGATCCCCAGGTATCTCCCCTTGGAACACCAATAAGCTGACCATCTAAAACTCAACAACAACAACGAAACACCTAAACTGCACAACAGCACGTCTGAGCACGGGATCTGCGAATAAGTGCTACCACAGATCAGAACCCTGGTTGTCCGGCGGTGGACTGGGAAAAACAAAGAAGCTGCCTCTCCCAGTCAGAGTTTCCTGGAGGAGGAGAGGGGAGGGGAGAAGGTGTGGTGAAGGTGTAGCACTTCCAGTCTGCCTGGAAGTGCTAGAACTTATAGCAGCCGGCAGCAGGGGCCAGTCATCAGGGCAGAAAGTAGAGAAGTAGGGGTGGCAAAGAAGCAGGGATGGCAGAGAAACAACAGTTGATTTTTACCATCACGGTTGCAAAACCGAGGCTGAGCCACAGCCCCTATCCTCCAACCCAAAGGGCCCATCCTCACATATGCTTTGAGATCAACCACCATAGAGCCCCAGGGGAATCTGAGAAAATGCTAATGAAACTGTCACTACAAATGACAGGGACTGAGACTGAGGGTAGTGAGCGTGACTGAACATCTATAAGAAAATAAAAGCATTATTAAGACTTTATATAAAGCAGGGATCCAAGAGGCTTATCCAAAACAATTCACATCAAGAATTTCAGGAATCGAAAAAACAAATAGATGAGCAGAATGAGTTATTTAGCAAGAAGATTGAAATTCTCAAAAAGAACCAAATAGAACTTCTAGAGATAAAGAACACACTACAAGAGATGAGGAATAAAATAGCAAGTTTGGGAAATAGAATCTACCAAATTGAGAAAAAGGATCAGTGATATCTAAGACAAAAATCTAGAAATAAATCAGAGGAAGAAGAGAGAAAACGAAGATGGAAAATAATGAAAGAGAAATACAAGAACTAGCTGCTACCATCAGGAGAGGAAACATAAGAATAATGGGCGTTCTTGAAGGGGAGAAAAAGGAGCAGGGATTAGAAAGCATTTTGAGACAAACAGTTGACAAGAATTTCCCAAATCTAAGGAATGAGCTGGAGCTTGGAATTCAAGAAGTCAACAGAACAACCAATTCTCTCAATCCAAAAAGGCCTACACCAAGACACATTATAATAAAATTATCAAAAATCAACAACCAAGAAAGATCTGTCAGGGCAGCCAGGGAAAAGAAGATGGTAACCTATAACGGAAAACCCTTTAGATTATCGTTGAACTTCTCAGCACAAATCTTACAAGCCAGAAAGGAGTGAAATCCAATATTCAAACTACTAAATGAAAGGAACTACCAGCCAAGAATAATGTATCCACAAAGCTCTCCTTTAGATATGAAGAAGAAATAAAGACCTTTCTAGGCATACAAAAAATGAGAGAATTCTCCACTACGCAGCCTGCATTACAGGAAATACTGAAAGGGGTCAGTTCAACTAAAACAAACTGACAAAAAATATATATAATTAAGAGTAAGGAGACTAAAAAGCAGAGAGAAGAAGAAAAATGCAATCCTTACTAAGAATAGGGCATTATAAGCTTAAACAATAAGGAGAGATTTCCTATAGCAAAATAGTAATGAATGTTCAGTATACATAGAGAAAAATTGAGACAACAGTGATTGAAAAGGGGAGGATTCAAAGATCCAAATTCGCAGAGAGAATGGAGATAAGGCACACACAGAAGAAAATATATACACTATATCTATACCGATATCGATATAGATATAGATAAAACTATCTTCCATATTCATAATGGTAACGACATGTCAAAGACTCAGAACTGAAGTATATAACATAAAACGGGAAGGACAACAAAGAAAGACCACAAAATCCAACCAATATTAAAAAAAAAAGAAAAAAGACACACAAGGACAAGGAAGCAATAGAAACACTGAGCTACCAAACTGCAAAACAAAAATGGCTATAAGAAGACCTCCTATTTCAATAATCACCCTAAATGTAAATGTACAGAACTCACCAATAAAAAGGCATAGAGTTATAGATTGGATATTCAAAGAAAAGCAGGAGTAGTAGTACTAATATTGGAAAAAATTGACTTCGAAATAAAAATGGTAAAGAAAAATAATGAGGGACACTTCATAATGATAAAGGGAATCATGCACCAAGAAGATATAACACTTATTAATATCTATACTCCCAATCACGGAGCCCTGAAATATATAAAGCAATTACTAACAGAAATAAAGGAAAAAATAGACCAAAACATTATCATAGTAGGGAACATAAATACCCCACTGTCAGATATGGACAGATCATCCAAACAGAAAATCAATAGGGAAATAACATCATTAAATGACACATTAGCCAACTGGACATAATTGACATTTATACAGCCTTTCGCCCCAAAACAGCTGCTTATACATTCTTCATTAGTTCACATGGAACATTCTCAAGGATTGATCACATATTGGGATACAGAGATAGCCTCATCGAATATAAGAGAGTTGAAATCATGCCAACCATATTCTCCGATCACAGTGCTTTGAAGCTAGAGATCAACTGTAAAAAGAAAGCAGGAAGAACCACAAATACATAGAGATTAAACAACATGCAACTGAAGAGTAACTGGATCAGAAAAGAAATAAAAACAGAGATCAAGAGATATATAGAAATGAATGATGATAGTACAACATATCAAAACTTTTGGGACATGGCAAAAGTGGTCAGAAGAGGTAAATTCATATCATCACAGGCTTATCTTCAAACACAAGAACTATCCCAAATAAACAACTTAATGCTTCATCGAAAAAAAAAAACTAGAAAAGGAAGAACAAATGAAGTGTAAAGTCAGCAGAAGGAAAGGAATAATCAAAATTAGAGCAGAAATAAATAAAAGTAAAAACAAAAAAAACAATAGAAAAAATAAATGCAACAATGAGCTGGTACTTTGAGAAGGTTAATAAAATTGACAAACCCTTGACTAGACTTACTAAAACAAAAAAAGAGAAGGAACACAAAAATAAAATTAGGGATGAAAGGGGGGACAGACACTGCAGAAATACAAAGGATCATACAAGAATACTATGAAAAACTGTATAACACAATAACCTAGAAGAAATGGACCAGTACGTAGAAAGATACAACATTCCTAGACTGAATCAAGAAGAACTGGAATATCCAAAAAGACTCATCAGTAGTATGGATATTGAAATGATCATCAAAAACCTACCAAAAAGTAAAAGTCCAGGAACAGATGACTTCACCAGTGAATTCTATCAAACATTCAAAGAAGATTTAATATCTATTCTCCTCAAACTCTTCCAAAAAGTCGAAGAGGAGGCAACACTTCCCAATTCATTTCATGAGGACAATATTAACCTGTTTCCAAAACCTTGTAAAGATAACTCAAAAAAAGAAAACTACAGACCAGTATCTCTCATGAACACAGATGCAAAATTCCTAAATAAGATACTAGCAAACTGAATACAGCAACATATTAAAAAGATTATACCCCACAATCAAGTGGGCTTCAACCCAGGGGCACAAGGATGGTTCGACATACGCAAATCCATTAATGTGATACATCACATAAACAAATTTAAAAATAAGAACTATATGATCATATCAATAGATGCAGAAAAAGCCTTCGACAAGATACAACATCCATTTATGATCGAAACACTTAACAAAATTGGTATGGAAAGAAAGTACCTTAATAAAGGCTATATATAACAAACCCTCAGTCAACATTATACTTAATGATGAAAAAACTAAAAACCTTCCCTCTAAGATCAGGAACAAGAAAAGACTGTCCATGATCGACACTGTTATTCAATATAACATTGGAGTTCCCAGGATGTGCCATCAGGAAAGAGAACATTATAAAAGGTATCCAATTAGGAAACAAGTCAAATTATCACTATTTGTGTATATTTGTGTATGACATAATTCTCTATATAGAAAACCCTAAAGATTCTACCTAGAACAATTCTGAAAACAATAAGCAAATACAGTAAAGTTTCTGGATACAAAATCAGTGTTCAAAAATTTATAGCATTCCTATACTCTAATAATGAAGTGTTTAAAAAAAAGTGGACAAAAGAATCCCTTTTGCAATTGCAACAAAAAGAATTAAATACCTAGGAATAAATCTAACAAAATATGTGAAGGACCTATCTAATGAAAACTATGAGACCCTATTAAAAGAAATCAAAGAAGATACAAAGAAATGGAAAGATATTCCATGTTCTTGGATTGGAAGAATCCACATAGTTAAAATGACCTTATTACCTAAAGCATTGTACAGATTTAATGCAATCCCCATCAAAAAACCATAGGCATTTTTTAAAGAAATAGAACAAAAAAATCATCAGATTTGTATGGAAGCACAAAAGACCCAGAATTGCCAAAGCTATCCTGAGAAAAACAGAACGAGACTGGAAGCATGACTCTGTCTGACTTCAAATTATACTACAAAGCGACAGTAATCAAAATGGCATGGTATTGACAGTAAAACAGAGACGCGGACCATTGGAACAGAATTGAGAGTCCAAAAGTAACCCATATTTCTATGGACAAATAATTTTTGACAAAAAACACAAAACATACAGTGGAGAAAAGAAAGCCTCTTCAATAAATGGTGCTGGGAAAACTGGAAAGCCAACTGCAAAACAATAAAACTAGAATGTTGTCTATCACCACACACCAAAATTAACTCAAAATGGTTTAAGGACCTGAATATAAGTTCTGAAATAATAAAATGCATAGAAGAAAACATAGGAACTAAACTCATGGACCTTGGACTTTAAGAGGATTTTATGAATTTGACCTCAAGGGCAAGGGAAGTAAAAGCAAAAATAAATGAATGGGACTATATCAAACTAAAAAGATTCTGCTCAGCAAAAGAAATCGTCAACAAGGTAAAGAGACAACCATCTGAATGCAATTGGAGGCAATGCAAGCAGTGCCTCCAATAAGGGCCTAATATCCAAAATATACAAAGAACTCATACAACTCAATAACAACAAAAACACAAGCTATCCAATCAAATAATGGTCAGAGGACCTGAACAGACACTTCTCCCTAGAGGACATACAAATGGCCAACAAACATTCCAAAAAATGCCCAACATTGCTAGCTATTAGGGAAATGCAAATCAAAACCACAATGAGATACCATCTCACACCTGTCAGAATGGCTATAATCAACAGAACAAGTAATAACAAATGTTGGAGAGGATGTGGAGAAAAAGGCACCCTCATACACTGCTGGTAGGACTGCAAATTGGTACAACCACTATGGAAAACAGTATGGTGGTTCCTGAAAAAAACTAAGAATTGACCTACCATATGATCCAGCAGTCTCTCTACTGGGTATTTATCCCAAAGAGTTTAAAATCCATATCTGAAAAGATATTTGCACACCAATGTTCATAGCAGCATTATTCACAGTGGCCAAGACATGGAAGCAACCGAAGTGTCCTACAATTGATGATTGTGTAAAGAAGCAGTTGTACATATATACAATGGAATATTACTCAGCCATAAGAAGATATGAAATACTACCATTTGCAACAACATGGATGGACCTCAAGATAATCATGTTAAGCCAAATAAGCCAGACAGAAAAAGTTGAAAACCACATGATATCACTTATGTGTGGGATATAAACCTAAAATCAACAAATGAACAGGATAAAGAGAGACTCATGGACATGGACAATAGAGTAGTGGTTACAAGTGTAGGGGGGCCAGGGGAGGTGGGAGGTAGATGGGGTAAAAGGGGTCAAATATGTGGTTACAGAAAGAAATCTAACTATAGGAGGTGAACGCACAATGTAAATACATATATGCCTTACTGTTATAATGTACAGCTGAAACTTATCTGATTTCGTTAACCAATGTCACCATAGAAAATAAATTAATTAAATAAATTTGAAAATTAATTTCCAAAACTAAAAAATGAAGATAAAAAACTGAATAAAAAGGAGTAGAACATCCAAGTACTGTGGGGCAACTGCAAACGTATAATATATGTGTAACAGAAATGCCAGAAGAAGAAAGAGAGAAAGGAACGGCAGAAATATTTGAAGCACAAATGACAGAATTTCCAAGTATTAACATCACACATCAAACCACAGATCCAGAAATCTCAGAAAACACCAATCACAATAAATGACAAAACAAAACAAGAGTTTCATCTAGACATGCCATATTCAAATTGCAGAAAATCTGAGATAAGGAAAATATCTTCAAAGAAGCCAGATGAAAAAAAGCAGTTTACCTATAGAGAAACAAAGATAGGAATTATATCCAAATTCTACTCAGAAAGCATGCAAGCAAGGAGAGTAGAATAAAATATTTGAAGTTGAGAGAGAGAGAAAATATCAATCTAGAATCCTTCATCTTGTGAAATTGTCCTTCAAAAGTGAAGAGAGAAAGACTTTCAGACAAATAAAATTCGAGGGAATTTGTTGCAAGTAGACCTGTATTGCAATAAATTTTAAAAGAAGTTCTTCAGAAAGAAAAAAAAATGATATAGGTGAGAAACTTGTATCTATATAACAAAAGGAAGAGTATTAGGGAAGTAATAGGTGAAGGTAAAGTAACTTTTATTTTTCTCATTTGAAATTGATCTAGTTTACAGCCACGCCACCCTGAACACGCCCAAGTCTGATCTTGGAAGCTAAGCAGGGTCGAGCCTGGTTAGTACTTGGATGGAAGACCACCAAGAATACCAGGTGCTGTAAGCTTAAAAAAAAAAAAAAGTAAAAATATTAAATTGATCTAACAGATAACAGTATGCTCAAAACAATAACAGCAAAATATATATTCAATATTTATAGCTGATGTATAAGTGAAGTGAATAACAGCAGTGATACCAGGGACAGGATGGAGGAATTAGGAATATTTTTTTATTACAAGATACTTGCACCACCAGTAAAGACTTATAATGTTATTTGAAAGTTGAGTTGGATTAATTGTAAATATATATTCCAAACTCTAGGGCTACTGTAAAAAATGTTAAATATATTTAATAGATATGCTGAGAGAAATAAAAATCATATAAATGCTTAATTAAAACCACAAAAGCAGAAAAAGAGTGGACAACAAAAATTTGAGTAAAGTACAAGCGTAGCAAATAGAAAACAGTAACTAGTAGATATTAATCACCCTATATCAATAATAACTTTAAATGTCAATGGTCTAATTACCATAATTTTAAAAGATTACCAGAGTGAATTAAAAACAAGAACTAATATTATGTTGTCCATAAGAAATACACTTTAAATATACAGGCACATATAGAATAAAAGTAAAGGGATGGAGAAAGACATACTATATTTACATAAATAAAAAGAAAACTGGAGTAGTTATATTCATTTCATGTGGAGCAGAATTCAGAGCAAGAAATTATATAACGATAACGAGGTCAATTCTCCATGAGGACATAACAGTGCTTAATGTGTGTGTGCCTGACATCACAGACTCAAAATACATGAGGCAAAAACTGGTAAAAGCGCAAAGTTAAATAAATAAAACCAATAATATATTTGGAGTCTTCGACATTTATCAGAAATGGACAGTTTGAGCACCCATAAAGTCAGTAAAGACATAGATGAACTCAAAAGAACCATCAATCAACAAGATATAATCGACATTTGTGGACTGCTTCATCCAAATACAGCAGAATACACATTCTTCTGAAGCTAAGATGGGACCTTCACTAATATAGACCACATTTGGGATCATCGAACACACCTTATCAAATTTAAAATTATAAAAGTCATACAATATTGGCTATCAGGCAACAATAGAATTAAGTTAGGAATCGACAACAGAAGATACATGGAAAATTTTTTAAAATGTCTTTGGAAATTAAACAGCACACTTCTAAATAACACATGGCTCAAAAAAGAAATCTCCAGAGAAAAATTTTAAAATATCTTGAACTGAATAAAAGTGAAAATACGACATCAAAATTTGTGAGATAGAGTGGAAACAGTGCTTAGAGAAAAATTTAGAGCACTGAATGTATATATTTTTAAAAAAGACCTAAAATTAATAATCTAAGTTTCTACCTTAGGAAACTAGAGAAACAGAAAATAGTAATTCCAAAGTAAGCAGAAGAAAAAATTAATTAAAAAGCAAGCAGAAATCATGAAACTGAAAACAAGGACTCAATAGAGAAAAATCAACAAAACCAAAATCTGGTTATTTGGAAAGACTAATAAAATTGGTAAGCCTCTAGACAAGCTAACCAAGAAAAAAGAGAGAGGACTCAAATTACTAATATTAGAAATGAAAAAGGGGATATCACTATAGATCGCACTACCATTAAAAGGATAATAAAGCAATGCCATGAACAATATTATGCCCACAAATTTGATAAACTAGATAAAATGGACCATATGCCAAAACTCACACAAGAAAAAATAGACAATCTGAATAGGTCTATATTTATGAAAGAAATTATATCAATAACTAATTGTCTTTCAAAACACCAGGCCCAAATGAGTTCACTGGCAAATCCTGCCAAATATTTGAGGACAAAGTTACACCAATTCTCTATAATCTTTTCCAGAATGTAAAAATAGAGGGAATGCTTCTAACTCATTTCATAAGGCCAGAATTACCTCATAACAAAGCCAGACAAAGCATCACAATAAAACTACAGACCACTATGTCTCATGAATATAGATATAAAAATCTTCAACAAAATATTAACAAATTGAATCTAACAATGTACAAAAAATAATTATGCACCACAATCAAAGGGATTCATCCAAAGTATGCAAGGCTGGTACAACATTTGAAAGTCAATAAATGTTATCCATCACATCGAAAGTCAATAAATGTTATCCATCACATCGACATTTGAAAGTCAATAAATGTTATCCATCACATCACAAAGAAGAAAAATCATCAATAAATAAAAAAGCAACAAGGTTTGGCTAGGATGTAGAGAAAACGGAACTCTCATGCACTGTTGGTGGGATTGCAAACTGGTATAGCCACTATGGAAAGCAGTTTGGAGGTTTCTCAAAAAATTAAAAATAGAACTACCTTATCCCAGTGATTTCACATCTAGGTATTTATCTGAAGAAATCTAAAACACTAATTTGAAAAGATATGTGCAACTCTATGTTCACTGTAGTGTTATTTATAATAGCCAAGATATAGAAGCTACCTAAGTGGCCATCAATAGATGACTGGATGAAGAAGTGGCACACATATACAATGGAATGTTGCTCAGTCATAAAAAATAAAATCTTAACATTTGCAATAACATGAGTGGACCTAGAGGGTATTATGCTAAGTGAAGTAAGTCAAACAGAGAGAGAGAAATACCATATGATCTCACTTATATTCAGAATCTAAATAGCAAAACAAAACAAAAAAAATAGAAACAGACTAATAGATACTGAGAACAAACTGATAGTTATCAGAAGAGAAGGGGGTTGAGGGCTGGATGAAAAAGGTAAAGGGATTAAGAAGTACAAATTGGTAGTTACAAAATAGTCATAGGGATGTAAAGTACAGCATGGGGAATATAGTCAATAATATTGTAATAACCATGTATATTGCCAGATGAGTACTAGACTTATTGGGGTGACCACTTCATAAGTTATATAAATGTCTAATCACTATGTTGTATACCTAAAACTAGGATAAAATAATGTTGCATGTCAACTACAATTGAAAAATAAATTTTAAAAAAAGATAGTCACATAGGCATTTTATACAATATCACCCAAGGGGAAAAACAAAACTGAAAATATATTGATTATTGAGTTCAGCAAAATGTGATAATAATTTACAATGAAGAGCTAAAAGACCCAGAATAGCCAACACAATATCAACGAACAAGAAGACTGGTACTACCTAACTTCGAGACTTACGATAAAACTACAATAAGGAAGATAAAGTGGTATTTGTGAAAAAACAAACAAACAATAAAAGACCATTGGAATAGAATAAAAAGCCCAGAAGTAGACACATGTAAATATAGTTAACTGGCAAAAGGAACAAAAGCAATCCACTGTAGAAAGAATAGTTTTCTCAAAAACATTAGGAAATTGTAAATTAAAACAATGAGATACCACTACAAACCAATTAGAATGGTCCAAATCCAAACCCCAGATAACAAGAAATGCTACAAGAGTATGGAGCAAAAAGAATTCTCATCATCTCTGGTGAATGCAAAATGGTACAGCCACTTTGGAAGACAGTTGGCAGTTTCTTACAAAATTAAACATATTTTATCATATGTTCCAGCATTCTTACTTCTTGGTATTTATTAAAGGAGCTGAAAACATATGTCCACAGAAAAACCTGCACAGGGATGTTTAGAATAGCTTTATTCACAAGTGCTAATGCTTGCCAGCAACCAAGGTGCCTTTTGGTAGGTGAATAAATAAATACAATGGGACATCCAGACAGTAAAATATTGTTCCATGGTAAAAAGAAATGAGCTATCAAACCATGAAAAGACATGGAGCAACCTTAAAAGCATATAGCTAAGTGAAAGAAGCCAATCTGAAAAGGCTACATACTGTTTGATTCCAACTATGATATTTCAGAAAAGGCGAATTTATGGACACAGTAAATCCTTTCCACCCTCAGGGTTAGGGTGGAAAAGATGAATAAGCAGAGTACAAAGGATTTTTAGAGCAGTGATAATACAACAGTAGGTACATGTCAGATACATTTGTCAAAACTCATAGTATGTACAATATCAAGCATGAACCCTAATATAAACTATGGGCTTTGTGTGTTAATAATGTGTCAGTGATGGTTGATCAATTATAAGAAATGTATCACTCTGGTTTGGAATGTTGATAGTAGGGGGATCGTACGTGTGTAGAGGCAGGGGTTATATGGAAACTGTACTTTCTGCTCTATTTTGCTGTGAACCTAAAATTTCCCTAACATATAAAGTATATTTAAAAAAAAGAAATATCAAATCTCTAGTTTCTTTTATGTTCAGGGAAAAGTGAGTTCTGCAATAAGTATGATTCCTTTTATTATGAGCTCACTATTCAATTTATATACCTGATGTTATATGCAGGCCATACCAGAAATAAATGAGGATTCCCTTAGTTTTGTCAAAAAGCTCAGCTCGGGATTGTTGGGGATATGGTGAGGATTGGGGAAAACACAGAAGCCTCATAATAACAAGCTTTCTGTTGAAGAACTATAGTCTTTGATGAACCTAAGATATGCTTTGGGAGAAAATTGTAAAAAAAGATACAGAGAAATTACTATAAATATGATCACTTTTTCAATAACCTTTCAGGGCAAAAGCAAAAAGCCTATGAACAGACAAATGGAACTGATGGAGACAATAAGAATACTTGGATAAATTATTTTAAACTGTGGTAATATTACTATTATCAAAATATTGAAGATATATAACTATATAGGTATTGCTTAACCCCCAATAACTCTGACAACCAATAGGAGAAATGGCTGTTCTTCATGGGGGGAATCTGTTCCTAGTCTTTATACCTCCATGCTTCTTCTGCTTTATGAATACTATAACATCTCAGTGAGAAGAGACTGCTCAGGTACTCTAAAGCTGAGCAATAGACTTAGAATCATGGGAGAAGTTTGAGGACAGAAGGGGAGAAAGAGCTGCTCATCACATATCAATGACTCATCGCCTAGTGAATAAGTTCCCTAGCATGGAATCCTTGGTATATAAACACTCTGACTGACATTATATACAAAATAGAGTTCATATGGTTATTTTAAAGGAGAGTCTACAGTTCTTATCAGATTTTCAAAGGGGTTAAAATTTGTGACCTTCAAATGTTTAATAAGCCATCTTCTAAGCAATGCCATAGGACATTGACACCTTATAACACAGACTATTAAATCAAATAATTATATTGGTATACCCAATATAAGCAACTAGAACTCTCAGAGCTAAGACAGTTGTTTCCCATGTGCCCAGTTTACAATCTAAAAGTAAATAATTTGCTTTGGTAAATCTGATACAGCCTGCCTACAAATGGCAGCTGTAGTCATCCCAACTTGCTATTATCAGAGCCAAATCTTCATTCCCAGGACTTGAATAAGTGTAGAGCCCAGGAAGGGTGGCATCCTTTTTTTTTTTCTTTCTTCCAGAAGTGTCCATAGTTATCTTACTAATCTATGCTAGTTTTAGATGTGAGATAAAGACACCACAGCTAATCATCTGTGAAATGTAATTTAAGAGGCATTTGAAAGAGTCTGATTTGAAAACAATTTTTTTATCTCCTGTTAATGCATCATATTTCATAACTGGTGATTTATACCTAACTTTTTCTAAAATCTATGTATGTATTTTTATCATTTCAAAGAATAGGCAGTAATGATTACTTGGTCTCTTTCCTGATATTTTAATATCTACCATTCTTATTTTTAATTTGACATTCTACTGCTCATTCATAGGTCTCTTGCACAAAAATAAATTCAATATTGACATAGTCATTATAGCAGAATGATTCCCCTACTAAATACATCCTGCTTATGTTTTGACAATGTGAATGCATGTCAGCAGTGAAAAGAGAAGTCCTTAAGTGCCCATTATGATCTTTCCTAATTTTCTAATTTTGCAAGCTCCCTAATTTAATTCATCACATCCACACCAACAAATATTTTTCTGAATGAGAATATCCTCTAATGAACACTTTCTAAGCTAAGGCACACCTGGCCTTATGTTATTAAAATCCATATCCAAGAAAGTCCATAAAGAGTAATAATATATTGGTGCTGCTAACAGTGTGGCCACTAGCATAATAATAACAATAATATAGTGAGATTAAAATAAGTAGAATAATGATAACAAAATATATCTCACATTTATTTTGTACTTTAACTCTCTCAAAATATGTTATTATTGTTTTTTATTTTTCATTACAATACACCTCTCAGACATACATATCTGTATTGCCAATTTGAGAAATAAAGAAACTTGAGAAATAAAAACCAAATTTAAAGAAATGAAAAAAAAACAAAAAACTTTTGAAATCCTGAAGGCCCAGTGGCTTGTCTAAGGTCACAATGGAGTTTGGTGGTACAATTGAACCTAGAAGTCAGGTCTCCAAACTCTCAGCCTATGTTCTTTCAATGGATTCAAGATGTTCTACCTGTTAAATTTAAATTACACTTTCTATTTCATATTAAAACTCGGAAAATTTCTATACTTACAAACAAGTGAAAATTAATGTTATATTTCAATTATACCTCAATAAAAATAAATAAATTTGAAAAAAACACACTGCGATTAAATCCACACCAAATTGAATTTGTCTTGGAACCTTCACTAACTCCAGGGACAACCTGAGCGTTCTTGAAAGGCCTGGAATCTGGACTGTGCTAGAAATGCAACTTAGGGCCCATGGACCTCTATATCTACATGACTCAAAAAAAATTAAGATTAAAGACTAAATAATGATTTTTCTAAACACTGGCAGTTTCCATACCATAGCATCCTCTAAAGTCCATTCTGAGTCTCAAACTGCACCCAAATTTAAAATAGACAGTGTTATATGAATAATGAATAATACTCCCAGAGTAACTTGTTTATGTTTATGCATAATATTTTGGATATGCTAAAAATCAGCTACCTTAAAAAAAGTTTCAATAGTGCTAGCCTGCTTTAGCTTTTTTCCTCTAAATTAAATGTGTAAAAGGTTTCCAATAAGTCAAATTGGTATAATTTTTTGTTTTCTGTTCAGATAATAGAAATATTTTACCTTTTTAATGATATTGTAACTTATCATGTACCAAAGGCAAAACCTAAGCTAGGATACCAATAAAGAAAAATCTTTTAATCTTATATTTGATCAGAAAATTAAAAGCACTGAGGTCAGATGCCATTAACTCATGGCCTGCTTATTTGAAATTACTTTCTCTTAAAATTACTGCTATAAGAATATGCCATTTACACCCAACAAAAGTTAACTAAGAGTGACAACCTGAAAGTTTCAGGTCATAAAGTCATTTTTATAGCAAAATTGAAAAGTGGAATAGTAATTATTTTGTCAATAATAAAAAAAAATATATGCTAAGAACCTACTTTTTGCAAGGTATTGTGTTGAATGCTGTCAGTGATACAAAGAAGAATAAAATATTACCCTTTGCTTTCAAACTACTTACAATTTGGTAGGGTTTAAGAACATGAGTGCGCGCGCGCGCGCGCGCGCGCGCGCGCGCACACACACACACACACACACACACACACACACACACACACACAGCCAGAAAGTGCTTCAAGAGGCAAAGGGAATGTTATGGGAACACAAGAAGGAAGACATTTCTTCTTGGATTAGTACTATTCTCAGTAGTTTGCAAATTCAAGATCTGAAAATTAAAACTAAATTACCCAGCAATAGCAGCTGAAAAAACTTGGAATTTCCTTCCAAATGCAGGAATCAAGGTTTTGTTTCCTAAACTACTGAGTGAGAGTGACATTAGAGTATTTAAATTTTCTGATGTTAAAAATTATAAAAATTAGTTAAAATGTGAACTGAGAAAAGTTGGAACTATTTTTCATTTGAAATGCCTCTGCATAAAAATGATTTTATTGATATAATTTAAATTATGTTTAGAAATTCCCATATATAATTTTAGATAACTGTACAATTTCAACCTAATCTGAAGGAAATCTTAACATGAAACTATTTTATGGATGTGGAATTAAAACTTCGAGAAGCTACTATAATTCTGTAGTGATAGTGTACTATTTTCATATATATATTGCCTAATCCATTTTACTTAACAAAACATAATATGCTAAACCATGTTTACTAATCACTATCTAAAGAAAACATTGCAATAAAGCAAAGCTTCATAGTAAATATTCATCTATAATTATAATTATAATTTAAAAATGTTAAGCGCTGCCAATATTTCCCAAAGTGCTTTTGGTATAATGCTAATAAAGACATCTGATAAGACTTTGAATCTTCCCTTTTAAATCAGTAAACACATTTTTTTCAGTATCTACTAATGTGAAAAGCAAGTGATAGAGGCAGGCATAGCCTTTGCTCTCGAAGTTTAACTATAAATTAATATAATAAATTATAATTAATTATAAAATTAATTAAATTAATTGCATTTAAACCCTCCTTTCATTATATTTCTCCCATTCTTTTCAGTCAGCATTGGTTCCTTTCAATAGAACATAAATCATACCTGTTAGGTA
This sequence comes from Pteropus vampyrus, assembly GCF_000151845.1. NCBI lineage: Eukaryota > Metazoa > Chordata > Mammalia > Chiroptera > Pteropodidae > Pteropus > Pteropus vampyrus. The sequence goes on along the minus strand of NW_011888844.1, from coordinate 2,294,909 downwards.
GTGTGCTTTACTGTCCATCTAATGTATCTAATGTCATTATTTTGGAATGTTAAATTGCTTCCAATAATCAATATTAATTCTATTGGGTCCAAAAATCAATATTAATTCTATTGGGTCCAAAAATCCAAGATTAATGTACTGATTAAAATGTAATTAATACATTAATTTCAATGTACATATAACAAAGATACTAATAAAGGCAAATAAATTATTCTTAGAATGTTTATTAAAACAATGTTATGACCTTAAAGTTATAGATTTTGGGTTCATATCTTTAATATTGAGGCATCTTCTATAAAAGCTTGCTAAATAATGTCTTTATATATTAATATTCTGTGAAATCTATGAAATATGATATGCAGAACTAAGATGTTTTAAAACATCTTACCTTCTATCCACACACGAACTTCAATGGGAGAGGATGTCACAGTAGGTTGTTCTTGGAAAAGACGAAACGGTTGTGCCATGTCTCAAAATGAACAGAGAAAATCTTCTGGCAGTTAATGTTTAAGTCTTAGATAATCTGAGTAGCTAAGAATGAAATAACAGAATTTAATCAGGTTCAAACCTTATCTAATTACACAGACTGTCAGGTATGAGAGTTTGGGTTAAAATAGACTACAGTTAATTAAACTAATATGTATTGAGTGTCTCTTTAGTAAAATAAAAAAAATCAACTATAAATATGAATGAAATACAGATACATGCTACAATGTGGATGAACCTTGAAAACATTATGCTACGTGAAAGAAGCCAGACACACAAGGTTGCATGTCGTATGATTCCATTTAGTTGAAATATCCAGAACAGGAAAATCCATAGACATAGAAAGACTAGTGGTTGCCATGGGCTGTGGGGAGGTGGGGAAGAAGGATTGTTTAATGGGCACAGGGTTCTCTTTTGTGGTAATGAAAATTTTTGGAACTAGATAGAAGTGATGGTTGCACAACATAGCGAATATACTAAATATCTCTGAATTGTACACTTTAAAATGGTTAATTTTATGTTATGTGAATTTTACCTCAATAAAACAAAATTTAAAAGGCAAAAATAAATTTAAATTGACACAACTTTGGTCCTATAGGAATTGTGAATCTATTAAGAAGGATCACAAACACATGAATAGTTCTTAATTAGCTTAAGACAAATACCATAAAGAGATAGGGCTAAGGAGTTTATGCTTAACTGCAAGGAAAAGAGACAGCTTCATGCAGCAGGTGACATCTGAGTCAAGCCAAAGAAGACTAAACAGAAAAGAACCTTGAGGAAAAAAAATTGCCCTGCCTACATGAGAAGTGTCTCATGAGACCCCTGAAGAGAAAAAATGAGGATAACATTTTCTAAAATGTGAATCATTAGTCTTGGTAGTTTTGAAACTCCAATTTGTTGAAGATTGCAGTGTTCTCACCTGTATTATTCAGCTCTTGAAACCCACAAGAAGGAAGGCACAAAAGATATATTAATGGCAATTTAAAAAGTAAGATTGCGATAATGCAGATGCTCTCAGAATCAACTGTTTTCCCTCTCCATGTACCGCCTTTTACTAAATTTTATGACCATGTATATAGAAATGCCTTACAAATATAAATCATTAATGTTCACATTAAATTAATAGTTTAAAATCATAGCCAAAGCCCTTCTTAAAAAAAAATTGAATATAAGTCTCTCTTTCCCAGCCTAAATATTACCAAATTAGATGAGTGGTACTGCTATGTTTGTTTGTTTTTTTCCCCGCCCCTTCACTCAGCTATTTAACTCAGGCCTTGCTTTGCACAGACATTTCTTGAATTACTACAGCATATTTTTTGTTTACCTTTATCTTGCCTCCTCAAGAAAACTGGATTTGAACCTGATTATCTTTTAAACTGAAGAAATGGCGAAGGACTGACAGGCTTTCTAGAGTACTCTATCCCACAGAGTACTCTGGAATATTCTACATCTGCATTATTCAATACAGTAGTTACTGGTTGCATATGGCCATTCAGCACATAAAATGTTAGGCTAGTGAATCTTGGGAATAGAATTTTGAATTTCATTTAATTTTAATTGATAGTAATTTAAATAGCTATATGTAGCTAGTGGTTACTAGATTGGACAACACAATTTTAGAACCTGGAATCAAGTATCAGAGTTATGTAATTCGTGAACAAACTCAGATTAAAAAGGAGGGCTGCTAGGGGAATAAAAAGATCTGAAAGAATCCTGATGCTTATTGTCAGATTATCTGTAGCCTTAAAATGTACAATGAAAGTGGCAGTAAGCCTACCAACAGCAGCAAGTCGCTTGGTCCTTCTCTGATTTCCCCTTCACCAGAGGTGTGAGGGTAAGGGAGGTTGTACGCGGTGGGCGGGGAGGGAAGGGGAGGGGAATAAAGAAAAGGAGGTTTGGGAAGGATCCAGTGGTGAACTAAACCTCCAGCGGGTTGCAGTTACTCTGTAAATAAATAAATAAATAAATGAATGAATGAATGAATGAATGAATGATAGATAGATAGATAGATAGATAGATAGATAGATAGATAGATAGATAAATGAAATTAGTAAAACAGAACCAGAGAAATTCTGGCATTCAGCAGAGTTTAAAATAAAGAGGAAAATTTCATTTTATTCAAGCACATTTAACAAATGGGTACTATGTGCTTACTATGTGTCAGGCACAGGGGATTTCACTAATTAAAATGTATGGTTGTGTTTTCTATGATTGTATAACATCATCTAATATCCTCTAATTTCAAGAAAAGGGGTTTTTGATGTACAGCATTTTTCCTATTATTTTGGCTATTTATATTTACATTGTTTCTTGAATCTATCTAAATGGCTTTTTCTTCTTTTTTTCTCTTTCTTTGTGGTGTTTGTTTGGGTCTTTCTAGCTTCCATTGCTTTCTTTAACTACAGATAAGAGGAGGACTATTGCCTGTTTTCTCCTCTTGCAAATCCATATGACTATTTATGCAAACATTCACCAAGGTTTTTCATTTCAGCTTTAAAAAGACCCCCCAAAAAGGAAAAGGGGAAACAAAACTAGCAAAACAAACAATAAAAACAAGTCAACGATCTAAGATAGTAGAAATTTTCCTTCTTCAAGACCTCATTCTATTCTTATGAACATCGACTAACTTTGAAAATTGTTTTCCTTCCAATTATATTCCTTTATTTTAAAAGGCTTGGGTCCATAGCCTATGTAGGAAGATAAACTAGAAGCTGAATGGCCCCCAACTGTTAGCATTTTAATTACGATTAATGTATTTTAAACGCACAAGCACAGGAGTCCTATCAGCCATATGCAAGACAATAAGATTTAAAACAAAGTATTAAGCATATTTGCTGACCTGAGCATGGTTTCAGTAAGAGAATAATATAAATAATGCTGAGACAGATTATTATATTATTAACATAAAGGAAGAATCATCAACCCAGGTGATTACAAAAAATAGAGGTGATATCTAAGCAAAAGATTATAATTCGACGGTTGGAATAGCCGCCATAGAAACGGCACAAAGCATAAGGAAACGTGCACTTGCCAACAGCGAAAATTCTATGGGAAATTTTCCTCCTTTTGGGCTGAAGTCAGCCTTCTCTGTACTAGCGCCCCTACCCTGCTATTTTTGTCCCAGTTGTTTTACGCTGTCCCTGAGAATCTCAGAAGACTTTCACCTCAGAGTCATCTAGTCTATGGCTCCGTCCCACCAAGTTGTCAGTTGGCCAAACTAACTGTCCCCACACTCCCCTTTTCTGTGCTCGGTTTCTCGTAGGACCGTTTCTCAGCCCTGTCCTCACACAAAGATCCCCTCACTTGTCCGTTGGGGTCTCTGTCTGAAATGTGGGGACTCAAAAATGGGGTGTGAGGCCGAAGCAGCCTGACCACTTGGGTCGGGCAGACTGAGGGCCACCTGGTCACCCTCACGGGCAGTCCTGTAGGCCTCCTACCTTCAAGAAGTACTATTCTCCTCAAACCGCTTCGCGGGTCAGAGCTTTCAAAGGGCTCCTCTTAAGAAAAGTAAACACATCCCCCTACAGCCGCACCCGAGGGCTACAGCAAGCGACCTTCCTACTTGCCTCTTTCTCTACCCTCTCAGGCCCGACGCCACGGGGACAGGATCCCCTCAGCTACCAACTCGGCGGTTGGGTCGGGGAAAGATTTTTCCCAGCTGCCCCGAGCCCCTCACGCGGGTCACCGCTGGCCCCCAGCGCCGCCGCGTGCCGCTTGCTGCGGATGACGTAGCTCTTGCCCGACCCTACGCTGGTGTGGGGGTGGGGTGGGCGGTTGGCTCGAGAGTTGGTCTTCGCCCTTCACACGCACTTAATACCTGTTGAAAAAAAGTTTGTTTTGTTTAAGGTACTGTCCAAAAATCTGTGGGCGTGGTTTAAGGGTTCTCATGAGAAGATTAAACAGTCTCTCAGAGTAAGCGTGAATTCAAGAGAAGAAAAAAAAGTAACCTGGAAACAACAGGTGGTCACAGATTTCCCAGTAAAAGAGACTTCGTTGGAATGCTGAGCCTAAAGTGAACACATGCCCTTCTCTAGCGTTTATGGCAAATCCACTTTGTTTTCCCTTTCTTAATCTAACGTTTTAGACTGTAAAACTGAGGCGCAGACTGGAAGCGGGTCGTCAGCGGTGGGGAAAGGCTAGAACTAGGGACTCTTAACAATCAGCCTTACACTCTCATGATTAGTTTGAGTAGCTCCCATCTGGATGGGCTATGGATTTAGATAATGCCGGTTTAAAGTGCACCCGGACTAGTACTTGCTGTTCAAAATGAAATTTAGAAGAATATTTTGCTTCATTTGAACACATTATCACCAGAACACTGCATCCCTTGACCTCGTGAATATGTGAACCGCATTTTAAACAAAGCTGAAATAATTCTCTCATGTTATTGGAGTCTTCGATATCATGCCCGAATATTCATTTTCTTACACCAAGTGTCTCTAAAGCTGTACATCCAGATATGGTACCATAATAGACGAAAACATTTATGTAAGTTCTTTACTAAAACAAATGTCTAAAAGCTGTAATAAACTAAATCAAAATTTCTATTAATAGCCCTTTTCACTGGAAAATATTTCCCTAGGCATTCCATTTCACCTAAGGAAGCCATTTGGTCCACCAAACAATAATTTAATGCTAAATGTAACTAGAATGAACATGAAAAATAAATTTATCTACTCCCCTCATTTACAGATCAGGAAACTGAAGCCTTGAAAGAAAAGATTTGTTCCAAGTCACACAACAATTTAGTAGCAGAACTAGAAAAAAGAGTCCAGGCATCCGAACCTCAGTACAGTGCTCCTTCCACCAAACCGCATACTTGCCAGAATTAAATGGCATCTCAAGCAAATGGAGAAAGTTTCAGGAAGAAGTTATACATAGGGTTTCTGTCTCTTAGAATCTAGACACAAGAATGGGGTGTGAAAAACCAAAAGAAACAACCCCAAAACATCTAAACACCAATAATAAGAAAGGAAAGCAAGAGAAAGTGAGTAGGAAGGGGCGGAAGCAATATAGAAAACAGTGTTTTACAAGTGTCAACATATATGAATCACTTTTGACCAAATGAAATTATTAGAATCAGCAAGCAGGGTAAAAGATTCTGGTTCACATCTACTTTAAAAAGACAGATGTTTGCTACCTTAATCAGCTGTCTCAAAGCAGCTTATCTCTTGTTTCTTCAACCTTTGAATCTTATACATGTCTGCTATGCAGATTTAAGTGATGATTATTATTATTGATATAGCGTTTGGATTTCTGCAGCCAAAACCTATATTTTGTTAGTTGAATTTGTCATTTAAAAGTCTATGAAGTCACAGAAACTAGATTAGAGCTGGCACATTCGAATTGTGGAAATTTTACTATTTGTTATTGAATTAATGAGATATATCTTTTTGGAGCTAGAGCATAACACTTTATTTGCTGTTATTTTCCAGGGTTTCAGCTTCATGCAAATCAATCTGATAAACTAATCTGTGCAAATTTGTTAATAATCGTTCCCAACCTTCCTTGTAAAATATTTGTAATTTAGCAGTAGCTTTGTGTACTGAATGGTAACAGGGAAACCTGGCAAGGTTTAATTACTCCCCAATCCCCTCGCCATTTGTCCCTTAAGATTATATATATTATATACACATTATATATATATATGTATGTAAAATACACACACATATACTATATTAAATATATGTATTTATAAGTACATTTAAGTATTTAAATATATGTAATAAAGAAAACTAAGAATGAAAAACAGTCGTAGGTCATAGATTTTAAAGAGTTTTCATATGTATTTTCTCATTTCCTTCAACCAATGATGTACCATTTGTTGGAAAATAAGACTAAATTCTTATGAGTACATAGCCACTGCTATATTTTGTTAACAGAGCCAAATTCATGACTTTATAATAACTATTAACCAAAACCTAATAAAAGTCAATAACTTATTTTGATAAATGACAACTACATTGTATTTGGTGAGTTTCATATTACTACTGAGGAGTATTTGCAAAGAATCTGGCACTATTTCCATGATAATAATTACAGCATACATTAGTATAGAAATTACAGTTTCTCAAGCTGTTCAGAGACATTATGGATTTGCCATTTTGAATATATCATTTCATAAACAGAGTATCTTGTTTTTTTCCTCTGTCTCTTCTACTTCATTTGCAAAGTCCTGCCACAAAGCAGGACAGGGGTAAAAGTGCTATCAGCATGTTTCCTTATTTTATTAAGATATAAGTGAAGTCACGAATCCAATTTAACTGTGTAATGACACTTCATTCATATGTCCCTCTTTTTTCTGGTAAGGCTCAAGTATCTCAGACAAGATAGACCTCTGATTTGTTATAAGCAGGAAAGATTCCATGAAAAGTATAGCAGTTATAAAGTTGATTTACCAAACATTTAATCCTGAAATTTAGCATTTCCAATAAAATGCAATTCTCCAGATCACACACTTACAAATATCCTTCTGAGAATCTAAATAGAACACATCTTTAGCTCCTAAAATATCAATTTTACATCTTTACAACATTAACTAATAAAAGCAGTGACAATAAAAGCACCTCAAATTTTTTTCTTTCCCATTCTCTTCACTGATACCCCAAACAAATTAGGCACAGTTGATTGCCAGATTTGGGCTATAAATTTATAAGGAAGAGTGACTCACCTATGAATAAGCAGCAGGTTGTCATGTCCAGGGTGGAATTCAGACAACACTGACTCTTAAAAGCAAAAGAGCTCACCACCAGGTCTGTATTCTGGAAAATGCCTTCCAAATCCAACCTATTCCCTTAAGCCACAGACTTCATCCATCTACTGGTCATCGCTCTCCTTAACATCATTTGCTGTACTGTCGTAGAAGCCAATCACATAGCAGGTATATGGGAGGGGATATGTAACAAGTACCTTACAAAACATCTCCTGCATCTGTGTGATGCCATGTGATGTAAAGTATTTCTACGTATATTATTTGAGCCACACAGCAAAGTTTTGAAAATGATTGAGAGGAGAAACTATTATATCCATCAGAAGATGAGAAAACTGAAGCTCAGGGGTTTAAGTTATTTACCCAGTGCAGCCATACTAGCTAAGTAGCAGGGATGATACTCGAACTCAGATGGTAGAACACCTGTCTTGGTGTTCTACCATCTTTGAAATGGGAATGTCAGTAACTTTTAATGATATTTTGCACTTTTTGTTGCATTAATTTCAATTTTACCTCCAGAGATTAATATACAATTAATTACATATCACAAACACAAGATTTGACTTCTGGACAAAACATTATTATCACTCAAATCCTACTTCTCCAAAAATCCCTTCCCTATCCCCTTACTGCTATTCTTCCTCATACTCTGACAAATATAAACTTTTTATACACCTCCATGATAATATTATTTATTTCTTGGAATTAAACTATTGCTCGATGCAGATGATTCCCAAATCCTACTTTGCATATATATCCGTTTCCACACCTGTTGTTATCAACTCAAATAACCTGTCAAAATTAACCTTTCTGACAAACTCCTTAATAATAGCTCTGCAATTCTTACAAGGACACACACACACACAGATATATGTATATATGTGTATGTGTGTGTGTGTGTGTGTGTGTGTGTATGTGTGTGTATGTATTTATATGTATGGAAAGTTTTATATGCATGTGAATTCATAGAACTTTCCATAATTAAAAAGAGATTTGCTAATAACAGCCTGGCTAAATCAACTGGCATTTGAATGGAATGGCCCAGGCATGTTATAGAAGCCAAGGGAAGAAAAAATTCAAAGTGATGGTATTCATTCTTCAAACAAGAAAAGGTATTGGATATATTGATTAGGGATCACTGATGAACTTGGAGTAATAGAGGTAGAATCCAAATTAGAATCACTAGAAATAAAAATAACAATAGCCACAATTATTGAGCACTTATTCCATGCCAGGAACAGTGCAATCATTTATTTATCTTTTAAAATATAACACACATTATAACATATATACAAAAAGGGCATAAGTGATAAGCATATAGCTCAATGAATTTTTCTAAACTGAACACTTTTATTTAATTGCACCAAGATCAAGAAACAGAACTTTATCTGTACTAAGCACTTTTTAACAGATAGTATTTCATTCTCACAATTCAAAGAGATAATTATTTTTATTTCCATGTTTGTGTGAGAAAATTGACTCATAGATATTGACATGTTCAAGATTACCCAGCTTGCAAATATTAGAGACGAAGTTGGAATATTAATCTCTACCTGTAAAATTCATGCCACATGTCTGCCTTTGAAAAGTTTAATAGTGATGTAAAGACTAGATACAAGACCAAAATTTGAGTAACCAATAGAGCTGAGGGAATATTTGAGAGGAAGAGATGATTCTTGAGGGGAGTTGCAGACTGAGGGGAAGGAACTAGTGGAAAGGGAAAGATGAAAGATACAAGAAAAAAGTTAGGTTGCGAAAGAGATGGGAGATAAAGAGTTAACCAAGAAAAACAGGAACACATTCTTTTACAATGGAGGGAAAGGAGGATACATATATGAGGAAATACTAAGGTGGAGTGGTGATTGTAGAGGCAAGCATGACCATCTATATTGAGAATGAGAAGCACTGGAGTAAGATAAAGTTTCAAGTATCCTTTCAGGTAAAAATCCATATTTTAATTAAATTAAGATTTTAGAAGAGAGATAATAATAGATCAACATTTATTGAACACTTAAAATTTTCCAGGAACTAATGGTGTCTCCCCATTTTACAGATCAAGAAATTGAAGTTAATTTTACAGCTTAAGTTCACATAAATAAGCTAATAAGTGGTGGATTCAAAATTTGAACCCAAGCCCTCTGGTTCCAGATTCCTTGCACATAGATATGGAAGTATTTGCTCACAAGAGAATGGGAATGTCACAATAGATGAGCTACCAGAGAGGTGGACAGATCAGGGAGCAGGAAGAGCATGGGGATAAACAGAATTGAATTCAATGGGATTGGAAAAATGGAAGAGAGAGAGAAAGCAGGGAGAGTGAATTATGCCTTGTGTGGAAATTCTGATTTTGGAAAAAATGGTTTTGGAGTCGGGCACAGAAACCTGAATTAGAGTCTCAGTATGGCACTTCTTGATATGTGCTAGTAAACATAAGGAATGTGTACATTATCCTAGTCAGTACCATTCTGCAGAAGGTCTACTTGCCAATAATTCTAGAAATCATTATGATATGGCTAAGTGTAGAATGTTTCATAGTTTGAAATCAATAGCATTAATTTGAGCTACAGCTCCCATTTTCCCTCTTTATCACCTTAACACCCTTAGTTTTTAAATCCTTTACTAGAATTTGCAGTACACATGCAGGCAGTGGGAATCCCTGCACGTAGTGTTATATGAGGGACATGGAAAACACACATTGTCCCTGAAATTCCCTAGCAGCTAGTAGCCCGTCACAGTGTGTAACATTTTTGCTCCCTCCTTTGAGTTAATGCCCAAATCTGAAGTTCCAGAGGATGAGAGATTAAACCTCAATTCTTCTCATTAATAACTTACTGGTATTTTATCAATTCCCTAGCCAAAAGATCGAGGCAGAGGACATAAAAGTTTGAGTGTGATAAGGGGAAAAGATATCAGGAAAACATAGAGCACTTCAGATATTATATGGACAGAAAGGTGGAAGTTGGGCTAGGATAGACTTGCTCTATTTTTCAGTTTGGTCAAAGGGCCAGTCCTATGCTTCAGCTTTGCCATCTATCCATTTTTGCTCCTTCAAATCTCAGCACAATTCCTTCAAAAGGAAAGCTTGGTATTTTCTCTGGCCTCTTTCCTAAGTAAATCTATTCTACCATCAAACAAATCAAATAGA
>NW_011888844.1:2277478-2283426 GCF_000151845.1 Pteropus vampyrus | reverse complement strand
CACATGGCAGAAAAATATTAGCCTTCCTAAAGGTTTGACAATCTGGCTACAGTGCTGCAATAGGACTGCCTCAAATGCCATTTCAATTTTCTATTTAGAAGAAGGATGTAGTGGAGGAAGGAATAGAAAAACTAGAAAGGAGCATAGTTGCTGAGAATTCACATCATCTGTTTAATCATGACGATCCTATTGGTAGAAGGTCCTTGTAAGGATCATGCTTGAGTTCACACCAGGGGCACAGCTGACATGAAGGGTAGGACTCTGACATATGTCCTCAAGCATTCCAGGCCTGTTTTGGACTGGAACAGTAAATGCCTCATTTTGTTTCTCTGTTTGGATAGTAAAAAAAGCATGGTGAAAACTTAAACAAAAACACCTATGCATGAAATTGTGCTATTAATCCCCTCCTTCTCATATTAAGTTACCCCTTAGCCTCAATTTGCTACTGAGTCAAATCTATAATTTTGACCTCAGGTATGATAGTCAGATATACTATCTTTTGCCAGTGTTTAGAGCTCTAAAATTTTATTATCTACTGTGGAGGATCAAATAGATAGGGTTTTTGAGAATAGAACTGAGAGCTTCTGAGCAACACACATAAAAGGATATCATGTTCTTATATTTGTCATCATGCCCACAATTTAAATCACTATTTAAAAATATTATACAAATGGAAGGGTTCACCATGCTGTAAGAACGCAAAGCAAGTACCTGATTTAATGAAAAGAAAAAAATATTGAAAGGGAGTTGCAAGAGGCCTATGTGATTTTCGGAATGCTAATAAGATCCACTAACATCACCAATGTCTCTACTCCCTCTCGAACCCTTCCTCATTTATGAGCCAGTTGGAAATCAGGGAATTACATTTTAAGAAAAACTATTTATCCAAACTTAATTCATCTGAACGAGGATCAATGCAGCCCAGTTATTCAGTTTACAAACTGAATTATTTATTTTATTTGAATGTCTGTCTCTGGATCACCTGTTAGAAATAAAGAGTTCAAGGAACAATACCAATGAAAGATAAATTTCATTGTGAAATAAGTGTTTATATATGCACACACCTTCCCTCCCAACTTCTCTGCAGATAATTGCTAAGATCAGTCAGGACCAACCTGGAATAACTGGCTTTATATGAAGTTATTACCAGACAAGGCACAGTTGAAGCAGTCCATTTTATTTTTTAAACTAAAATTTGATAATCATGTTTAAGCAAATATGTTAGTTATCAATTTTAGAATTAAAATTATTTTGATCTCTAATCACAACATCCAATTGTATTCCATTAAATGTACTTTGTAACACAAAATAGCATCACTAACTTACCCTAGAATTGAGAATCTTAGAAATTTGTTGAGATAATATTTTAAGACTTGCATAATTGTTTTTCATGTATTGTGTCTCCATCTTCAAATTAAACCATGAGTAAGGAAGTAATTTAAAAAATATGTGGCTATATTTCAGAAATCCTGAGTTCAAATTCCAAGTTTAACTTGTAACTTTCTGAGTAATCTTGGGTAAGTCACCTAACCTCTCTGTGCCAGTCTGTATCCTCATCTATAAAATAAGGGGTTTGACAGTAGATTTTTATTTTATGTTAAGGCCAAATAACGAAGAAACTGTTTAAAATAGTTTTAACCTTAGCATCCCACCATAACTAACAAGGGAAAATGGTTATATTCTTCTATTGTTTCTAATAAAATTATAGAATAAGTATGTGACCTACATACCTAGAAAATCCCCTACTGGCACCTTTCCTCCCCTTGTCCCTTGATTCTTTTTGGCATATGACACTATGACAAAGAGGAGACCACAATGTCTATCATTACAATGTTGCTTCTGGGAGTGCCTCTGCTTCTACGCCAGCTTCTATCCAGGAGCAATGAACTTCTATGCCCTTAATAGAGTCCTTATGTTGCCAGTGCTGGCTCTCATCATTGCTACTGCAATAATAGCAGTAAAAATAACAATACTAATTTCAAAAGTGTCAACACTTAAGTACTCACTATGTGCCAGCCACTGGCTTAAAGACCTTTCACGCTTTATTTCATTTAATTCTCACAAAATCTCTACAAGATGGATATGATTGTTTACTCATTTCACAGATTAAAAAAAAATGAGACTTAGAGAAATTAAGTTACTTGCAAAAAGCAATATTTGGCAGAGCCAGGATTCAAAGTAAGGGAATTCAGGTTCAGAGCCATAATCCTTAGCCACTGTGCTATATTCAATATTTCTCTAAGTCTCATTTTTTTTTAATCTGTGAAATGAGTAAACAATCATATCCATCTTGTAGAGATTTTGTGAGAATTAAATGAAATAAAGCGTGAAAGGTCTTTAAGCCAGTGGCTGGCACATAGTGACACTAAGAGGATGAGGACAGAAGTATTTAAAGAAGCTATGGCCCCTCTGATCAAAGAGCATGGTATGTGTATACAGAGAACTATGGGTAACATTTTGGAATGCACGAAATAGTTCAGAATTTTCAGAGGAGAATGGTATCATAGTAGTTTTCTAAAGGAAAACACAACTTTCTCAGAATCATGGCATGACAAAGCAATGGAAAAAAGGAGGTGTTATTCAATACATTGTTAAGAAACAATTATTTTAGCTAATTTGAAAAAATAATCTGTATTATTACTTACATCTAATATCAAAATTCTCTCCGAATGGACCAAATACTTCAATAAAAGATAATTAATCAAGAAATAAAGGTACATATTTATTGGATCTAAGATTGGTAAGGACTTTCTAAGCATAAAAACTACTGAATAAGTCTATATAATGACAAAATTTTGACATATAGCCTTCTATATATCAAAATGCCATAAACAACATGAAAAGTCAAATGACAAACTGACAAAAATATTGGCAATAAATAAAAACCATACTAATATCCCTATTATATAAAGTGTTCTTACATATAGATAAAAAATATTCTAACACCCATTAAAAATATGTAGAGGACTTGAAAAAATAAAAATAAATACATACATAGGCCAATAAATATGCAAAGCAATTTAAACTCAGTGACAACAAAGATATCACCATTAAAATAATGAAATTGTGGGGTGTTTTTTTTTTTTTTGCTTTTTAATTGGCCATGGCTATATACACAAGTATATACAAAACTTTATAAGAATGAGGTAAAATAATGTTTTCATACACTCCTGGTAAGATCATTAAGTGGGACAACTTACCTAGAAGGCAATTTGGCAACATATATGAAATGTCCTTACAATTATTTATGCGCATGGACCTCACTTTCTAACTCTTAATATAATCAGAGACATGGACAAATATTTTTGTATTTATAATTAATAAAAATAAAAATTGTTAAAAATAAAAAAAAATATTAGAAACAGCATAAATAAATAATAGAGCATTGGTTAAATAAATTATGGTGAATCCAAGTGATGGAGTATTATACAGCCAATATATCATGTCTGAATATTTAATGACAAACAATAATGTTTGTTTTGTTTAGTGAAGAGAGTCAGGAATATACTATTTCTATTTATTAATATATACATATAATCTAACTTTTGTGTATTATTTACAATCATTTTTATTTTTTATTTTTTAATTAATTTATTTATTATTTTACGGAGACATTAGTTAATAAAATTCAGTAAGTTACATTTTAACAGTAAGGCATATATATATTTACATTTTGTGTTCACCTCCCATAGTCAGATTTCTTTCTGTCACCACATATTTGAATCCCTTTACCCCGTCTACCACCCTCTCCCTCCGCCCCTCAACCCTCTGGTATCCACTACACTATTGTCCATGTCCAGAGTCTGTTTGTCTTGTTCGCTTGTTGCTTTTAGGTATATATTCCACATATAAGTGATATCATCTGATTTTAAATTTTTTCTGTCTGGCTTATTTCTCTTAGCATGGTTATCTCAAAGTCCATCCATGTGTCACAAATGGCAGTATCTCATCTCTTCTTATGGCTGAGTAATATTCCATTGTATTCGCATTAAATCTGTATAATGATTTAGGTAATAAGGTCATTTTAACTATGTGGATCCTTCCAACCCAAGAACACGGAATATCTTTTCATTTCTTTGTATATTGTTCGATTCTTTTAATAAGGTCTTATATTTTTCATTATATAGGTCCTTCATATATTTAGTTAGATTTATTCCTAGGTATATTTACTCTTTTTCTTGCAATAGCAAAATTATATAGGTCCTTCATATATTCAGTTAGATTTATTCCTAGGTATATTTACCTCTTTTTCTGACACTATTATTAGAATATAGGAACTCTATGGATTTTTGAACGTTGATTTCATATCCAGAAACTTTACTGTATTTGCTTATTGTTTCTAGTAGTGTTCTTTTGGAGTCTTTAGTGTTTTCTGTATAGAGAATCATGTCATCTGCAAGTAGTGACAATTTGACCTCTGTTTCCTATTTGGATGCCTTTTATATTTTTCTCTTGCCTGCTTGCACTTGCTAGGACCTTTAATGTTATATCGAATAAAAGTGGCGATAGTGGACAGCCTTGCCTTGTTCTTGATCTTAGAGAGAAGGTTTTCAGTTTTTCACCATTAAGTATAATGTTGGCTGAGGGTTTGTCTATATGGCCTTTATTATGTTAAGGTACTTTCCTTCTATACCGATTTTGTGAAGTGTTTTGATCATAAATGGGTGCTCTATCTTGCCAAAGGCCTTTTCTGCATCTATTGATATGATCATATGATTCTTATTTTTTAAGTTGTTTATGTGGTATATCACATTGAACCATCCCTGTGCCTCTGGAACGAAGCCCACTTGATCGTGGTGAATAATCTTTTTCCTATGTTGCTGTACTCTGTTGGCTAGTACCTTATTTAAGATTTTTGCATCTATGTTCATGAGAGATATTGGTCTGTAGTTGTGTGTGTGTGTGTGTGTGTGTGTGTGTGTGTGCGCGTTATCTTTACCAGGTTTTGGTATCAGAGTAATATTGGTCTCATTAAATGAATTGGGAAGTATTGCCTCCTCCTTGAATTTTTGGAAGAGTTTGAGGCTAGTAGGCATTAAATCTTCATTGCATGTTTGATAGAATTCATTGGCGAAGTGATCTGTTCCTGGACTTTTACTTTTTGGCAGGTATTTGATAGTCATTTCAATTTCCATGCTGTTGATCAATCTATTTAGATGTTCCAGTTCTTCTTGATTTAGTTTAAGAAGGTTGTATCTTTCTAAGTACTGGTCCATTTCTTCTAGGTTATTAAATTTGGCGTTATATACTTTTTCATGGCATTCTTGTATGACCCTTTGTATTTCTGTGGTGTCTGTCGTAATTTTCCCTCTTTCATTCCTGATTTTGTTTATTTGTGTCCTTTCTCCTTTTTCTTTAATGAGTCTAGGCAGGGGTTTTGTCAATTTTATTAACCTTTTCAAAGAACCAGGTCTTTGTTGAATTCATATTTTCTTTTCTTGTTTTGTTTTCTATTTCATTCGTTTCTGCTCTAGTTATGATTATTTCTTTCCTTCTGTTGATTTTAGTCTTCATTGGTTCTTCCTTTTCTATTTTCTTAAGATGAAGCATTAGGTTGTTTATTTGGGCTCGTTCTTGTTTTTTTGAATTAGGCCTGTAATGATATGAACTTTCCTTTTATGAGCATTTTTGCCATGTCTCAAAACTTTGATATGTTGTACTATCATTATCATTCATTTCTATGTATTGCTTGATCTCTCTTTTTATTTCTTCTCTGAGCCAGTTATTCTTCAGTGGCATGTTGTTTAATCTCCATGTATTTTTGGATCTTCCTGTTTTTTTTTTTGCAGTTGATCTCTAGTTTCAAAATATTATGATCGAAGAACATGGTTGGTATGATTTCAACCCTCTTACATTTGTTGAGGCTATCACTGTGTCCCAGTATGTGGTCAGTCTTTGAGAATATTCTGTGTGCAGTAGAGAAGAATGTATAAGCAGCTGTTTTGGGA
>NW_011888844.1:2263991-2276708 GCF_000151845.1 Pteropus vampyrus | reverse complement strand
TTTCCTTCTTCGTGTGCTTTATCTCCATTCCTCTTTGTGAATTTAGATATTTGAATCCTCTCCTTTTCAGTCATTGTTGTCTCAATTTGTCCCTATGTATGCTGAATGTTCATTACTATCTTGCTATAGGAAATCTCCTCTTATTGTTTAAGCATGTAATGCCCTGTTCTTAGTAAGGGTTGCACTTTTCTTCTTCTAACTGCCTTACTCCTAATTATGGGTTTTTTTCGGTCATTTTCTTTTAGATGAGCTGACCCCTTTCAGTATTTCCTGTAATGCAAGCCTTGTAGTGAAGAATTCCTTTAATTTTTGTATATCTGGAAAAGTTTTTATTTCTCCTTCATATCTAAAGGAGAGCTTCGTGGATACATTATTCTTGGCTGGTAGTTCCTTTCATTTAATAGTTTGAATATTTGATTCCACTTCTTTCTGGCTTGTAAGATTTGTGCTGAGAAGTCTGATGATAATGGACTTCTAATGGATTTTCCTTTATAGGTTGCTATCTTCTTTTCCCTGGTTGCCCTGATAAATCTTTCTGTGTCATTGATTTTTGATAGTTTTAATACAATGTGTCTTGGCCAAGGCCTTTTTGAGTTGAGGGAATTGGATGTTCTCTTGACTTCTTGAATTCCAAGCTCCAGCTCATTCCTTAGATTTGGGAAATTCTCATCAACTATTTGTCTGAAAATGCTTTTTTATCCCCGCTCCTTTTCCTCCCCTTCGAGAATGCCTATTATTGTTATGTTTCCTCTCCTGATGGTATCAGCTAGTTCTTATATTTCTCTTTAATTATTTTTCATTCTTCGGTTTCTCTCTTCTTTCTTTTGATTTATTTCTAGATTTCTGTCTTCAATATCACTGATCCTTACCTCCATTTTGTTGACTCTATTTCCCAATCTTGCTATTTCATTCTTCATCTCTTACAGTGTGTTCTTTATCTCCAGAAGTTCTATCTGGTTCTTTTTGAGGGTTTCAATCTTCTTGCTAAATAACTCATTCAGCTCATCTATTTGTTTTTTCAGTTCCTGAAATTGTTTATATGAATTGTTTTAGATATCTTTGAGTTTTTTCAGAAGTACCATCCTGAATTCTCTGTCATTTTAGTCACATATTTCTATGTCTGTAAGCTTATTTTCTGGAGATTTTTCTCTTTCTTTCTGAGATGTCTTGTCACCTTGGTTGTTCATGGTGTTTAATGAAATATATTTCTGCTGGGCATTAATGGAAGTATTTTCTGAATATTTCTGGAAAGAAGATTTATTATTTAAAGATATCCCCTTAGCCTGTTGCAAAGAAGGTATTTTTCTTTTGGTTTCTAGTAGGTGATGTCTAATCCTCTTGCATTGCTGATTTATATAAAGTCTTAATAATTCCTTTTTTCCTTATAGATATTCAATAACGCTAGCTACCCTCAGTGTCAATCTCTGCCAGTGTTAGTGACAGTTTCAGTAATATTTACTCAGATTTCCCTAAGGTTCTGCGGTGTTCTGTCTCGGAGGATATGGGGGGAGGGTCCCTTTTGGTTTGGGGTGGGGTCTGTGGCTCAGCCTCGAGTTTTGCATGCAACCACCACTTAAATATATTCAACTATTGTTTTTCTGCTGTTCCCACTTCTCTGACATCCCCACTTTTCTTCTTTCTGCCTTGATGCCTGGGCACTGCCTTCAGCCTTGTCGATCTCTCAGCTCTCCCAGGCAGGGCTGTTTAGGGAACTAGCCACATCTTCTCTCCTCCCCACTCTTCCTATACAGAGCTCCAACTGAGAGATGCAGTTTCTTTGTTTCTTCCAGTCTACTGCCCGACACCTGAGGTTCTGACCTGTGGTAGCTCTTATGTGCAGATGCCACGCTCAGATATGCTGGTGTACAGTTTGAGTGTTTTTTGTTGAGTTTTAGATATTCAGCTTATTGTTGTTTCAAGGAGAAAGATCTGTGGATATTTCTTATTCCACCATGTTTTTGACATCCAGTAACTTTGTTTTTAAAAAGCATACATAACTATGTTTATAAATACATATAGTAAAAGTATGAAGATAATACCACATGTTAACAGCTACGACTGGATTGTGAGACTTTTCTTCCTCATGTGTTTACAAAATTTTTAATAAGAATTTCTTCCATTCTAAACAGAGCCATCAACCCACAGGCATCAGACTGCAGTTTCAGAGAGGCCAAATACTACCCCTTTGCAGCCCCAAACACAGGCTCCTCAACAGTTGGACCATTTTAAGTTGCTTAATTTCTCCAAGTTACCTTCTTTCAATTCTATTTAATAAAATTAATAGGATGAAACAAATTAATTAGAATCAGAGACTGAAACTCCAAATGTATTTATCACATAAAATATAAATAAATTATTCAAATGGCAGATATGGTCTATTGGAAAGCACACACAAGTATCATTTAAAGAGTCTGAGTTCTGTGGCCATTAATTTTTTTTCTATGGACCTTACAGTCTTCAATTGCTAAATAAGAAGATTGAATTAACTGATCTGTAAGGATCATCCCAACTCTACAATTGAATGAGTCTAATGTAAAGCACTTTGAATATTTTTCTTTCTGTCAGTTTTCCCCCCAGAATCACCTACATATTTGATAAAGGGGAAAAATCAAAACTAGATTTTGCATTTGGATTGTGAGTATTTTAATAGTAACATCATCTTTATAATTCAGTTCAATAAATAAAATTGTGCATGTCCAAGTCCATGTTATTCTGAGAAAATCTAAGTGAAGTACTGTGAAATCATAGTTAGTTTTATTGATTCTTAAGCTAAGGAGGAATTCAGTGATTCCACATCATTATCTAATTTCCCTGTAAGCCTTATACTATCAATCACGCTTTAGTAGGAAACATATTTCTAATGTTGGATTTTTAATGTACTCAGTTGAATTCCACAAGCAAAAAAAGTATAATTAAGTAATCTGTAGGTTTAAAATTTCTCTACATTAGTACTACTATCTTCTCTCATAGCTTTTTCACACAAATTGAGATTTCTTTATATTTATTTGATAACTATTGGTTTTGTTGGATAATTGCTATGACAAGGGCATGTCTCAAAAAGAACCAGAAAAAAAAAAGAACAAATGCATCATGAAACAGAGAAAGAAAAAGGATTATTTAAAATTTAAAGGTCCAAATTTTAGCACAGCCTGAGGTCAGGATCTGGTTTTAAAATCCTGACCTTAGTGAAATCCTTACTTGCATTGACCAGACATAATTTCTGATATTCATAAAGCAAGCTTTTTACTCAAGATGGAGTCATGACAAATTGGTTCATTCATGGTGTCCAAAACATATTTGGAGTGTAAATCATACAGATAAACACATTCATGAGAGGAGAGAAATTCTATTCATGTGCACCACCCTTCTTTCGTCACTCCCACACATACACACTCCCTCTCTCCTGGCCCCCAACTACCTCTACTGCCTCCTTAAGGACTCTGGAATTTCCATGACTAACATGAACTCTGGCAAATTAACCCTGCTTTCTATACGATAATACATACTGATATGTGCATAAAAACTTTACACGCTTAGAAACCTAGGTCATTTATGTTCTTTCAGTGTATTAAAATTGTATCCTCTGGGGACATCTGCAGAAGCTACAAATATAAAAGAAAAACAACATTTTCAATGATTATTTAACAGAACACAAAACAGAATATCAAAATAAGGAGCTAAGTTTCAATTAACTGCATGTGGATTACCCATAGTATTTTTTATTTTTTATTCCTTGCCCTTGTAAGCCTAATATGCAATTAAGAAATTAAATTCACCACTCCAAAAATAGTTTTATAGTATATTATGTAACGTATAACACATTTTGGTTAAATATACACAATTTCCAAACATCCATACCACTCTAAACCCCCATTCATGAGAATAATCAAGAACTGCCTATACTTTAAGAGTCATCCCTAGAATGACATTCAGTAAAGCAAAGTTTGGCTCATTTAAAAGAGGAATCTCCCACCATAAGCTAATACCTCATCCTTTATGATAGTATTTTTCAGCATGACTGCTATATTCTTGCTATTTTCTTTACTTTCATGTTTCCCATATTTTTCATGTTTTCTTACCTTGTGCAAAATTAAATTTTCACTAATGACCATATTTCAGCAGCTGAGATTAGAAAATATTTTTTATTTTTTTATTTTTTTTTTGATATTTACATATAGATTTTAAAAAGAGAGGGAGATTCAAACTCACCTGCTGGTGGCAGTTTCTCATAATCTTTTATGAAGATAAAACTGGTGTAGAGTTCAGCAGGGTAAACACCATCGATGGTATCTGGAGGCTTACTTAATAATTTCTCTATTGGATTTACTAGAGGGTCTATCTTAAATAGTAATATCATTTAATTTGTGTTCTACTAACCCTCCTCAACTGTAAATTAATCTTCAATGACCCTCTGCATTTCAAATCTTCGTGTTAATTGTAAAACTCAATCAGGGCTTTTCATGGTAGCAAAATTCTCCACACTATCTGCTTTTCTTTTTGCTTCTGTATTGACAAAAGATCTAGTCATTTTTGCAATTAGAATAAAAAGTATCAATGCCTTCTTTGATGTGACTCTTATGCTTAGGTTATATTTTGATATTATAGTCAACTTCTACTTAGCCATGACCAGGGTATAAAGAGCATGGATAACTGAAATCAATTCATAGATCATCTTGAAACTTTTATTCAACTTCTTCCTTTAAATCATTTCTGGCAGAGACTAATAAGTAGCAAAATGAAATGTATAAAGTGTTACCCGTCCAGGCTTCAGGGAGGAAAAATGGAGCAAATAACAGAAGAAAGGAGAAAAGCATTAATTTGTATATTCAGAAACTGTATAATCAATCCCTAACCCAAGCTGACTGTTGTTAACACTTTAAAAAATCTTATAACTGCTTATTAAATGCATTTTTTTATAATAGGTACATTATAATCAGTATGTAGAAATTGCCTTGACCACATATAGTCAATGCTTCTTTGAGTAAACGCACCTTCTAAATAGGATTGGTATTTGGCTGCAGCCTTTACTTAAACAATTGAACAGAATATAACACATGCAGCTTTATTCTACTCTGCCTTCATGTTACACACATACACACACACAAAATCACTTAATAAATATGTGGTGATTTTTTGAATTGTTGCTGTGAATTAGCAATGGAACATGATGTATTCTGCTAAAATCTTTTGGATCAGCACTCCCTAATGAAAGATGAAGCCCTAATCATTTTAGTTCTTATTTCCATTGTCATTACACAGAAATATATGTATTTGAGACTCTTTCAAATGTTCTTAAACCCCATAACTATGTCTATATCCATATTATAATTTTTGTAACGCCTACCGCGCCTGGTATTCCTAGCTGGTCTCCCATCGAAGTACTAACCAGGCCCGACCCTGCTTAGTTTCTGAGATCAGATGAGATGGGGCATGTTCAGGGTGGCATGGCCGTAGACTCATATTATAATTTTATTCATAGAAAATAAAGAACAGAAACCTCAGTACCATCAGTGCTAGGACAACTTAATTATAATAATCAAATATCTGACTGAATGCCAGAGTTCACCAGCCTTAAATCTAGAGCCGCATTTCATGTTAGTATCTATGATATCCTGGAAATGGCTGGCTTTTCATAGTTGCATTATAGATCTTAAAAAAAATATATAATTAACTCAAAGAAGCAGCCAGAATATGTTGGGAAACACATGAAGGTTTCTAATCAATCTTTGGCATTCCATATATTTAAAAGGTAAATTCCAGCCAGTGGATGAGTCTGAGGCAATTCCTATGGAGACAGTAGATATTACTTGAATACTAGAAATGCTCTAGAGTTTATCTTGATTAGAAATGAAATAGTCATCTGCCAAATGCAGACAGTAAAGTGGCAATAATCTGGAGAATGATAGGAAAGTTAATCCTGAGCTAATTGTCTTTTTGCTAAGTGAAGGACTAAAGCACCATGATACTGCTTATGCCTTTGAATGGCATTCTTTGCAATGAAAATGCATAATAAAGGCTTGGTAATTTAAAATGTAAATATGTTAAAGCATAATTTTCTGACTTTTTTTTTTCTTAATTGGAAAATATCTCCAGGGCTACATGTAGAGCCAGTACTCCTGAGATAGGTATAAGTCTCAAAAATGGGCATATACATTTAGTAACAAAGTATTGTCAGTTTGTATATGCTTTCACTCATATTTACAAATCTACTAGGTACTAGAGTAAAACGATCTCAAATTGTCTTATTTAACAAATGACTTGCAGAGGACATGCTAGAACACGACGAAAACCAAGAGTCTTACACTGATAAATGCTTTTCCCAACATTTACATTAACATAATCTAAATAATGTGGGATAAAAAGTCTAATTACATATTAAGAAACAAAATTCAGTATGTGGAGATGGCAAACTAAATATAGAGAAATATATAGATAGTTCTCAATAACAGATAAATATATTAACCAAGGTTTAATTAAGTTTGCTATAAAGATGTAAGTACAATTTTAAAAACTAGTGACAAGTGTTCTTTAATTTGTCAATTAGATTTTATCATTCTAGGGTTTATTCACCTTATCTTGTCATCATAAAATCTCTTTTTGCTCATTTCTCCTGCACAATTTTGAAAATAACTTATATTGACAACTTTTTTTGGCATTTGACACATCTCGTCTTTCGACAGAGGGCTAATTTCTGTCTGGATGTGTGTACACGGGTATTTATCAGCTATTTAGTCACACCAGAAATCAGCTTGTATGAAACACTTAGGGTAATTAGCATTTCCACTTGTCTGACAGCCACGGTACTCTGGAAACAAACTTTTAACAAGCTGACCATTGATATGAGCGATATCTGGGCTTTGCAAAGTGTTAATAAGCAAAATCAATCTATTTTTGCACTCATGTTTCATCACAATAAGCAAAATTAACATCAGAATGAATGATTTCATCATGCATCATGAATTCTGAGAAGTCACAATTCTCCCGAGTGAAACTTAAATTATTTTCTTCCACAAAATAAAAATGTCTTTGAAAAAAATTTCCATTGTAACAGATATGTAGCCTATTTGTGCCTCTTTCCAAAAAGCAAACAACTCAACTTCCATTGAAGAAATAATACGCATTTAATTACATTAAAATAGTATAAAATCAGGCATAAGAAAATAGATCTTTCTCCAATGTCCTTTTTTTGCCTCTAATTTTTAAACACTGATTCAATTCATGTCCAGTAAGAGATTGTAATCAATTTTACCCACCTCAAAAAACCTTGCATCTAGTGCACTTATGTATAAAAAGAAATATTTTCTTTCTACCTACATTTTATGAGCTACAGATGTACAGCCAAATAACGGTTTCTAAGTTTTCCTAAGGAGGTTCCCTAGTGATGGTGTACTCACAGAAAAGGCAGCATCTGTCATTTTCTATTACAGTTCCTACACTGAACAGATTGTACTTTCTACTATACTGGTGATTATCCTAAAACATAAGCATTTTCAAAACAAATACACACTAAATAAATAAGAAGCTGGACAATTAACTAGGGTCACTGACATTAGCAAAATCTTTTATACCAGACCTCATCGGCATTCCCATCATCCTGCCTGAAAACTTTCCACAAGTGCCGCATATACACATGATTTCTGAGTGCACGACAATCTAATTTTAAGGGAGAATATAGCATCTAATCTGAAAGAATGAAAGCTAAGCAAATATAAAATCAATGTATCAGCCAGCACATAAAGAAGTATATAGACTCACCTGTGTTTGTCTACTGAAGCATTCAATTTCAATTGCACTTCTTGCTAAACAGATTCTGGCATCATGCTTACTGTGAAGCTCAATCAGCTCCATTTCATTGGGCTTAAGAGAAGCTACTGTATGACATAACATATGAATACTTTCAAAGTGAATTCACAAGTGACTAAAACCAACAGGATACACAACCTCCATCACAAAATCAGACCAAAAAATTGTATTAGAAGCAGAACATGCAAACCAAATGTATAGAAAACATTACCTTCTGTCCAAGATATGCTGAGGTATCTTGCTTGCCTAACAGTTTCAATGATAATACTTTCTCACTGCTACTAAAGAATTAGAGAGGAGGAGACAGAAGAAGAGAGACAAATACAAGAAAAGAAAGGAGAGGAGAGGGGAGGAGTGGGGTGGAGAGGAATGTTCCTTCTCAGAACATTGTAGAGAAATGATGTTCTGCCAGGTTACAATGTAGTCCCAAGATAAGCCATGATCTAATGTGTGTCTGTTTGTCTGTGAATTATTTTTCACTAAACCAATAATAAGCACAATTAGCCTAATGGGTTACCTATTACACTCCCACTGCAGCATAACACCCTCAATCAACTTAGAGCGGCAATATATTGGATCAGAAACTAATCTAATTTATATGTCCTTACGATTAATTTCTATCCCAAAATTTCCTTATTAGAATTCAAGAAATATAGAAGAAACATCTCTTGGGACAATTCAGGCTTATGGGCCTCTAGGCTCAAATTTGTCTAAGGCTGAACATCAGAAACATGGCGGAGTAAGAGATGTCCTCAGGTCTCTCCCCATGGAACAACAATAAGCTGAACATCGAAAACTCAACAAAAACACACAACCTGCACACCAGTGCATCTTAGGTGGAATCTGCACATGAGAGCTACCACAGGTCAGAACCCCAGGAGTCTGGTGGTAGACTGAGAGAAACAAAGAAGCTGCCTCTCTCAGACTGAGAACCCTACAGGAATAGGAGGGAGGAGAGAAGGTTAGGTGAATTCCATGGACAGTCCTACCTGGGAGAGCCGAGAGCTCCACGCAGCTGACGGCAGTGCCCAGACATCAGGACAGAAAGCAGAGAAGTGGAGATGGCAGAGAAACAACAGTTAAATATTACCAGCAGCGATTGCATGCAAAATGTGACCCTGAGCCACAGCCCTCAACCCCCAACCCAGAGAGCACCTCTTCCAAGACCAAACACTGAAGAACCCCAGGGGAGTAGGAGCAAACACTATCGAAACTGTCACTAACACAGACAGGCACTGAGACTGAGAGTAGTGAGCATGACTGAATATTTATAAGAAACCAAAGGCATTATTGATACTTTATATAAAGCAAGGATCCAAGAGGATTAGATGGCACCTACTGAAAACCAAAAGCAAAATGCCTTCTTTGCAATAGGCTAAGGAGAGACCTTTATATAATAAATCTTCTTTCTGGGAAAAAAGCAGAATGCACTTCCATTAATGTCCAGGTGGACAAATAATCCATTAAACATCACGAGCAATCAAGAAGACAAGGCATCTTAGAAAGCAAGAGAAAAATCTCCAGAAAATAAGCTTACAGACAGAAATATGCAACTTAAATGACAGAAAATTCAGGATGGTACTTCTGAAAAAAGTCAAAGAGATCCAAAACAATTCATATAAATAATTTCAGGAATTGAAAAAAACAACTAGATGAGCAGGAGATTGAAACCCACAAAAAGAACCAAATAAAACTTCTTGAGATGAAGAACACACTAAAAGAGACGAGGAATGAAATAGCAAGCTTAGGGAAAGAGTTGACAAAATGGAGGAGAGTATCAGTGATATTGAAGACAGAAATTTAGAAACAAATCAGAAGGAAGAAGAGAGAAATCAAAGAATGAAAAATAATGAAAGAAAAATACAAGAAATAGTTAATACCATCAAGAGAGGAAACATAACAATAATGGGCATTCTCAAAGGAGAGGAAAAGGAGCAGGGATTGGAAAGTGTTTTCAGACAAATAGTTGATGAGAATTTCCCAAATCTAAGGAATGAGCTGGAGCTTGGAATTCAAGAAGTCAAGAGAACACCCAATTCACCCAAAAAAGACTTCTCCAAGAAAAATTGTATTAAAATTATCGAAAATCAATGACAAAGAAAGATTTATCATGGCAGCCAGGGAAACGAAGAAAGTAGCCTAAAAGAAAAAAAACACATTAGATTATCATTGGAATTCTCAGCACAAACCTTACAGGTCAGAAAAGAGTGGAGTCAATATTCAAACTTTTAAATGAAAGAAACTATCAGCCAAGAATAATGTATCCAAAAAGCTCTCCTTTAGATATGAAGGAGAAATACAGACTTTTCCAGACATACACAAATTGAGGGAATTCTCCACTATGAGGCTTGCATTACAGGAAATACTAGAAGGGGTCATCTTATCTAAAACAAAATGACACACAACAAAATACATAACTAGGAATAAGGTGACTAGCAGGCAGACAGAAGAAGAGGAATACAATCCTTACTAAGAACAGGACATTATAAGCTTAAAAAGTAAGAGTTTTGCTATAGCACAATAGTAATGAAGGTTCAGCATACATAGGGACAAATTGAGACAACAATGACTGAAAAGGAAAGGATAAAAAGCT
Source organism: Pteropus vampyrus (assembly GCF_000151845.1). Lineage (NCBI taxonomy): Eukaryota > Metazoa > Chordata > Mammalia > Chiroptera > Pteropodidae > Pteropus > Pteropus vampyrus. Next base: position 2,266,312 of record NW_011888844.1, on the reverse strand, counting down.
CCAAGTTCGCAAAGGGATATGGAGATAAGGCACATGCAGAAGAAAATGGACTACTATAAATATATAACCATATTCTTCATATTTGTAAAGGTAACCAAACCCCAAAGATTCAGAACTGAAGTATATAACATAAAACAAGAAGGACCAGAGGAAAAGACCACAAAATCCAACCCAAATATATATATATATATATAAAAGACACAAAAGGACAAGGAATCAATGGAAACATCGAGCTACCAGAAAGCAAAAGATAAAATGGCTATAAGAAAACCTCATATTTCAATAATCACCCTAAATGTAAATGGACTGAACTCACCAATAAAAAGGCATAGAGTTGCAGATTGGATCAAAAAAAAAAAAAGACTATATTCTACCACTGGGAGACACATCTCAGTCACAAAGACAAATATAGACTCAAAGTGAAAGACTGGAAAATGATATTTCTAGCGAGTGGCATTCAGAGAAAAGCAGGAGTAGTGGTACTAATATCAGAGGAAATTGACTTCAAAATAAAAAAAGGTAAAGAAAGATACAGAGGGACACTTCATAATGATAAAGAAAATCATGAACCAAGAAGACATAACATTTATTAATATCTATGCTCCTGATCAGATAGCCCCGAAATATGCAAAGCAATTATTAACAGAACTAAAGGGAGAAACAGACCAAAACAGTATCATAGAGGGGGCCTAATTACCCCATGTCAGATATAGACAGATCATTCAAACAGAAAATCAATAAGGAAATAACATCCTTAAATGACACATTAGACCAACTGGACATAGTCGATATTTAAAGGGTGTTTTATCCCAAAACAGCTTCTTATACATTCTTCTCCAGTGCATATGGAACATTCTCAAGGAGTGATCACATACTGGGAATCAGAGATAGCCTCAACAAATATAAGAGGGTTGAAATCATACCAACCAAACTCTCTGATCATAATACTGTGAAGCTGGAGTTCAACTCTAAAAAAGAATGCGGGAAGAATCACAAATACTTGGAGGTTAAACAACATCCACTGAAGATTGGGTCAGAGAAGAGATTAAAGAGAGATCAAGAGATACATAGAAACGAATGATAATGATAGTAGAACAAATCAAAACTTTTGGGACACAGCAAAAGAAGTAATAAGAGGAAAGATGATATTATTACAGGCGTATTTCAAAACCAAGAAATAACCCAAATAAACAACCTAATGCTTCATGTTTAAAAAAAATCCTAGAAAAGGAAGAACAAATGAAGCCTAAAGTCAGTAGAAGGAAAGAAATAATCATAATTAGAGCTGAAATAAATGAAATTGAAAACAGAAAAAAAAACAATAGAAAAAATAAATGCAACAAAGAGCTGGTTCTTTGAAAAGTTTAGTAAAATGGACAAAACCCTGTGTAGACTCACTAAAGAAAAAGAGAAAGGACACAAATACACAAAATCAGAAATGAAAGAGGGAAAATTATGACAGACACCATAGAAATACAAAGGATCATAAAACGATATTATGAAAAAATTTATAACACCAAATGTAATAACCTAAAAGAAATGGACCAGTACTTAACCTAAAAGAAATGGACCAGTACAGAAAAATACAACCTTCCTAGATTGAATCAAGAATGACTAAAAAATCTAAATAGACCAATCGGCATTACGGATATTGAAACAATCATCAAAAAACCTACCAAAAAGTAAAAGCCCAGGGCCAGATGACTTCATCAGTGAATTCTACCAAACATTCAAACAAGATTTAATACCTATTCTCCTCAAATTCTTCCAAAAAATTAAAGAGGAGGCAATACTTCCTAACTCAGTTTATGAAGCTGATATTACCCTGATACCAAAACCTGATAAAGATAACAGAAAAAAGAAAACTACAGACCAATATGTCTCATGAACACAGATGCAAAAATCCTAATTAAGATACTAGCCATCGGAGTACAGTAACATATGAAAAAGATTATGCACCACAATCAAGTGGGCTTCATTCCAGGGGCACAGGGTTGTTTTGAAATTCTGAAATTAATTAATGTGATACATCACATAAACAAATTAAAAAAATAAGAATCATACGATCATATCAATAGATGCAGAAGAAGCCTTCGACAAGATACAGCATCCATTTATGATCAAAACACTTAATAAGATCAGTAAAGGCCATATATGACAAACCATCAGTGAACATTATACTGATGGTAAAAAAAACTAAAAACTTCCTCTAAGATCGGGAAAAAGGCAAGGCTGTCCATGATCGCCACTGTTATTCAATATAATGTTGGAGGTCTTAGTGAGTGAAATCAGGAAAAAGAAAGATATAAAAGACATCCAAA
>NW_011888844.1:2249688-2263816 GCF_000151845.1 Pteropus vampyrus | reverse complement strand
AAAAAAAAAAAAATTGCAACAACAACAAAAAAGAGAGTTTTATGAATTTGACCTCAAAGGCAAGAGAAATGAAAACAAAAATAAATGAATAGGACTACATCAAACTAAAAAGTTTTTGCTCAGCAAAAGAAACCATCAACAAGGTAAAGAGATAACTGTCCGAATGGGAAAATATATTTGCAACCATGCCTCCAATAAGGATCTAATAGCTAAAACACACAAAGAATTCGTACAGCTCAATAACATCAAAAACAGAAATTGAGCAGAGAACCTGAACAGATACTTCTCCCAAGAAGACATACAAATGACAAACATATGAAAAGGTGCTCAACATCATTAGCTATTAGGGAAATGTAAATGAAAACCACAATGAGATACCATCTCACACCTGTTAGAATAGCTATAATCAACAGGACAAGTAATAACAAGTGTTGGAGAGGATGCGGAGAAAAAGGAACCCTCATACACTGCTGGTGGGACTGCAAATTGGTACAGCCACTATGGAAAACTGTATGGAGGTTCCTCGAAAAACTAAGAATTGATCTACCATATGATCCAGCAATCCCTCTACTGGGTACTTACCCCAAAGACTTGAAAACTCTTATCCAAAAAGATATTTGCACACTGATGTTCATAGCAGCATTATTTGCGGTGGTCAGCACATGGAAGCAACCAACGTGTCCTAGGATAGATAATTGGCTAAAGAAGCTGTGGTACATATATATAATGGAATATTACTTAGCCATAAAAAGAGATGAAATACTGCCATTTGCGATAACATGGATGGACCTCGAGATGATCATGCTAAGCGAAATAAGCCAGACAGAAATGTTGAAAACTACATGATATCACTTATATATGGAGTATAAACCTAAAAGCATCAAACGAACAGGACAAACAAACAGAGACTCATGGACATGAACAATAGACTAGTGGTTACCAGAAGGTAGAGAAGAGTTGGGAGGGGGAAGTAGATGGGGTAAAAGGGTTCAAATATGTGGTGATATTATAGAATTTAAAATAAGTTAATTAATTAAAAATAATAAAGTTCTATATATTAATAAAAAAGCACTTTGGATAGCCGGTTACATTCATTCAAATCAGCTGGTAACTATACATTATTTATATTATGTTAGAAAGCAGAGTATATGGAGACTATGTAGTAGAGTAGTTAAAACATGAGCTTTGAAATCACACTACTGCTTCTAAGGTTGATTCATTATTTACTAGCTATTGTAAACTTGAGAAAATTAGTGAGCCTCTCAGAGCCTTTGTGTCCTTATCTATTAAATTGAGACGATGATTAAACCTTTCTGAAAGGTTGTTGTAAAAATTAAAATGATGTTAATTCTCAATGCATATTAAATATCATTGTTATTGTAAAACTTAAAGTAATCTTGAAAATATTCTAATTCTAATTGTTATTTACTTCTACCATACTTAAACTGTCTGCATTTACCTTTCCTCAAAATTGAAGGTGCTAGTAAAATAAGTGTCTACTATGGTAGGCCTTACTAATATTTTCCCTAAACCTAGTTCTCTTTCTACTTATGGATATATGAAAGATTATGCTTCCTCATTACTTTTAACTTTAACAGGAATACATGAGTCGTTATGGCCAAAGAAATGGGAGCTGAATTGACTTGTTTCACTTCCAAATTTGAAGCACTTAATCGCCATGATTTAACTCCTGCTCTCTCTTCCTCTGACATAGTAAACCCTAAAATCTCATACTGAAATGGTGGCATAACCAGAAGGCTTTGTCAGTTTGCATCCCTAGGTGAGGAAAGTGAAAGCAAAACAAACTCCCTACCCTGCTGACCACAATAAATATGTAGTGTGAGTGAGATATAAACCTTTTTTGTTACAAACCATTGAGATTTGGTGGTTTGTTTTCTTTTCCAGTGTAACCTCATCTAATCTGACTGATATATCCACCATAGTGATTCCCTGAAGATTAAAAAACAAGTTTATGAATCACTTAAGACAGTATCTAAGCATAATGTATATTTGTAATTCCTTATAGCTGCATAGCATCTTGAATGTCTGCTTATGTTTCAGCAATCCTTCATTTTATAAGGCATACCTCGCCACCCACTATAGAAGCTGAAAATGCCAGATACTTCCTTTCTCAAACTTTTTTCTGTCTTTATTGAAATGTAATAGACGATTAGTTGCTCGTATGTACATTGTACAATCCAATGAGTATTTTTTTCAATTATAGTTGGTGTACAATAATATACAAGTTTCAGTTGTATAGCATACAAGTATATGATCAGAGATCCACATAACTCGCAAAGTGATCATCTCACTAAATCTAGTGCCTCTCTTCCTCTTTACATATATATTACAACATTATTAACCATCTTCCCCATGCTACACTCTACATTTCCATGTCTATTCTGCAAAGATCCATTTGTACCTCTTAATGCCTTTGCCTTTTTTTTTGTCCCTCCGACCGCCTCCCATCTAGTATCCCTCTAAATGTTCTCTGTATCTATGAGTTTATTTCTGCTTTTGTTGCTGCTGTTGTTGATTTTGTTCTTTAGATTCCACATGTGTATTAAATCATGTGATATTTGTCATTATCTAACATCATTCAGCACAATACCCTCTAGGTCCATCAAAGTAATATCTTTTTCCATCCTCTTCCTTTTAGTCTGTGTGTGTCTTTTAATCTGAAGTGAGTCTCATGGAGGCAGCATATGTCAGAGTCTTGCTTCCTTATCCATTCAGGCACTCTATCTTTAGGTTGGAGCACTTAATTCTTTTCCATTTGAGGTACTCGTTATTAGGAATGTAGTTATTACCATTCTTTATTCTTATTTTTTATACATGTTTTTTTCTTCTTAAATAAGTCCCTCCAACATTTCCTGTAATACTGGCTTGGTGTTGATAAATTCCTTTAGTTTATTTTTGTCTGGGAAGCTCTATTTCTGTCCTTCTACACTAAATGATAGCTTTGTTAGATAAAGTATTCTTGGTTGTATATTCTGGGTTTTCAACACGTTGAATGTTTTGTGTCAAGCCTTTCTGTCCTGTACAGTTTCTTTTGAGAAATCGGCTGCCAGTCTTATGGGTGCTCACTTGTAGGTAACTATCTGCTTTTCTTTTGCTGCTTTTAAGATTCCCTCTTTGTATTTAACATTTTGCATTTTAATGATGATGTGTCTTGGTATGGGCCTCTTTGGGTTCCTGGTTTTGGGGACTCACTGAGCTTCCTAGGGTTGTATGTCTATTTACTTCACCAGATTAGGGAAGTTTTCCATCATTATTTCTTCAAATAGTTCTTCAACATATTGTTTTTTTGTTTGTTTTTGTTTTTGTTGTTGTTGTTGTTGTTTTGTTTTGCTTTTTGCTTTTTTGGTACTCCTATGACATGGATATTTTTACATTTAATAGCATCCCATAGGCTCCTTAAACTAATATTATAGTCTTGGCTTCTTTTTTCTTCTCATTCTGATTGAGTGTCCTTGGCTTTCACATTCTCTATATAGGTCATTCGATCCTCTTCTTTATTCACTCTGTTTATTCCATTTAATATACTCTTCATCTCAAATAATGTGTTCTTCATTTCTGACTGGTTCCCTTTTATAATTTTGATTTTCATTTTTATGTTTTTTTATGTTTTCATTAAAGCTCTCACTGAATTCATCTACACTTCCCCTAAGTCAGGCCAAGTTTAGCCCCAGCCTGTACCTCTCCAGGGCCACTTGTTAAGATTCAGTAAGCAATCCACAGATGCTGTGTTTATAGTTGCCTCAAAAGGCCACACCAGAAACTGAGGCCAGCTGCCACCAGTGTGAGTCTAGGTGCTGCTCATCAAGGAGCACCTGACTCACCGAGGATACATCTGGAAGTGGCTTGAGTGGGGCTGTTAGTTGGGGGAGGCAGAGTTTCAGGGAATTCTCTGGGCAGCGTGACCTCTGTCATCCAGTTTGATGATGTCTCCGTTATGGTGGCACTGATTCCACTCACTGGGAGGAGGAAGGGCTTAACAGAGGAACAATGGACACCTCCGGCACTTCTGTATACAGCGAGTCTCCCCTCGGCCCTCACTCCGACAACTCAGTGTCACCTTAAGTCCCTGGTGCCCCCGGAGAAGCCAACCAGGTGCTGGTGCTCAGATCACACAGGTCCATCACCAAGAAAGTCCACTTGTGGACACATCCTTTTAAGAGGCGTCTACAGCTGCCGCAGCCTCCGTCTCACTCAGCACTCGGTCCAGGGCAGCCTCCCATCCTCACCCTGTCCTACCTCCTCCCATTGCATGTTAATTTCTTATTTTTCTTCCTGGTTGTATGGCTTGTTCAGTCTAGATCCCAGGTAAATTTCCTTGCTGTTTGCCCCTTGTTTCTGTCATAACTTTAATTTGGTCGCCAAAGGGATGAACAGAGCCTCTATCATCTACACTGCTTTTTTCTGACCCTTTTTCAACATTTCTTGCAAATAAGGCATGAGACTATTAAGCCTTGACAATCAGAATCACTCACTTGACTTTGAATGGAAGTTAGAAATGTGAGGACCTTGAAGTTATCCAGAAATAATTCTGCTGATGGGTGGTGGAAGTAGCAGCAACTATGTCCAATTACTGGAGGCAGCAGTGATATAACTTGTAGTTGTTGTTTCCAATGTCAGTGATCTCATTAGTGCAACCTGTGAAAACTTCAAATTTGGTTCTCTGGTCTCATTAGACTGAAATTATATAAATTACCTTTTTTTCTTAGTTTATCCAGAATCAATTTTTTTTTGCAACTAAGAACTTTGATAGATATATTAAGCCTTCAATATAAATTATCCACTAGTATTATTTGCCACTGTTATTCTTAATTAGATACGGGCAGATGCCTTGCTTTATTTGTCTTTGTCTCCAAAGAACCTAGCACAGTGCCAATAACAGAGTAGATGATCAAAGAATCAATGTAAAATTTAATAAATCATAAATGCTTTCTAGGAATTTAATAGACCGCTCCTTAATACTCCCTTCAATTCTAATGTTGTCTACCTTTTATGATCATTTATTCTTCCCTTCACAATGATTTTTCACAAAGTTACTGGCAGGACTGATTATGTGCTATTTGTCTATGTTCTATGTGTGATTATTTCTTTTTTCATTATAGCATAATTTTGAGAAATATTTTTTCATATTAGGAGAATAGTAGTGAGATTGAAGTACAGAGTTATTAGAAAAAACTTTGATTCTGATCATTACAAATCAATTTTTATAGTTTTAATTTACTTATCTAGACTTGGTTTTGTTCAGTGAGATGACTCTGCTACATCCCCCATATAGCCTTTTTATTGAATATCTCATTCTCCAACAGCCATTTCCTGGCAACTGTTGAAAGCAGAGCCTCTGGTTTTCTATACACGACTATGCACCAATCTCCCTCACCCCATGTACATGCAAATTCAGGGTACTTAGCATAATACTTCATACAAAGTAGACACTTTATATAGGCCTATTAAAAGACATCTGCCATTTTGATCCCACTACACTTTCGTTTACATTATATATCCAGAGTATACACACTCTTAAAATGTTCGGCTTTGCTGATGGAAAATCACTTGGCATTCTGCTTTTTTCCACTCTCATTTGATGATATCTGTGTTAAGGTAAAGCTTCTGGGCAGTGTCCTGAATTTAATGAAAAGTACGTGTGTGCAACATTGATTCAGCATATGAATAATAGTGAGATAGAAATAAATGCACTTAAATGCAGATCTTTCATTGTGTGCAAAAAAATAGTGGTGCATATAAATATTTGAATATATGTCTAGCTGTTTCTTCATGTAAAAAATAAAACTGATGAGTTCTCTTTTTACAGCAACATGTAATGTAAACATGATAATACCAGTGCTAATTTGGCAACAGACACAAAAAGTCTTAATATATGCATGACCTTTCATTTAGCAATTACTCTCCTAGCAATTTATACTAATGAAATGATCAAATATGTATGCAAAATTTAATAGATAAGGATTTTCATCATGATGTTATTTATAATACTTGGAAATTAGAAACAATCAAAATGTCCAGCAATGGAAAATTCTTTTAAGTAAATTATAATAAGCCCATATGGATGTAAGGCATATTGCCATTAAAGATCATGTTGTCAAACAGAAACTCATGGACATGGACAACAGTTTAGTGGTTACCAGAGGAAAGTGGAGCAGAGTATAGGTATATAAGGGTAAAGGGTGTTAAATATATGGTGATGGAAGGAAATTTGACTTTGTGTGGTGAAACACAATGCACTTTAGATATGACATATTATTAAATTGCACACTTTAAATCTATACGATTTTATTAACCAATGTCACTCCTATAAATTCAATTAAAAAGTAAATTACTTAAAAAGAAAAATATCATGTTGTTGAAGAATATTCATTGATGTGGGAAAATACAGTCCACTGTTAAATTACAATATAGGCTTCAAAAAAAGTGGTGCGTATAAATATGTAAAATATGTACCACTTTGGGGTATATACAGAAATGTAGCTATAAATGTAACTAAAAACATATAGATATATGCAAAAATGTTAACAATGATTATCTCTGAGTGGTGGTATTGAAAATGGTGTTTTTGTCCTTGTACTCTTTTGTGTTTTAACAATTTTCTGCATTTGGCATATATTAACATTTTATTTTGTTAAGTTAAAAAGATCATTTATATTAAGAGCATAGTTTGCCATTATAGCAATTCATATTGTTTATACATTGCCTATTGGAAAATAAGGTAGCCTTTTTGAAAGTATCTGGTGCAATATAACTTCCATTTGTTTGAAGTAATATGGAATTAGCCTGTAATGCATTTAAGAATAAAAGGAACCGTATTCTGTTGTTTAAACTGGGACTGAAACTAAATTCCTGGAGGAGGAATAAACAATTTAAAAGCAGCATTGTTGATACTCTATCCTGATTAATTTTATTCTGCCCGATTCTTTAAGCCCATAGATTGTGAACTGTTGTAAACCTAGAGGGTTTCTGTGATGATTACAGATTGTGTGCTTCCTTAGAAATTTTCTGAAAATCAGATCAGACTCAATAGTCAACTGCATGCCTTGCTTTTGTACCTTTGAGAGACTTCCTAATAGGTTCCAGTGTGAGTGTCTATATGTAGCCATGGCTGCAGAAAGAATAAGTCAGCTCAGGAACGGATTAGAATTAGAGCCAGAGCCAGGATTGGAGACAGCATTATGAAGAAGCTTGTTCATCCCCATACTATACAACCAAATGCATATGTTGCCTAGACACTAGAAAGGATAAGGCTCATAGTGTCACTATATATGTAGTTTAGAACATACAGATGATGAGGTCCATGCTCTCAGGAATTTATAGTCTTAATTGAATCCAAAGAAAAAGATGACTAGCAACAGTTTGTTCCATCAACTGTGAATACCAGATTGGTCCAGGAAATGAAAGTGAACCAAGTACATGTTTAACTACTATAAATGCATATACAAAGCACTCAAAAAAATTCCCTTGTCAAAAAGTTAAAACACCTTGTAGAGAAGACACCAGTAATGATGTACAAACCATTTGCAGAAAAAAAAAAAAAGATATATGTGTAACAATCAAGCCTCAAAAGATTGCCTGGGGTTTTGTACAGGCTTAGAATTTTCAACTCAGTATTACCTAAAACATTGCACTCTTATTTTCATCATTTTTCTGTTTGATAGTGAACTAAATTTACCACTTTTACTCTCCAGATGGTTTTAGTTTTTCTTATTCATCCTCTCTTTCCCTGTGTAACTTCCATCACAGCTTCCATTCACTTGGAAAAGATGAAAAAAATCTAAAAAATGAGAAACTAAGTACACCTCATATCTACTTAAGAAAAGATGTACAAACATTTATAACTAGTCAAATAATTGATTCCGATATTTCGCAAGCTCTTGTTGTATTTTAAAATAACATTGATAGCTATGGTAGCTTTCACTGCTTGAGACAATTTCTGATTACTTGAATTACATACTTATTTTTTTTAAAGACAAATATAACAATAATAGACCTGAAAACCGATGTTTAAATATCTCGTATGGAGAGGAAAGCACAATTGTAATGACTATATGAATATAAACTGACTCAATACTAGATGTTCTGTATACGATATGTTTTTAGTCTTTCAGGTGGGTAATTTGCATTTCATTAGCTGTGGGTTAAGTATGAGTGAAAAGCTGCCCCCCCCCTTTTTTTCGGACAAAAACCAGTCAGCCAACACTTAACAAGTATATCTGAGACCTTGAGAATTTCTATTTTGTTAAGGCCATATTAAGAGAATGCCCATATCTTCAATTTATTTCTTTGTATTTTTAGCAGTGGCATTTCTCCTGTATAGCACTGAGCACTTGGTATTCTTTAAAAAGCAAACAGATTTTCAAATACATTAGGAAAATTTTCAATTGGCTGCAAGTTGTTCAGAAAGGCACACAAAACATCCTCTTGCAGTCTTTGTAAAAACAGTCTTTTCTTGTGAGAGATAACCAATAACAGTGATTGCTATTCAGATAAAGTGATGGCCACTTTATCTGAATTGGGTAAAATGCAAACAATCAACTTGCCAAATAAACAAAAAAAAATAGTAAAATAGATAAATGTTCTAAAATTTTGAGAAGGAAATTTAGTTCTTGTGGCTTTGTCACTCACAGGTTTCCAGAACAAACAATTCTGCCAAGATAAATTATCTGTTAAGGTACTTTCAAAACACTAATGGAAAAATAGGGCCAAATTTGCCTGTGCTAGGTAGATATGGCCTAGTTTTAAAAGCAACAATAGCATACAGGCCTAGTAAAAAGTTAAACATACTTTTCTTATTGGGCTACAGTAAAAACCTAGATTTGTCATCTGCCCTTTCTACTATAACAATTATTTTATACTACCAAGAAAAGAATCTTGAAGACAGATGTATACCATCTTAACTTGTACAAGGCTCATATCAGAAATATATGCACTGTTCTTCTGTGTTCCATTCACATGTGTCTTATTAGCATATATTATTTGGTACTGTAATTAGAATATGTGCTCCTATCACATAGGGTTGATGTGAAAATAAAATGAAATGAAATGCATAGAATGCATGGCATAAACTAGGCATTCAGTAACTGGTATCTCTTATTATATTGTGCTAGGCTTCAGTCTATATGGATAATTGAGTAGTCTCCAAAAAACGACCATTGTTCTCCAAAATATCTCCCCCACAGCCTTTTTACTGATGTCTATGATGCCACAATTAGATTTTTTAAATGTTTCCTTTCTCTTTCCTCTTCTTTCCTCCTTTTCTTCCTTCTTTCCTTGTCATGTACTGTCAAAATACCTATTGTGGCAAATATCGATTGTTGCTTATCTATTACATGCCCATTACACGTCTTCTTTTTTCCTTACTAGCAGAAACCTTCCTTTATTCATAGCGGTAATGTGCCAGCAAAAAACAACTCTGTTTCCTGATTTCCTATAGTTGTGTTAAATAATGAGGAATACCCATGAGACATAACTCTGATCAATGAGATGTATGAGAAAGTCCCTGGAGAGGGCATCCCTTTCTGGAGTGAAAGGGAAATCTTGCTAAGAGAAAATTTATCACCATTTTGCCCTTTCACACTGCCCCCTTTTCCTGCCAGGACCTCAGCTGTGAGGCGCAGAGTTACAGTAGTTATCTCACAATCCTGAGGCAACATGCATGAGAACAAAAGTTTGTATTGCTAGGAATGATAAAAGAGGAAATTAGAGTCTAGGCCTCTAATGGCATCACTGAGCTATACTATCAACCCTAGACTGTTTACTCCCAAACTTAATTCTTTAAGCCCTTATTGTAATATTTTTGTTATTTGCAGCAAACTGCACTCTTAACTGATATATAAAACTTTTTAGATGGAATAAGGTATTATCAGCCATGTCTACTCTATCCAGTCATTTGCAATATGATAGAGCCACAGAGAATTTTATAATAGGGAGGGTGGAGGGAGAAACTCAGAGCATCATTTAGGCAGAACAAATCTGGAAGAATGCTAAGAAAACAGTATGAGGGTACCAAGTCCTTACTGAAGGAAAAGGAGGTTTCATTTCAGAGAAATGGCATATAAAACAGGCATAGGCTACCTAGTAATTTATTAAAGGGCCAGGGGATTAAGAGTTTTAGAACTATGGAATGTTTTTGTTAGCATATTTTACTATGACTCCTGGTCTGGTTTAATAATAGTTCTCATAGTATGTTCAATGGTATACAATCAGCAGAAATTACAGTTTTATATAGTAGTCAAAGGGATAGCTGTTACAAATATCTTCCTGGGTTTATTCTGAATATTGATTCTCTGCAGGGATCGATATCTGATTCTTCACTTATTACAGTAAACACTAAAATGTTTTTTTCAGGATGTATGGATATCACAATGTCAACCATTATGTGCTTAAGTAATGTAGCCCCAATTTCACCCCCAGATAGTTCTGAGTTTTATAATGCACAGCCATTAGTCACTTAACTTTGCACAAAGTAGATAACAGCCATTAGTAACTTAACTTTGCACAAAGAGTATATTATCCTTCAAAATAGGATAATATACTAGAAATAAGAGCCATAATTCATTTTTAAAATAAAAGAACCTTTCTCTTTCATCAGAGATAACGACACAAGAGAGAGATATCCTTCAACAATTCCTATGATCAACAAATTATTTTATTTGGCTGGAAGAATTAATCCACTTTTTATTATTTGCTTCAAATTATTAGTAACCTACCATATGATTCAGCAATTCCTCTACTGTGTACTTACCCTCAAGACTTGAAAATCCATATCCGAAAAGATATTTGCATGCCGATGTTCATAGCAGCATTATTCACAGTGGCCAAGACATGGAAGCAACTGAAGTGTCCTACAATAGATGATTGGATAAAGAAGCTGTGGTACATATATACAATGGAATATTACTCAGCCATAAGGAGAGTTGAAATATTGCCATTTGTGACAACATGGATGGACCTCGAGATAATCATGCTAAGTGAAATAAGCCAGACAGAAAAAGCTGAAAACCACATAATATCACTGATATGTGGGATATAAACCTAAAAGAAACAAATGAAAAGGACAAACAAACAGAGACTCATGGACATGGACTATAGACTAGTGGTTACCAGAGGGTAGGGGGTGGGGGGAGAGGGGAGGTAGATGGGTTAAAGGGGGTCAAATATGTGATGACAGAAAGAAATCTAACGATGGAAGGTGAACACACAATGTAAATGTATATATGCCTTACTGGTAAAAAAATTATTAGTTACCTGAAAGTTTATGGTCAGATTAATTTAGAAATTTTATGTGGAAATACTTCGAAAAACTACCAAGTTCTCTGCAAATATAAAAATGTTATTACTATTTTAATTAACTATCATATAGTATAGCATTTTTTATTAGTGACACAGCAATGAAATAAAAATATTTATACATGTAGAAAGTTTAACTTTCATATATTTGTTCATAAGTGTGAGAAAACAGGAAAATAAAAATTTCATCAAGTCTTTAGATTTTGAGACAGAGAAAGCTATGGTGAAGTCAGACACACTCAACCTCATTACTTATTAGCTAAATGACCTTGAAGAAGAGTTTACCTTACTGAGCCTCTATTCTTTCTTCTGTAAAATGGGAATAATACTTTGTGTGAACATTGAATATATACAAAAGCAAACACAAGATCTGGTACTAAATAGTACCAGTGAAATATTTGTGGCATATAGCCATTTTGTGTGAACCTGTGTCCCCTCCTCCCTTAAAAATAATATTTTGAGATCCTAACCCGCAGTGTCTTAGAATTTATTGGTATCTTATTTGGAAACAGGGTCATTTCAGATGTGATTAGTTAGGATGAGGTCATATTGGAATAGAGCGGGTCCCTAATCCAGCATGGCTGGTAGCTATATAAGGAGACCACCATGCGAAGAAACAGAGACACAATGGGAGAAGGCTATGTGATGACAAAGGCAGGGATTGGAGTTATACAGCTGCAAGCCAAAAAATACCAGAGATTGCCAGCAAACCAACAGAAGTTAAGAAGAGGTAAGGAAGAATTCCCCTACAGACTTCAGAAGAAGCATGACTCTAATGACTCCTTGACTTCTAGCCACCAGAATTGTAAGACAATAAATTTCTGTTTTGCAAGCCACCCAGGTTGTGGTACTTTGTTATAACAAACCTAGGAAACTATTATGGGGGTTTCTTTTTTAAAATAAATTATTTATCAAGGTAATTTTTGTCTAATTATACACTTAGAAAATAATCATAGTGTCAACTATGTGTCAGGAACTGTGTTAGGTGTTGGAGATAAATTGGTGAACAATAACAAGGGAAGTCCTTATTCCCATGGATTTTATAATCTTGTGGAGTAAATAGATATTAATCAAATAATTACACAATTAATAGATATAATATATTCAGTGTAGGGTACATATTTTAGTCCAAAAACACAAGTATAAAGTTTCTCTCTTCAAATTCAGGAGTCCTGGTAATATTAAATTGGTATCAGTAACCTTTTGTTTACACACACACACACACACACACACACACACACACACACTCTCAATGGAATACTATCCATTCATAAAAAAAAAAAAGAACGAATTCTTATCATTTGCAACAACATGGATAGACCTTGAGGACATTATGCTAAATGAAATAAGTCAGACAGATAAAGACAAATACTGTATAATCTCACTTATATGTAAAATCTAAAACAAGAAAAAAGACAAAAAATAAAGCTCATAGATACAGAGAGAAGGTTGGTTATTGCCAGAGTCAGGGGATGGTGAGTGAAATGGATAGAGAGGTCGAAAAGTACAAACTTCCAGTTATAAAATAAATGAGTCATGGGGATGTATTGTACAGCATGGTGAATTCAATTAATAATAATAATAATAAAAAAAAAAGAATGTAAGCCTGATTTCTCCACCTCTTGGAAGAAGTACTTACCTGATTAGTAAGCAACTAATTATATGATAATTACAATTTGTGTGGGGAGGGTCAGGTCAGACAGATTTGGCTTTGAATCACTACCATTTACTGAGTGGTCTTAATTAAAAGACTCTTAAACATTCTGAGGATAAACTTATTTTTATTTAATGTAGAGGAGATAATACTTGCCTACTTCTGAGTTTTTATGAGCATCAAATAAGGTAAGGTATATGACTGTGTGAAACATTACACTGGAATTTGAGAGGTAACAGAAAAATGTGGTGCCTGCTGACTAACTTTTAAATTAATTTGATAGATTGTGAGAATTTTTAGGAGCATAAAAGATTATATAGTCAAACAACTTTAGTTAACTGATAGGTAACTGCCACGTCCTCTTTCTACCCTACTGCGTGACAAGGTCCGGAGATGGGGACAGAGGCTTCAAGGAACACATCGTCAAGAACGAGGACGTAGCATGTGTTTAGGGATAATTGGTTTCTTAGAAACGATCCTATTAATAGGGGGAATTTGGGTAGCACAAATTCTAGTAAGTGTAAACGCTGTACAAGTGGATTTCCTCAAAATTGACTCTGAGGAAAACATAGTAAATTCCCTGCATATGGAATCAGCTCCAGTCACCCTGACGTGTCCAGAATGGGTAAACCCTTTATTTGAACAATTATTAAGAGAAATTCCTTTTGACGCGCCTCTTAAAGATGTTATGAATAAATTACAACAAGCTAAATTACTAGAACCAGCTTATACTCCTGTTCCCACGCAGTTAGTAAAAAAAAATTTAGTAAAGGATAAGAAATTTACTCATAAGCCTGTGCCTACTGCGGAAGGGCCTCCTTTTGTGGCCGACTGGATAAATGGAAAACTCTGGTATCCACCTAGGGGGGCTAATAGTATGAAAAGATTATCTGATCCTCCTTTGCCTTATACAGGAGCTTATAATGAAGATAGCACACGTAGGGTGAATAAAGATGGAATTCATGTGCCTTATAGTAGTTTAAGTTTTATAGAAAGGCTGGCTAGGTCAGGACCTCCTAGGTGCCTAAAAAACAGGAACAAAAACTTAGCTTACGAAAGCAGCTTTGTAAAACTGATTTTTATAAATATTTTCCTCAATACTGCACCAAGGAAACTTTTGAACAGCTATGAGAAAGGTTCAGCTTGAACTTTAGATATAGC
>NW_011888844.1:2236526-2248983 GCF_000151845.1 Pteropus vampyrus | reverse complement strand
GAGAGAGAGAGAGAGAGAGAGAGAGAGAGAGAGAAACAGAGACAGAGACAGAGACAGAGACAGAGATAGACAGACAGAGAGGTAGAACTATTTCTTCCCCCCTCCTCCGAAACAAATCCAGCTGTTAAATATGCAGATAAACCTACCCTTACTTGACTATGGGATAATTGGTCATTGTAAGGATGTATGTAAGAAAGGGAACAAGGTGATTGGCATGGGTCTTTTTAATAACTTGGACTTAGATTTAGCAAGGGATGAATCCACAAAGTGCATTTGATGGTCTTTGTTAAATCTCGGTGTTTTTTTTTTTTTTCTTTATGTGCTAGAGAAACCCTCTCCCAGCCAGAGATTGTTATTATAGTTTGACACATATGCTCCATGGGAGGAAGTGAATATCCGCCCCCTATACATACACACACATTCCCTCCGCATTGCTGCTTCTTTTGGCACAAGAGAGGCACTATTTCTGGCAACACATGAAGGGTACTACAACTGTTTCAACTTTTGTTCTCTGGGTAAATTTAGTTAGTTTCACAACTAATTCTTCCCTTGTTCTTTGTCCTCTTAATGTTTTCCCTGGCCATCTAAATATGGAGACATTTTGACACCCATGTATTCTACTGTAATGTTATATTTTCAAAACTATAAAATCCAGAATCTTTTCTCATTTCTTTTAAAGCTGAGATCTTGAAGTTCCAATGTGACTTTAGAGTGCTATTTGAGGTTAAGGAGCTAGTGTATTAGGTTAAAAATGGAAATATGGATCTAGAAGACTTTAAATTTTATGTCTAGGTTTCTCACAGGAAGACTAGTACATTTTGATTAGTATTAGTAAATATGGTACCACATGACTATGCTTATGAGAGGGCATCTGCCACATTAATAGATGAAGTTAATTTTTCAAGGACAGAGATAATGATAATCGAAATGGATGAACAGAAGCAAAATTATGCAGCAATGTCAGGAGGCTACATGGTATAGTACAAAGGGACTAAGACCAAGAGTCAGAGCTCTGGGTTCTATTATGACCCTGACCTATTAGCTAATGCAAATCTAGTTGCTTAACTTCTCTGGGCATCAAATTCCTTATTGGTAAAGTAAAGATAATGGGACAAGATAATCATCATGTCTCCTTCAGCTCTAATGTTAAACAATTATCTAAATCCAGTGAAGATCTTCTCTCATCAAGTTATACACCCTGAATCTAAGAGCATTATTCTTAGGGTCTCATAATTCAAAACAAGTAAAGTAAATAAAAGTTCTTTTTTTTTTCTTTTTTTTTTTTTTGGCATTTAGAGAAAACAAATTACTTGTTTCTAAGCAATTTACAGTACATAGACCAAATGCTCAAAAGGTGCCAATCCTTAAACATGGCAAATCATGTCATCATATGTGTGAAGGAGCCAAGTACCCTATTACAGTAAGCTCTGTCCTCTAATCAAAGAAGAAAACACTATGTCTAAGAAAAAATAAGAAAAGGTAGAGAGCAGAGGTTTGTTTTTGTTTTTGTTTTTGTTTTTGTTTTGTTTTGTTTTAATCTCCATGAGCAGTAATGTAATGGCTAGGTGTAGAGTCAGAGGAGAGAAAGAGTAATCAGGGGGATCATTTCATAAACATATAAATGTCTAACCAATGTGCTGTATACGTGAAACTAATAATAAAATAAATTTTTAAAAATTTCATTCACTATTCCTAACTCCTCATTTAATACAAGTTTTAAAGTCATCACTGTACTTTTAAATCTTATCAAATTATATCTGTATTAGACTACCAGTCTTTATTCCAGTTTTTCTCTCCAGCCTGCATAACATACCCAACAAATCTTTCCAAAGCATATTTGCATAATCCCATCCACCCCTGTTCAAGGAAATTCATTGATTGACCTGAATCAAATCAAAACACCTCAGCTTGATAAACAAGACCTTGCATTGATATGTTACCCTATGCTCATTAACTTCACCCCATTCCTCATTAGCGTAATTCTCTGCTCTGTTTAGATTTGCTTAATCTCCCAATTACATTTTGTTTGCTCCTATATTTATGTTTTCTTAACAGAGTCTGTGCTCCATTTTTTGGAAAAAATTCAGCTAATCCATTGCATCACAACCTTCAAAACTTATCTTTAAATTTTTTTAAATTTATTTATTTTAATTAATTTCAAGTATACAGTACATTGGTTAGACATCTATATAGTTCATAAAACGATTCCCCCAATTGCTCCCTCCATCCCCTGACTCTCCACCTAGCCAACGTATTAATGCTGTTTTCCCTATGCTGCGTCTCCCATTCCTGTGACCATCCATCAGCTACTAATTTGTACTTCTTGAACCCTTCACCCCATTCTCCCAGACCCCCAAACCATAGCCCTGTCCATAGCCAAATTGTCCACTATATTTATGAGTCTGTTTTTGATTAGTTTGTTTTTTTATTCCTTAGATTTTGCATATAAGGGATATAATATTGTGTTTATCTTTTTCTGTCTGATTTAAATACCTTCTAAGTCCATCAAAGAAATATCTTTTTCCATCCCCTTTCTTTTCAGCCACTTATCTTTTGGTTAGAGAACTTAATTTTTTTTTTCCATTTAAGGTACTTATTGATAGAATGTACTTGTTACCATTCTTTATTCATGTTTTTGATAAGTTTTTTTCTTCTTAAAGAAGTCCCTCCAACATTTTCTATAATACTGGATTGGTGGTGATAAATTTCTTTAGCTTATTTTTGTCTGGGAAGCTCTTTATCTGTCCTTCAACTCTAAAAGATAGCTTTGCTGGAAAATTATTCTTGGTTTTAGATACTGGGTCTTCACCCTGTCAAATATTTTGTGCCAAGCCCTTCTGTCCTGCATAGTTTCTTTTGAGAAATCAGCTGCTGTCTTATAGGTGTTCTCTTATAAGTAATTATCTGTTTTTCTCTTGTTGCTTTTACAATTCTTTCTTTGTATTTAACCTTTGGCATTTATTATGATGTGTCTTGGTGTGGGCCTCTTTGGATCCCTGGTTTTTGGAATTCTCTGAGCTTCCTGGGGTTTTATATACATTTCTTTCACCAGGTTAGGGAAGTTTTCCATCATTATTTCTTCAAACATCTGTTCAACATCTTGATTTTCTTCAGTTATGCCAATCAGACAGATATTTGGACCCTCTTTAGTGTCCCATATGCCCTTAAATTATTTTTATAGTCTTAGCACCTTATATCTTGCCATTCTGATTGTGTGTCCTTGGCTTTTCCATCCTTTAGATAGGGCATTTGATCCTTTTCTTTATTCACTTTGTTATTCTTTTTTTTTTTTATTCCATTTAATGTACTTTTCATCTCAGATAATATGTTCTTCATTTCAGACTGGTTTCCTTTTATCATTTCCATTTCCATTTTTATGTTTTTCATATCTTCATTGAAGTTCTCACTGAATTTATCTACACTTCCGAAAAGTTCACTGAGCATCTTTATAACCAGTGTTTTGAACTCTACATCTGTTACATTGCTTGACTCCATTATATATGGATCTCTGCTCTGTTCTCTCATATGGTTTCTGCTTCTTTGTCTTCCTATTTTGGCTGCCTTTCCATGTCTGTTTCTTTGTACTAAGCAAAGTTCCTAAGTCTCCCGGTCTTATTATTATACATTGTGAAGTAGTTGTTCAGTGGCACAGTCCTGAGAGGGGCTCAGCTGCAAGCCAAATTTAACCCAAGCCTCTACCCCTCTGAGGCCCTATGTTAGGATTCAGCAAGTAATCTGCAGATGTTGTGCTTATAGTTTCCTCAAAAGGCCACACCAGAAACCGAGGCTAGCTGCCTTCGTGTGAGTCTCAGCAAGGAGCACCTGACTCACTGAGAATATGCCTGGATGTGGCTTGGGTGGGGCCATGAGTTGTGGGGAGGTGGGGTTTCAGGGAGTCTTCTGGGCGGAGCGACCTTTGTTATCCAGTTTGATGAAGTTATGGCTATCGAGGAACTGTGTTGGTGCACTGGGAGGCTGAAGGGCTCAATGGGGAACAATGGATACCACAGGCACTTCTGTACAGAGTAGGTCTCACCTCGGCCCTTACTCCCTGTCTCTCTGTAAGACCCTGGTGTCCCCTGTGTGCAGCGGAATCGGCACTGGTACTCAGAGCGAGCAAGTCCAGCACCACGAATATCCACTTGCGAACACAGTCCCTTTAAGAGGACTCTGCAGCTGCCGCTGCTGCTACCTGCTGCCACAGTCTCTGTCTTACACAGCTGCTCCAGACTGGGCAGCCCCCCGTTCTACTTTCTGCTGTTGCAGGGTAATGGGTGATTTCTTGGATTTCTCCCACATTGTAGGCTTATTCGTCTAGATCCCAGGCAATTTTTCTTTGCTGCTGCTCCTTGTTACCATCACAACTTTGATTTGGTCACCAGAGGGATGAACAGAGCCTCTATCATCTATGCCATTTTTTTTTCTCTCTTCAAAACCTATCTTTTGATTCTTTACTTTAAAATCCACCACACCCTGGTCACTCCAGTGATTTCTGTTAACTGATATTCTAATTCATACATTTGGTTGAATTTTCTTAAATAATTTAATTTTTTTTCCCTTAAATATTGGTAATTCACTGAAGAAACTACAGAAAATGCAGATACACAAGGAGAACAAAATGTAAGACTGGCCCATGCCCTAGAACACAAGTTCTCAAACTTCAGTGCAAGGAAGTCTCCTGTGGTGCTTGTTAAACTTGAGAGCCTCAAGCCCCACATCCAGATTCAATAGATTTATGATGGAGTCTGAGAATCTGAAATTTTCAAGTGCCTAAATGGTTCTAATGCAAGCAATCTCCAGACCACAATCTCCAGACGAGAAACACATTTAGAGTGGGTCAGATATCCCTATTATACTATATATATATATATATAGTATAATAATAAACTATATATATAGTTTATTTTCTTTCAAATTACAGCAGTAACTCATGTTTGTGGAAATCAACAAAAAATTAGAATTCAAAGATCTACAAAAGCAAATCCTATCCTCTGCTTCACACTCTTTGCTCCCATGCTTCTGAAGTAATTAGTAAAAGTCTGATTTATATCCTAGTCCATATTATCTTTACTACATGAAGTTGTTGAATTATGGAATAATGTAAATAATTATGCCACCAGAAATAGGAACTATTAACATTCTTATATATTTATTGGAATCCTTGGGTGTTAGAGCTAGTAGGAAATTCGAAGAACCTGTTTGACTTCCCCTTATTTTATAGATGAAAACTTTCAGTTTCATTATAAGCAACACAAACACAAAAAAAGAAATTGAACTAACATTTGTGTGCACCTATTATGTGCTAGATACCCTGTAGGGATTTTCCTAACAAAAACTCTGATACAAGTAAAATTAACTTAATTTTACTGATGAGTAAACTAAGACTCATGGAAAATAAGAAACCTGCCCAAGGTTTCTGTCCTAAAGATATCAATTGTGGTTGGGCAGACAAAGCTTATAAATGTAAAACAGTTTACAAACATAAAATACTAATACGAGGTAGTATGTAATACTGGTTTTTAGAAATTTAGAGCCATCAGAGCCCCTTATGAGTTTTAATAATTGAGAAATATTTCAAGGAAAATTTAAGACCTGAGTTGAGTGTTGAAGAACAAGGAGACTTTGGATAGTCACAATAGTAAGAGAATGTACTACAAAAGGGGAGAAAATAGTTGTGAGAGTTGACATTGTGTGTTAAACAAGAAAACCAACATGATGAGGAGAAGCATTTTCATAGAAGTGGACACACTTCGGAGTGCTTTAAAATTCTGCTGGCAATGGGGAGGGCAGTCAGTGTAGGTTTTAGTCGGTGACTTTTGAATACAGGTCTCTTGTCTTAGCCTTGTAATCAGGATTTTACAAGTGCATCATTCCGCAGTTCATGCTTACTTATTCCTGGTCCTTACCTCCCTTCTCTCACTCTGTGCACTAGTTCAAGAGTGCAAAAGAGAACATACATTACATTCACATTCATGCATCATGTTTCCTTTTAAAAACACTTATACCATATCTCAGTGCATAATTGACAACTTAGATTACAACACACTCTACCTTTTCCATGTGTTTTGGTAACTAAGGTACACCGTATGCTCTATGAGGCAAAATGCTGTTTGTTGAATAATTTTTATAACAGTTGAGTACTGTGCATTTGTTTATAACTAAGAAATTAAAATTTCTAATGTTTACAAGAATAGAGTCCTGCAAGATCATCAAGAAGAGAAATGTCTTATATTATTTCTTAGAGACGAGGCAACATAGTGTAGTAGAAAGAGCATTGATACAGAGTTTAGAGATCTGAAATCTATACCCTGATCTGCTATTAAAAAAAGTTTTATGACCTTGGAGAAAACTCTTTTTTTTTTTAACCCAGAAAACAAGTTCCATGATCTCTTCCAGCTTTGGTACTTTACAATTTAGGGAAACTTATTTCTGAAGAATACTTTCAGTTCATTGTGGTATGTTTGACAATTTGAGAAGAAAATAACTTCATGTGGAACATCCATTAGCGTAGACTTTACTAATTTCTACAAAATTTGGCTGCTTCCAAATTTTTGTTCATAGATGCACATATAATGCTCCTTGCTTAATTTTACCAAATGGGTCAACTAATTTAATGATTTACCACTCTATTTAATTAGAAAGAAATAGGATGGGAATAGGATCCAGTGGTTGTTACATACCTATCTTCTGCTCGCACATGAGAGTAAATGTTACATAACAACCTGACAAACTTTATCAACAAAATATTTTTTTTTTGCAGTTGGGATTTTTTTTCTTTAATATTATATACCTCAGCTAATGAACTTAAATGACCAACTCTAATTTGCTTCATAAAATATTTCATTAGGAAAGAAGAGAAAAAAAAAACATTTTTACGTGGAAATTTTGTACTTTTGTGGCTATAGTATAGCCTCAATTATATGGAAAATGGATGGATGGTAGTGTAGATGACAGCCTGCTTCCACTGTGCACTTTAGGAGTTTATTGCCCATCTTAACATTTAATTCATATTATGTGAACCAAATCAAAAAAGTATTCATAAAATATGAAGCATTGAGATAATTTTTATATGTTCTAGAGTTCCCAGTAATTATCAAGCAATGATAATTAAAATAATGTTATTGCTCCAAGTAAAGTTCAGCAATCAAGAGACTTAGTAAAAAATGTGACTGCTTGTTGCTATAGCCTTGTGTTCATTTATTCATGTTTTCATTCAACAAATATTTATTTAATATCTACTGGCAGGGGAGTAAAAACACAGGAAAATCTCTCCCTTCATAGTGTGTACATTTTAACAAGGGGAGACAGACAATAATAAACAACATAAGCAAAATAAACAAATAGGTCATATAATGTATTAGTGCTTTGGATAAAATTTACAGGGATAGAGGACTAAGAGTGTCGGAGCTGGAAAGTTGTAATTCTAAGCAGGGTAGTCGAGAAATGCCTCACCAAAAGGTAATTTTGAGAGAGTTCTGGTCAAGGTGGTGGGGTAATTAAACACTGTGCGTGCCTCCTCCCATGACCATATTAAAACTGCAATTAAATTATGAAATGGTCAACCTAGAGAACAATCTGAAAACTCGGTGAACAGAACTCAAATAACTGGGGATATAAAGAGGATGCCACATCGAGACTGGTAGAAGGCTTGAAGACATAAAATGAGCTCATCCCACACCCATTGGGAGGGATATCTCTGCTTCAGAGGCTCCTCCATCCCCCGGGAGGATCAAGGGACCCCAGTCCAACACCAGGGCTCCCCGGCCCAGGGTTCCAGTGCCAGAAAGAGGAGTACGCACAAAATTTGGCTGGGAAAATCAGTGGGGATTCTGATCATCTGGGTGAGACAGAAGGCGGCTGGATATCCAGATGGCTCCTTAGAGGGCCCATGCGCAGATTTACTTGCTCTCAGGAACTCACCCTCGTTTGCAGCAGATGGACAGCAGTTCATAAGGTGTCAGAGACATACAGAGAAAGACTGAGCCACGTAGCTTCAGGGTGAGGGATGGAAGGATAACCACCAATGACCCTTTGTTGAGCCTTCCACCAGTGAAGCCTGCAGGCAAACGCCATCTTACTGGTGTTGAACTCTCCTCTCACATGGCTAAATCTGAATCTATATTGGCCTGGTGAGATCTGCATATTCCACTCAGGTGACTCCTTGAGACCAAGTCCCACCCAACTCGTAAATTGCTTGGAGGCAATTTTGGGTGGTTACTGGGCAACCAGTTCCACCCCGCATTGTCACCAGGAGTTTCCTTCAGCAGCAATCAATAGGTCTCAGCTTGCAGACCTCAGGAAACACTTTTGGTGGCAGGCATTGAGCCCTGGCCTGAGCTGCAATATTTCTTGAACAAATTTTGGGGATCTGCAGGCCTGAGGCAGGCAGCGGCTGGTCTCAGTGTGAGCTGAGACATTTGCAAGTGGCCAAATGCTCAGCACTGACACCAAATCTGAATCTACACAAACCTGGGGAACACCACTTGCACCACCCAGGTGACTCCCTGAGACCCTGCCTCATCTTATTCTGGTACCCCAAAACTCACGCAGCTGCTGAGCCTTATGAGCAGCCGGCAGGCAGCCTCAGGCCTGGGGGTACCCTGTGCCTTTTGCTGAACTGCCTTAGGCCGGTACTGGAGGCAGTCAGCCTCAATTCACCATGTGGCCTCTCCCATATTCCTCCAAGTCCAGCTCAGGCAGTGAACAAACATGGATTTCTTTGTAGCTCCTACCAGGTAGCCCCAGGCCCATCATATACAGTAGCTGACTTTGGCCTGCACTGAAGACCTTCCCAAGGAGCCACAGAATCAATACACCTGGAGGGTAGCATTTGACCTCTAAAGAGGACCACCTGATTAGCCCCACAATGCAGCTCATAAGTTGTGGATGTGAGCAATCCTCACACATACTCAGCCTGAGAGTCCATTCTATTAACTGGAATGCCAACAACAATCAAGGCTCAACCACAATAGGAGGGCACACACAACCGCACAAGGGTCAGTCCTAGATCACCCAATGCAAGTGATCAGGGAGACTGTGCTACTGGGTCACACATAACACCTACTATATAGGCCACCTAGTAAAACTGGTAGACAAAGCAGATCTACTTAATACACAGAAGTGAACACAGAGAGGCAACTAAAAAGAGACAACAAAGAAACATGTTCCAAGTGAAACAACAAGAGAAAACTCCAGAAAAATAACTAAGTGAAATGGAGGCAAGCAATCTATTAGATTCAGACTTCAAAACACTAGTTATAAGGAAGCTCAATGAACTTAAGGGAAGATTAGATGAGCTCAGTGAGAATTTCAACAAAGAAATAGTAAGCATAAAAACGGACATAGAAACTATAAAAAAGAACCAGTCAAAAATGAAGACTACAATAACTAAAATGAAGTATACCTTAGAAAAAATCAGCAGTAGATTGGATGAAGCAGAGGACTGATTCAATAACTTAGAAGACAAGGCAGCAGAAATCACCCATCTGAACAACAAAAAGAAAAAAAAATAATTAAAAAAATGAGGATAGAATAAGGGACCTCTGGGACATCGAGTGTAACAACATTTGTATCATAAGGATAC
This sequence comes from Pteropus vampyrus, assembly GCF_000151845.1. Classification (NCBI taxonomy): domain Eukaryota; kingdom Metazoa; phylum Chordata; class Mammalia; order Chiroptera; family Pteropodidae; genus Pteropus; species Pteropus vampyrus. Next base: position 2,239,400 of record NW_011888844.1, on the reverse strand, counting down.
CAGAAGGAGTAGAGAGAAATCAAGGGATGGATAATCTATTTGAGAAAATGACTGAAAATTTTCCTAACCTGGATAAGGAAATAAACATAAAAGTCCAGGAAGCACAGAGAGTCCCAAACAAGAATAACCCAAACAGGCTCACACCAAGACACATCATAATTAAAATGTCAAAGGTTAAAAACAAAGAGAGAATCTTAAAAGCAGCAATAGAAAGGCAGTTAGTTATTTGCAAGGCTACTCCTAGGAGAATGTCAGCTTATTTCTCAACAGAAACTTTGCAAGACAGAAAGGGTTGGTGCAGAATATTCAAAATGATGAAAAGCAAGGACCTACACCAATACTACTCTAGCAGCAAGACTATCAACTAAAATTTAAGGTGAGATAAAGAGTTTCTTAGACAGGAAAAAGCTAAAGGCATTCACTGTCACCAAGTTAGCATTAAAATAAATATTGTAAGGACTTCTTTAAGAAGATGAAGGGATGGCTAGGTGGAGACCCAAAAGAGAAAGTACAATTAGAGGTATTGTTTTGTAAACTATGTAAATGTCTAAGCAATGTACTGTATACTTGAAACTAATAATAAAATTAAATTAAAAGAAGAAGATGAAGGGGAAGAAAAATTAACATAAATATGAATAATAAAAAGCCAATGACTTTGGTCCTATCAATAATCACTTTAAATATAAATGGACTAAATACTCCAATCAAAAGACATAGGGTAACAGAACGAATAAAACAAAACCCATACATAAATTGTCTACGAGAGACCCACTTCAGATCGTCAGATCGTCAGATCAAAAGGCACACACATTATGCAAATGCAAATGAAAAAAGCTGAGGTAGCAATACTTATATCAGAAAAACTGACTTTAAAACAAAGACTATAGGATCTGGAGTGGAAACAAGGTGGAGTGAGAGATGTTCCCAGATCTCTCCCCTTGAAACAACAACAAGCCGAACATCTAAAACTCAATAAAAAACACCCAACCTGCACACCAGCATGTCTGAGCATGGGATCTGTTCATAAGAGCTATCACATGTCAGAACCCTGGGTACCGGGGGGTGGACTGGGAGAAATAAAGAAGCTGCCTCTCATAGCTGCTGGAGCTCCCTGCAAGAGGAAAGGGAGGGGAGAAGGTGCAGAGACTTCTTTGAACAGCCCTGCCCGGGAGAGTTGTGAGCACCACGCACTGGTGGCAGGACCAGGCATCAAGGCAGAAAGCAAAGAACTGAGATGGAACGGCAGAGAAATAACAGTTGATTTTTGCCAGTCGCGATTGCAAAAGCAAGGCTAAGCAGCAGCCCCCAACTCCCAAACAAGAGGGCCCCTCCCCCCATAATCTCTAAGACCAGTCACTGCGGAGCCCCAGGGGAATCTGAGCAAATGCTGCCAAGACTAACGCTGACACTGACAGGGACTAAAACTGAGGGTAGCGAGCATGATTAAATATCTACAAGAAAATAAAAATGTCATTATTAAGGCTTTATATAAAGCAGGGATCCAAGAGGGTTAGATGCCAACTACTGGAAAGCAAAAGAAAAGTTTCTTCTTTGCAACAACAAAAGAGAGATCTTTATATAATAAATCTTCTTGCTGAAAAAAAAAAAAAAACACAGCAGAATACACTTCTGTTAATGCCCAGGTGGAGAAATAGTCCATTAAACACCATGAACAATTAAGGTAACAAGGCATCTCAGAAAGAAAAAAGAAAAATCTCCAGAAAAGAAGTATACAGACATAGAAATATGCAACTTAAATGACAGAGAATTCAGGATGGTATATCTGAAAAAATTTGGTGAGTTCCAAAACGTGTCATATCAACAATTTCAGGAATTGAAAAAACAACAAGATGAGCAGAACAAGAAGACTGAAACACTTAAAAAGAAACGAATAGAACTTCTGAAGATGAAAGACAAACTTGCGAGAGTTAAAAAATGAAATAGCAAGCTTGGGAAATAGAGTCGAACAAATGGAGGAAAGGATCAGTGATATCGAAGACAGAAATCTAGAAATAAATCAGAAGGAAGAAGAAACCGAAGAATAAAAACTAATAAAAGAGAAATTCGAGAACTAGCTGATACCATTAGGAGAGGAAACATAAGAATAATTGGGATTATCAAAGGCGAGGAAAAGGAGCAGGGACTAGAAAGCATTTTCAGATAAACAGTTGACAAGAATTTTCCAAATCTAAGGAATGAGCTGAAGCTTAGAATGCAAGAAGTCAATAGAACACTCAATTACTTCAACTCAAAAAGGCCTTCACCAAGACACATTGTATTAAAATGATCAGAAATCAATGAAAAAGACAGAATTCTCAGGGCACCAGAAAAAAGAAAATGGTAACTTATAAAAGAAAATCCATTAGACTATCCTTGGATTTCTCAGTGCAGATCTTACAAGGCAGAAAGGAATGATATCAAATATCTAAACTTTTAAGTGAAAGGAACTATCAGCCTAGAATAATGTATCCAGCTAAGCTCTCCTTTAGATATAAAGGAGAAGTTAAGACTTTTTTAGACATACAAAAATTGAAGGAATCCTCCTCTATGTGTCCTGCATTCTAGGAAACACTGAAAAGGCTCAGCTCACCTAAAATGAAATGACAAAAAAATACATAATTAGGGGAAAGGTGACTCTCAGGCAAATAGAAGGAGAGGAGTGCAACCATTACTAAGAACAGGGCATTATAAGCTTAAACAATAAGAAGAAAATTGCTATAGCAAGATAGTAATGAATGTTCAGCATATATAGGGAGAAATTGAGATAACAATGACTGAAAAGGGGGATTCAAAGATCCAAACTCGCAAAGGGGAATGGAGATAAGGCACATGCAGAAGAAAATGGACGACTGTATATATATATAATTTCATAAT
>NW_011888844.1:2231604-2236476 GCF_000151845.1 Pteropus vampyrus | reverse complement strand
AAGGGGGATTCAAAGATCCAAACTCGCAAAGGGGAATGGAGATAAGGCACATGCAGAAGAAAATGGACGACTGTATATATATATATAATTTCATAATGGTAACCACACACAAAATATTTGGACCTGAAGTATATAACATAAAACAAGAAGAACCAGAGGGAAAACCCACGAGAGGCAACCAAAATAAAGAAAACAGAAACAAAAGGACAAGGAAGCAAGGGAAACACCGAGCTACCAGAAAGCAAAAGATAAAATGGCTATGAAAAGACCTCATCTTTCAATAATCACCCTAAATGGAAATGGACTGAACTCACCAATAAAAAGGCACAGAGTTGCAGAATGGATCAAAAAATAAAACCCAACCATATGCAGCCTCCAGGACACATACCTCAAATCTAAAGACAAATATAGACTCAAAATGAAAGAGTGGAAAATGATATTTCAAGCTAATGGCATTCAGAGAAAAGCGGGAGTAGCAGTACTAATATCAGACAAAATAGATTTTGAAATAAAAAAAAGGGAAAGATAGTGAGGGACACTTCATAATGATGAAGGAAATCATGCAACAAGAAGACATAACACTTATTAATATCTATGCTCCCAATACTAAAAGCGATTACTAACAGAACTAAAGGGAGAAACGACCAAAACACTATTGAAGTAGAGGACCTAAATAACCCACTGTCAGATATGGACAGATCATCCAAACAGAAAATCAATAAGGAAATAACCTCCTTAAATGACACATTAGACCAACTGGATATAATTGACATTTACAGAGTCTTCTATCCCAAAACAGCTGCTTATACATTCTTCTCTAGTACACATGGTACATTCTCAAGAATCGACCACATACTGAGACACAGAGATAGCCTCAACAAATATAAGAGGGTTGAAATCATACCAACCATATGCTCTGATCATAATGCTCTCAAACTAGAGATCAACTGCAAAATGAAAGCAGGAAAAACCACAAATATATGAAGTTTAAACAACATGCTACTGAAGAATAACTCAGTCAGGGAAAAAATAAACAGAGTTCAAGAGCTACATAGAAATGAATGATAATGATAGTACAACATATCAAACATTTGAGACACAACAAAAGCAGTCATAGGAGGAAAGTTCATATCATAGGCGTACCTCCAAAAACAAGAATGAGCCTAAATAAAGAATTTAATGCTTCATCTTAAAAAACTAGTAAAAGAAGAAAAATTGAAGTGTAAAGTCAGCAGAAGGAAAGAAATAATCAAAATTAGAGCAGAAATAAATGAAATCGAAAACAACAACAACAACAAACAACAACAACAACAAAACAATAGACAAAATAAATGCAACAAAGAGCTGGTTCTTTGAGAAGCTTAACAAAATTGACAAGCCCCTGGCTAGACTCAGTAAAGAAAAAAGATAAAGGACACAAATAAACAAAATCGGGGATGAAAAAGGGGAAATTATGACTGACTGACATCACAGAACTACAAAGGATCATACAAGAATACTATGAAAAAGTACATTACACCAAATTTAATAACCTAGAAGAAATGGACTACTACTTGGACTAGTAGAAAAATACAACCTTCTTAGACTAATCAAGAAGACCTAGAAAATCTAAATAGACCAATCAGCAGTATGGAAATTTAAACAATCCTCAAAAAGTTGCCAAAAGTAAAACTCCAGGATGAGATGGCTTCACCAGTGAATTCTACCAAACATTCAAAGAAGATTTAATACCTATTCTCTAACTCTTGCAAAAAATTGAAGAGGAGGCAATACTTCCCAACTCATTTTGCGAGGCCAATATTACTTTCATACCAAAACCTGGTAAAGATAAAACAAAACAAGAAAACTACAGACCAATATCTCAGATGAACACAGATGCAAAAATCCTGAATAAGATACTAGGGAACATAATACAGCAACATATTAAAAAGATTAGACACCATGATCAAGTGGGCTTCATCCCAGAGGCATGGGGATGGTTCAGCATATGCAAATCAATTAATGTTATACAACACATAAACAAATGAGAAAACAATAATCATGTGATCATATCAATTGATGCAGAAAAAGCCTTCGACAAGATACAGCATCCATTTATGTTCAAAACACTTCACAAAATCGGCATAGAAGGAAAGTACCTTAACATAATAAAGGCCATCTATGACAAACCCTCAGACAACATTACACTTAATGATGAAAAACTAAAAACCTTCCCTCTAAGATCAGGAACAAGGCGAGGCTGTCCACTACCGCCACTGTTATTCAATATAACATTGGAAGTCCTATCAAGTGCAATCAGACAGGAGAAAAATATAAAAGGCATCTAAATAGGAAATGAAAAAGTTAAACTGTCACATGCGGATGACGTGATTCTCTATATAGGAAACCCTGAAGACTCCACAAGAACACTAATAGAAACAATAAACAAATAGAGTAAAGTGTCTGGATACAAAATCAATGTTCGAAAATCCATGGCATTCCTGTACTGTAATAATACAGTTTAAGAAAATAAAGTGATAAAAATACTTCCTTTTGCAATTGCAACAAAAAGAATAAAATACATAGTAATAAATTTAACAAAACATAATGAAAACTACAAGACCTTATTAAAAGTAATCGAAGAAGATACAAAGAAATGAAAAGATATTCCATGTTCCTGAATTGGAAGAATCAACATAGTTAAAACTACCTAATTACCTAAAGCATTATACAGATTAAGACAATTCCCATCAAAATCTCATCGGCAAATTTTAAAGAAATCGAATAAAAAATCATCAGATTTGCATGGAAGCACAAAAGATTCTGAATTGCCAAAGCCATCCTGAGAACAAAGAACAAGGCTGGAGACATCACTCTGCCCAACTTCAAATTATACTACAAAGCAACAGTAATCAAAACGGCATGGTATTGGCAGCAAAATAGACACACGGACCAATGGAACAGAATCGACAGTCCAGAAGTAAACCCACATTTATAGAGACAAATAATTTTCGACAAAAAAAGCCAAAAACGTACAGTGGAGAAAGAAATGCCTCTTCAATAAAAGGTGTTGGGAAAACTGCAAAGCCACCTGCAAAAGAATGAAACTAGACTGTTTTCTATCACCACACACCAAAATTAACTCAAAATTGATTAAGGACTTGAATATAAGACCTGAAACAATAAAATGTATAAAAGAAAACATAAGAACTAAACTAAAGGACCTTGGACTTAATGAGGATTTTATGAATTTGACCTCAAACGCAAGGGAAGTAAAAGCAAAAATAAATGAATGGGACTACATCAAACTAAAAAGCTTCCACTCAGCAAAGAAACTGTCAATAAGGTAAAGAGACAATCATCCGAATGGGTAAATATATTTGCAAGTAACGCCTCCGATAATGTCTAATATCCAAAATTTACCAAGAACTCATACAACTTAATAACAACAACAACAACAACAACAACAACAACAACAACAACAACAACAAAAACGATCCAATTAAAGAAACGGGCAGATGACCTGAACAGACACTTCTCCCTAGAGGACATAGAAATGGCCAACAAATATATGAAAAGATGCTCAACATCACTAGCTATTAAGTAAATGCAAATCAAAACCACAATATGATGCCATCTCAAACTTGTTAGAATAGCTATAATCAACAGGACAAGTAATAACAAATGTTGCAGAGGATGTGGAGAAATAGGAATCCTCATACACTGCTGATGAGATGGCAAATTGGTACAGCCACTATGGAATATTGTATGGAGGTTCCCCGAAAAACCAAGAATTAATCTATCATATGATCTAGCAATCCCTGTACTGGGTATTTACCCTAAAGACTTGAAAACTCATATCCTAAAAAAATATTTGCACTCCAATATTCATAGCAGCATTATTCACAATGGCCAGGACATGGAAGCAACCAAAGTGTCCTACAATAGATGATTGGCTAAAGAAGCTGTGGTACATATATACAATAGAATATTACTCAGCCATAAGAAGAAATGAAATACTGCCTTTTGCGACAACATGGGTAGACCTCGAGATAATCATGCTAAGCGAAGTAAGCCAGACAGAAAAAGTTGAAAATCAAAATCACATAATATCACTTATATGTGGAATATAAACGTAAAAACAAAAATGAACAGGACAAACAAACAGAGACTCATGGACATGGACCATAGACTAGTGGTTACCAGAGGGGAGGGGGAGGGGGAAAGGGGATGTAGACGGGGGAAAAAATTTAAATCATTTCTTAAATTAAAAAATCAATTAATTAATTAATTAATTAAATTAACATTTGATAAAATTCTGAAGATATCTTAGAAATAGCCTACTTTACGTTGGCAGCATAGAGTCAATCATGTTACTAAATAAAATTATCCCTACCCTCCTCCAGTTTCTTAAAACTATCTTTAAAAAAAAATGTTCACTGAGGGAAGTATGTTTTTTAATAAAAATCTCTTATTACCATCGTTGTTGGTAATATATCCACACGGCTTACCTTATAAGAATGATATACTCACTTTCATACTAATTATTAATGAAAACTCCAAACACATCTATCACATTGTTTTCTTGGTAATTCATATTTTCACCAACTAAACAAGAGGGTAGGTGTAATTGTACTAAACACCTCTAGTGTGCTCAATATTTCAAAGGTATGTTTTCCCTCCAACCTCCCCTTGTGTTTTCTGAGTTTCAATAGGTCAGGTTATTCTGGCATCATTGAAAGTCCCCACAAGTTTGCAGATATGTTCTTTACATTTTTTTATACTTAGGGAGCCTAAATTAGTCACTTCACATCTTGTAAATAGTCAAAGGATCTGAGTAGGTCCATGGTTGCCACAACTCTCACAAAAATTAGACACATTAATTAGCCGTTG
>NW_011888844.1:2206422-2230599 GCF_000151845.1 Pteropus vampyrus | reverse complement strand
ATATATATTATATATATACATATACATACATACATACACACATACATACACACATACACACATATACATATACATATATTCTTACCATCAAGGATATTACAATCTATGTATATAGAGACAGACACTAGTTAAAAGGTAAAATATAAAGCAACTATACAGAAGATACCATTAAGCAGTAAATGAACAGTACACAGAATGTGGGCTGCAGCAGCTCATTTGAGGAAATGATTACTGTAGGTTGAAGCCAGAGAAAGCTTTTTGGAGCGGATAAGACTTGCATTGTGTCGGTGACTATCAGTGTTAAACAATTTTGTGAATATGAACTCATATTTCAGAATTACTATGATATTTTTCCCAACTGCTTTAAAATAAATTAAATTAAATTACTCTTATGATTTTTCAAACTATTTGTAGAACTTTACTCAGTATAAATCCTCAAGAATCATACATTCAATATTATATTATTTTCCACTTTTTGATATATTCCTCCACAGTTATTTTCAAGTTTTATTATGTGGTTTGTTATCCAAGAGTACTATCATCCTGAGCCAAGACTGTAAAGGTTTCAGTAGTAAGGATTATAAAATAGTATCCTTGATTGTTTTTTCTCTTTCCCCTCAACACCCAGGTAAGCTTTAGAAAATACTTTAGGATCACATCATGAAAAGTAACATTTTAACTGTAGCAGATGAATTACACAAAATCTGAATTAAAGTGAAATATTTTATTCTCATGTGACTCTAAGGTAAACGTATGCATGTCTTGTCCCGGCATATGGTAATCTCCTTGAGAACTAGGACCATATTTAATTCATATTTGTATAATCTCTCCCCCACTGTATACATATTGCATGATAACCATTCAATAAGTGTTAATCAAATTGAATCCAATGTTAATGATATGGATGTGAGAGAGAGTAATGGCAAAATTCATGAGAAATTAACAAGTAAGCAATTTAAATTCAATATTTTTTGGAAATATTTTTATCTGATGAAAGAATTTGGACAATACATATTCAATTTGCTGATCACATTTTCTATTATATTCTCATTTGTATTCCTAGTATCTAGTCAGATGATGTGGCATTTTAAATAGCTTATTAAAAATGCACATCTATATAATACATACAATAGCAGAACTTGTTTGGAAGGATATACTTGCTTTTCTAATGTTTGCTTAATGTTTACGTTTTAGCAATTAAAAGACTAATTTGAATAAATTATGTTTATCACCATCTTCACTATATCACGTTAGTCAGATGATACACAAAGAAACTATCACTTATTTTTAGAACTCATCAGTACCTTATTGCATGAAGTTTTCCAATACTATAGATTTCATTTACTCATTCTATATATCCCATATTATCAGAGTAAATAATGATTTCACTTTTCTGTAGATAGTTGAGTGAAAAATGTATTTCTCTTGTGGAGTCTCTTCAGTCTGGTATTCACATACTTTTGAAGAACAAAAGTGAAGGCAGACTTCACAAGGACTTCTAATGTAAATTAATTTCAGGGGAGCTCGAAGTACCTCTGTCCTACAACATAAACCTTTAAAAATATCATAGTTATACAAAATCCTCAATTTAAGAAAAAAACAATGTAGACACTGAAAATTTATTGCTGGATAAAGTTAGAACCACATGTTCTATGCCACCTAGCTGGATAATATAAGTGTTGAATTTCTACAAATAGTTTGCATGTTTTAAAACTCTGATGATATAAACCTGCTCAAATTCATTTTGAAAGCTAACTTATCAATTGTAATATTGATATTAAGAATGCACATTGATTTAATTATCTTATCCACAATTCTAGCTATAACTGATATGCCAGAGTTATGTAGAAGTAACGATGCTCATTCAAATTCCAAGGTAATTTTGGGACGAGCCCACTAATTAGATAACATTTCTTTCCAGGTATTAAAAAGGAAACTTGCTCATGTCAGTATTTAAAGTATCTCTAGTTTGTAAAAAAGAAACCACTGGTATATGGAATGTGATTCTTGACTAATGGCATTCTTCAAAAACTTGACTGAAATAAGTTTTAAAAGTAAGATTGTAAAGGTTTTATAAGTATCTTTATTATCATTTGATTATTTCAGTACCTTGAAGCTCTAAATTTCTTTTTGGAGTCAACTAATGTAAAATAGATCTGATGCCATTTTTAGTTTTTGAGGTCAGTTTTGTAATATAGTTCTGGGTTTTTTATTCAAGTATAGTGGGTATACACTATTATATTAATTTCAGGTGTACAATATAATGATTTGAAATTGTATATACCTTACAATTATTGCATTAAGTCTAATAATCATCCATCACCAGGCAAACAACACAATTTATTGACTTTTTCTCCTTCACCTTTTTCACCCATCTCCCCACCACCATCCCTCTGGAGACCATTGGTTTGATCTCTGTATCTATGATTCTGTTTTTGTTTTGTTTTGTTTAAGATTCCACATATAAATGAAACCATATGATATTTGTCTTTCTCTGACTTATTTTACTCAGCATAATACCTTCTAGGATCATTCATGTTGTCATAAATGGCAAAATTTTATTCTTTTTTATTGTGAAGTAATATTCCATCATGTGTGTGCATATATATCATTTTATACACACACACACACACACACACACACATACATATCATATTATATATAAAAAATCTTTTTTATCCATTTATCTCTCAGTGGTTACCTACGTTGCTTCTATATCTTGGCTATTGTAAACAATGATACCATAAGCATAGGGGTGCACATATCTTTTCAAATTAGTGTTTTTGTTTTCTTTGGATAAATACCCTGAAGTGGGATTGCTGGGTCATATGATTAATCTAATTTTAATTTTAGTTTTTTAAGGAATCTTCATAGTTTTACATAGGTGCCACACAAATTTGCAGTCCTACCGACAGTACACAAGGGTTCTCTTTTCTCGACATCCTCACCAACACATATTATGTGTTGACTTTATTATAATAGCCAGTCTGATTGATATGAGATGATATACTATGTCTTTTTATCTATCTATCTATCTATCTATCTATCTATCTATCTATCTATCTATCATCTATCATTTATTCATTTGCCATTTTAATGAAATTTATTGAGGTGACAATGGTTAATTAAGTTATATAGGTTTCAAGTGTAAAATTTGATAATATACCATCTGTATATTACATTGTGTATTCACCACCCAATGCTAAATCTCCTTTTACCACCATATATTTGATTCCCTTTACTGTAATCTACCTCACCCCCTCACCCCTTTCCTTCTGGTAACCACTAAACTCTTGTCTGTGTCCATGAGTTTTTGTTTGTCTTGTTCTTTTGTTGCTTTCAGTTTTATATCCCACATATAAGTAAAATCATATGATTCTCAACTTTCTGTCTGACTTATTTCACTTAACATAATAACCTCAAAGTCCATCCACGTTGTTGCAAATGGCAGTATTTCATCTTTTCTTATGGCTGGGTCATACTCCATTATACCACATCTTCTTTATCCAATCATCTACTGAAGGGCACTTTGGTTGTTTCCATGTCTTGACCATTGTAAACAATGGTGCAATGAGCATTGGGGTGTGTATATATTTATGGATAAGTGTTTTCAAATTTTTGAGGTAGACACTCAGAAGAGAGATTACTGGGTCATATGCTAATTCTATTCTTAATTTTTTGAGGAACCTTCATTCTGTTTTCCATAGTGGCTGTACTAATTTACATTCCAACCAGCAGTTTAACAATGTGTTGGAAAAAGGAACCCTCATTGCAGTTTTTATTTGCATTTCTCTGAAGATTAGTGATGTTGAACATCTTTTTATATGTGTGTTGTCTATCTGTATGCCTTCTTTGTAGAAATGTCTCTTCATATCCTCTGTCAATTTTTTTAATCAAATTGTTTATTTTTTGTTATTGAGTTACATTTTAAATGTATTTTTTTAATGTCATACAACAGTTTTCAGTAACTCTATTATGTGAGATTTAAATACTCTAGTCCAGGGATATGTATTTGAAGCATTTTTCTAAACTTTTGGAAAAGCTACCAATTTTACCATCTTTGCTCCGGAGTTCTAGTCAGAGCAAAGTAAAACACTGAATATAATCTGTACCTTATATCACATACAGAATAACTATTTGATGACTGACAATAGTCTTTAATTGCTTGGAATACAGTTTTAGAAAATTTTAAAGTAATTATTTAAGCTCCTCCAATGAATCAAGAAATTTATTTCCAGTCTGTATCTTCTTGAAAGGCCATTTCTCTTCTTCTCCACCTTGCACTCTTCCATCTACCATTCAGGACTCAACTTAAATCTCACAACATTCATTCATCCAGTCAGTCAAAAAATATTTCTTAGGTTTCTACTATGTACTAGGCACCATGTTAGTGCATGATGAGAAAAATTAGAAATAGTCTCTGAAGTCATGTGTTTAAAGTTTATCAGAAGAGACAATCAAATACCTACCCCTAAAATATAAAATAACTATGATTAGTGCTATTTAAGAAAGTAAAATGGTACTCTGAAAGCAAAGAGGTGAGTTATTTTGACTCTTGATAATTTTGCCTCATTTCTTCACAGGCAGTGTTAATCACTACCTTCTCTGTCCTCCTATCATTTTTCTGTGCTCCCATAGTATTTGGTGTATATTTCTATCATAACACTCAACACATTACATTATAAGTATGTCTTCATATGGTTATATCTCTTATGAAACTTTAAGCTCAGGATTTGAAAATGAACAGACATAGATTCAAATTCTGTTCCTGCCATTTGGAAGCTATGATATTCAGAAAATTAACCTATCTGAACTGCAGTTTACTCACCTGTAAAGTGGGGGTGATGATACCACCCTTGGAGTGTAGGAATTAAATCATATTATATAAAGCAGCTAGCAGACAGCTGGGACTAAATTATCTTCCTTAATAGTCAGAGATCTTTTGCATTCATTTTTTCCCTTAAACGATGTCTTCTCCATTATAACTGTCCAATACATGTTGCTGAATGAGTTTTTAGTATGGAACAGAACATCCCCACTTTAAGGCAGAAAGTATTTGTAGAGACCATACACTTATACATATTGTAAAATTCATACTGCATTTGAAATGTATCTTGATGTTCTAGAGCTTCTAACTACCTCTGTTTTAACATCAGAAGATACTGTTAAATGTATAGTAAAAATTTTATAAGAGGCTGGCATTTGTTGAGCAGTCCCAGGTGAGAGGAGTGAAAACATTCAAAAGGGAGAAAATTGTTGACTACAGTTATTAATCAACAATTATCCAATTTTGTGCCAGGCAAGAGAAATGTAAGACATGATTTCTTTAGTTTAAGAAGCTTACAATTTAGTTGAGAAGAGTGACTCATAAACCTCTTATAACAATTAAGTGCAAAATTGTATGGTGCTGGTTCTCAGTGCAGCAGGAATTCAGGAAAGAGAGAATCAACATGATCTGCAGAATGTCAGGAAAGGCTATTAAGGCTTCAAATGAAAAGGCAATTTTTTCAGGCCTCAGACTACAAATGCAGAAAAAGAGATTATTTTTACGATCTTGATTGTACCACAGTGGTTTGCTTTACAATTCTATACTTCAAAAAGGAAATTGTCTAATACCCCAAACATTTTAACTAAAATATTTCCTTTCATAGTTGACACAAAATATTTCTTCACATGAGGTATGTTATAAAGCATTTCTAATTAATAATATGAAAAGGGAAAATAGTATTATGTGTATAATATAATAACAATAATAATATTCTCCATATAAGTGCTTCATACTTACATTATAGTAAGAAACTTGATATTAGTTACAAATTTTAACACCTACTTTCAACTATGTAACTCTCTGATTAGGAGATAAATCAAATTCCAATAACAGAAGTATTTATGTGAAAATGTATGCACACTAAAAATATTAAATTTTACTACCAAGTTTCAGGTTTTATTTTAAAGACAAAAGTTGACTTTTATTGTAAATCAAACTCGTATTTATTTTTAATTTCTAGCATTTTGTCATTTTTTTGTTTCTTATGAATTTTCTACTTTTTGTTTTCCACAGTATATTTTAATAGAAACAATAAACACTGGATGGCCTAAGAATAAATAAGTTTTAAAAAATTGGCATTCTCATTGTATGGGTGGGTATGTATCGATGTGAATAAGATTAAGGTAAACCTAGAGTATGGCTATGTCAGTATTTGGCAGAAATTAGTATAATATTACAATTATAATTTACAAGCTAATAAAAAAAGAAATGCATATACACAAACAATAATACTACCAAGCAGATGATAAGTGCTATCGTTAAGAATTAAAAAAAGAAGTTCTTCATATTATTTTCATGTATAGGACCCACAATAAAATATTCAAATGTGGTTCCATAAAGACGTTCTTAAGGACTTTAACTACCTTGGTCTAGATAATTAGCTTTCTGGGGCTCTAGCTTGGTATAAGGATACAGCTTATAAATCCTAAAGGACTGAATCTTTAATGTGTCCTTTAGACTATTCAAATATCAAAAGCCTCAAATAGGATTTGACAGAAACTAGACTGTGATTAAGTTCACTATGTTGATGACTGAAAAAACTTCTTAAACTACCAAGCATGTTATCAGAAGTACAAAGTGCTATGAGTGCATAAATTGAAAAAAAAAAAAAAATAGAGCTTCTTTGACTAAGGGTTTGGGTAGTTTCACAAAGGATGAGCTATTTGATTTGGTATAGGGCATGATATAGCTTGACTCTAAGAAGTGGGTGTTTAGAGAAGAGAACATAGATGGAGAAACTAGAAGGTAGGTTAGAAACAGTTTATGGAGGACCTTCAATGCTGCTCTAAGGAGTTTGGGCTTTATCTTCTGGGTAAGAAAGAAACTTGAATATCAGAATAATAAAAAATAGAGCCACATTTTTAGATATTTTTTAATGCAGTCAATGTGAACACTGTATTGAAGTGGAAAGAAATTAATGGTATGGAGGACAGTTGTGATCATTGTAATAGACCAGGTGAGACATTGTGAGAGCCTAGACTATGATGATGTTAGCACGCATTTAAGTAAAGGGACAGATGTAAGAAAGATTGCAAAGGCAAAATCAAATGGGCTTAACAACTATTTAGATGTGAGAAAGTGAGTAAAGAGTATATGGTGACTAGATTCTTGTGAAGATGGCAATGCCATTAATAGAGTCAGGGGATTCAGGAAGAGATATAAACATGAAGAAGATTAATGCCATTTTTGATTTGTTGAGTTTAAGATACTGATAGATATTCAGAAGGCATTTGGAAATATATGGATCTGTAAATCAAAATAAGAAGCCACAGAGTGAAAGAAGAAATACTTATGATTAATTATTACCAACAATGATGTTAAGAGATTTTTATTAAAAAACATACTTCCCTCAGTGAACATTTTTTTTAAGATAGTTTTAAGAAACTGGAAGAGGGTAGGGCTCTATGCTGCCACTGTAAAGTAGGCTATTTCTAAGGTATCTTCAGACTTTTATACTTTTTGTCAAATGTTAATCATTTTCAAAGAAAAAAATATTTGTAATGCTATAGACAATGATCTAATTCTAGACTTAAACCATAGCATTCATCTTTGAGAAAAAAGAAATGATAAGAATATAGATTTATATAATGATTTATATCCTTTTGGCACATGAAACATAAAAAGTAGCCACCATCCCTAACAGGTATCCATCAATAATATTTGGACTAAGTGATGACTCACAATTTCTTATAGGAGAAAAAGAAATATGAAGGCATTCAAGTAAATCAATATTTCTCAATACTGAATTAGATATTAGAAAAATGGATATGTAAATCTTTCATGGAAGATCTTTCTAAGACAGTTCATTGAACTGCCTTCTAATTGATCTCACCTCAATCATAAAATCGAATGCTTTAATGCCAATCTGTTACTACATATAAATCTCTCTTTTACTTAAAATTAACCTTTCCTCTAACTTCTGAGTCAATCTTTTAAGCTGAACTTGCAGAAGTGTCCAGGGCTAAAATGTAACCCCTGGAGAGAGTTTAAGTTAAAATTTCTAGCAGAGATTATCATGCTAAGCAAAATAAATCGGACAGAAAAAGTTGAGAACCTTATGATTTCACTTATATGTGAGATATAAAACCTAAAGCAACAAATGAACAAGACAAACAAAAACTCATAGACACAGAGAAGAGTTTAGTAGTTATCAGAGGGAATGAGGAGTGGGGAAGGTAGATAAGGGTAA
The DNA here is from genome assembly GCF_000151845.1 of Pteropus vampyrus. Classification (NCBI taxonomy): domain Eukaryota; kingdom Metazoa; phylum Chordata; class Mammalia; order Chiroptera; family Pteropodidae; genus Pteropus; species Pteropus vampyrus. The sequence goes on along the minus strand of NW_011888844.1, from coordinate 2,222,362 downwards.
AGAAAATCAAATATATGGTGATGGAAGGAATTTAACTTTGGGTGGTGAACACACAATGCAATATACATATTACATATTATTGAATCATACATGTGAAACCTATATAATTTTATTAATCAATGTCATCCCAATAAAGTTAATATTTTTTTTAATTGATAGCAGAATTCTACTGGTGGTTGTGGGTGTAATAAAATGCTTCCTTGGCTTTTCAGGAAGTAGGAGGAGAATTAGTAAAGAAAGATGTTAGTAACTAAGAAAAACCTCAGCGTCTTTTATATAGGACTTTAAGTCTGGATCTGTTGTCTTTATGTGTAGGCGAGAACAGAAGAAAATGTGTCATGCTGCTATGATGACAGGGAGAAATTTGAAATTGAATTTTCTTCTGCAAGCCTTTGCTCTGCAATGAAGGCACTTGCAATAAGTTCTGTGACAAAGCAATCTTATTGCAAGCCAGACCAGAAAAATCATTACAGCAAAGTGGGAGCTATATGATTCTCAGACCCCGGCTCTAGTCATTTTAGCAAAAAAGTGTCTTTTCCCAGAATGAAGATATCTTGTTCGAAGACTCAATTTTTTAAATGAACTCTACATTATATATTAAAATCTGAAACTACAAAAAGACTAAGAGAAATTTCAGATTGCATTGGGGTTCACAACATATAATCAAACAATACTTTTTTTTTCCTAGTATAATCTTCTCAAAAACAGAGGTTATTTAAATGTGTACATATGAGATATGTAGGAAAGCGTGCCAGTAGATGGCATATAATTTTATTAAATATACAGTAAAAGTTCCATTTTTCTACAAAGGTGAAATTGGCAAAAAAAATGTTCTGAAGTCAAAATATACCATTAAAATTGAGAACTCTATGTTAAAATTGATCCTGTAATGTTTGTTAGTGTGTTTACTGAGTCCACTAAAAATTAAAAAATGCAATTTTAGTGATTTAAATTATAGTAAAATGTGGAAACCATACCTATAACTATAAACCTGTGAATGGCCTGAAACTTAATCTCCTCCACATATTTAAACGGACGACAGTTTAGTTGTTACAAGGCGCAAGGGGAAAGCGGGGGAGATAAGGGTAAAGGGAGCCAAATACATGGTGACTGAAGAAAATTTAACTTTGGGTGGTGAACACACAATGCAATATACATAATACATATTATTGAATTGTATACTTGAAACCTATACAATTTTATAAACCAATGTCATCCCAATAAATTTAATTTTAAAAAAGAAATGTCATATCCTTTCTGGTAGTTTTGAGGCAAAAATAATTTGGATCTGAGTCAAACCACTTGATTCCCAACCTCAGTTATGTCACTTATTAGCTATCTGCATAAGCAAGGTAATTAATATCTCTGAAACTAACTTTGCCCTACTTAAAATAGGAATGTAATACCCACTTCACAGTTACTGGAAGACCAAAAAGAAACTACAAAACCAAAAGAAAATTCTAATAATCTCAGTTTTTTTTTTTACTCCCAAATATGAATATATTATCAGTGAGTTGTTGTTGTGGTTGTTGTTGTCGTTGTTGTTGTTATTATTATTATTATTATTATTATTATTATTATTATGACATTGCTTAATGAAATCCAGTAAGTTTCAAGCATACAATTCAACAGTAAGGCATATATATATATATATTGCATTGTGGTTCACCACCCATAGTTAGATTTCTTTCTGTCACCACATATTTGACCCCTTTTACCCCATCTACCTCCTCCCTCCCCTCCCACCCTCTGTTAAACACTAATTCATTATCAGTGTCCATGCGTCTCTGTTTGTTTGTCCTGTTTATTTGTTCCTTTTAGATTTATATCCCACATATAAGTGATATCATGTGGTTTTCAACTTTTTATGTCTGGCTTATTTCGCTTAGCACAATTATCTCAAGGTCCATCCTTGTTGTTGCAAACGGCAGTATTTCATCTCTTCTCAGTTAATTTTTAAAGAGAGTTTTCTTACTCACATATGTAGAAAAGATAGATGAATTATTCAAGAAACAGTGTTATGACAATTATTTTAAAATACAATTTTAATTCTTATATTTTACACCAAAATAAATTTTAAATAAATTTAAGAGTAAACATAAACTTTGAAACAATAAAATATCAAACAATATAAGTGAATAATATATTATCTGATCTGTAACAATGAAGATATATCTAGGTATTAATACAATGTACAATGGATATAAAAATTCTGATCTAACTTTTGGAAGAATTTGAGAAGGATTGTGACAATTCTTAAATATTTTGTAGATTTTGCCAATTATGCCATTTGGTCTTGAACTTTTCTTTGTTGGAAGTTTTTTGACTCAATCTCCTTACTAGTTATAAGTCTATTCAGATTTTTATTTCTTCATAAATCAGTTTGAGTTGATTGTTTCTAAACTATGTGTACTTCATTTAAATTATCCAATTTGTTGGTGTACAAATGTTCATAACAATCTCTTATAATAATCCTTTATTTCTGTAAAATCAGTAGTAATGTCTCCACTTTCATTTCTGATATAATTTGAGTCTTCTCTCTCTCTTTTTTTTTCTGTTAGTCAATATAGCTAAAAGTTTGTCAATTTTTTGATATTTTCAAAGTTGATCTTATCTAGTTCTTGAAGGTGTAGAGTTAGGGTACTGATTGGAGATCTTTCTTATTTTTTTACTGTATACATTTAGAGTTATGAGTTTCCCTCTAAGCACTGCTGTTATTGCATCCTATAAGTTGTGCTTTTAAAGAAGTTCCTCCCTTCTTTGACATCATTAAAATCTTCTTAAATTGTCTTTGAAAAATTTTATAATTTTCTCTTCAAAGGTAGACTTTTTGCTGTGCTGTGAGGCAGAGTTTGGCTTATTTGTTTTCACATGGATACTCCATATCCCAGTACCATTTATTGGAAAGTCATTAATTCCCCACTAATCTATAATGTCATCTCTGTCATACGCAATGTCCATATATTCATGGAACTGTTTCTGGTCTGTTTTCTGTTCCACTGGTTTATGTGTCTATCCCAGTTTCAATGCCACACTATCTTAATTGCTATTGCTTTGAAATAACTCTTGATAACTGCTGGAGCAATTCCTCCCACCTTTTTCTTTTTCAAGAGTTTCTTGGCTGTTCTTGACCATTTTTAGTTATATGTACATTTAAATTTTCAGAATTATCTTTTCAAGTTATTTTTTTAAATGGATCTTTTTACACTATAATTAAATTGTGTCTATAGGTCAGTTTAGGGATAATTGACATTTTAAAAATACTGAGTCTTCTAATCTTCGGACATTATACATCTCTTAATTTTTTAGGAGGTTTTTATGTGTCTAAATAAAGTGTAAAATGTTTCTATAGTGGAAGAATTTTACATATATTAAGTTATATTTATTCCTAGATATATCGATATAAATATTTTAAAGTCATTTTTAAGTGTTTCAGGCTGATATATAAAAAGAATTATTGGTTTTTATATTCAGGAACATGCTAAGCTCATTTATTAATTCTAATAATTAACCTTTCAATTCTTTTGACTTACTATATAGACAGTTGTATTACTCAGGAAAAATGAACTTTGTTTTTTTCCTTCCCACTCCCTATGCCTTTATTCCACTGTCTTGCTTTACTGTGCTAAGACATCCAGTAAAATGCTGAATAAAAATAGTGATAGCAATCATTCTTCTCTTGTGTCCTCATATCAAAAGGAAAGTTCTCAATGCTTCATTATAAAATATAAAATCTGATGTAGATTTTGGATTTTGGTCTTTGATTTTTGGGGGGCTAGATACCCTCTACTAAGAATTTTGTTCAGACTTTGAATTTTATCAAATTTTTTAATCAATTGAGCTAATTTTATGAGTTTTCTCTTTAGTCTGTTAAAGTGATGAATTGTATTATTTGATTTCATAATATTAAATATATTTTGCTTTCCAAGAAAAAGTTCAATAGTCATGGCATATCCTTATACACATTGCTATATTGTATCTATTAATATTTTCTTTAGGATCCTTCTATCTATGTTCAACAGAAACATTGCCTTTAATTATCTTTTCTCATATATTCCCTGATGGATTTTGATATCATGGATATTCTTTTCTCATCAAATGAGTTGGGGCGTGCTCTGACTTATATCTATTTTCTTGAAGAGGTTGTGTAAAAATGAATTTATTTCTATTTTTAATATTTGATGGAAATCACCATTTAAGTCACATAAACCTGGAGTTTTCTTTGTAGCATAAAAGTTTGACAACTTATTTAGTTTTAAGAATGAGTATAGTGTTATTTAGGTTTTCTATTCCTCTCTGAGTCAATTTAAAAAAAAATGTATCTTTAGAGGAATTTTTCCATTTGTTACATATTCAAATTTATTGTCATAAATTATTCATTATATATTTATTCTTATCTTCATATTATATATAACATAGCATGACCTTTTTTATTCCTGATATCGGTTATCAGTTCATAAATGTGTTTGTGTGTAAGAGCATGTATTCTGCAGTTTTTAGATTTAGTTTTTATTATTCAGTTTTTTGGAAACGTTTTGTCAAGTTGGTTTTTTGTTTTGTTTTGTTTTGTTTTTACTATAAAGTGTAATCTTTTTTTATCTTTTTGTTTTACTAGTTTCAAGTATATAGTTAGACATTAGTTTCAAGTATATAGTTAGACATTTGTATAGTTTACAAAACAATCCCCCTAATTGATCCTTCTCTCCTCTGGTTTTCCACCTAGCCATTATATTATTGCTAACTCCATTATCTATGTCGTGCTCCCCATTCCTGTGGCCATCTATCAACTACTGAATTTTACTTCTTTAACCCTTCACTCCTTTCTCCCAGCCCCCCAGACCCCTCCCTTCTGACCATCACCAGATTGTCCTCTATAATTGTAAGTTTGTTTTTGATTATGTTGTTCTTTTTGTTCCTTAGATTCCATGTATAAGTGAAATCATGTAGTATTTATCTTTCTCTGTCTAACTTATTTCACTCAGCATAACCTGTAGGTCCATCCATGTTGCTGCAAATGGTAAGATTTCATTTTTTAATGGTTGAGTAATATTCCATTATATATATGAACCATACCTTCTTTATCCAGTCATCTATTGATGGGCATTTAGGTTGCTTCTACATCTTGGCTATTGTAAATTGTGCTGCCATGAACATAGGGATGCATAGATCTTCATGAATTATTGTTTTCATTTTCTTTGGATAAATACCCAGAAATGCAGTTGCTGGGTCAAAAGGTATATCCACTTTTAATTTTTTGAGAAAACTCCAGACTGTTTTCCATAGCGGCAGTACCAATTTCCTTTTCTTCGCATTCTCGCCAACACTTGTTCTTTGATTTATTGATGATAGCCATTCTGACAGGTGTTAGGTGGTATGTCATTGTGGTTTGAATTTGCATTTCTCTGATCATTAGTGAACTTGAACGTGTTTTCATATGTCTATTGGCCATCTGTATTTGCTCTTTGGAAAAGTATCTATTCAGATTTTCTCCCCATTTTTTTTTAAATTGGATTGTTTGTTTTTTGTTGTTGTTGAGTTGTATGAGTTCCTTATATATTTTAGATATAAACCTCTTATCAGATGCATCGTAAGCAAGCATCATCTCCCATTCAGTCGCTTGTCTTCTTGTTTTGTTGATGATTTCCTTTGCTGGGCAAAAACTTTTTAGTTAGATATAGTCCCATTTGTTTATTTTTAATTCTGTTTTCCTTGTCTGAGGAGATATATCTGAAAAGAAATTACTAGTAGCAATAGCAGAGACATTACTGCCTATGTTTTCTCCTAGAAGTTTTATGGTTTCAGGTCTTACATTTAAGTTTTAATCCATTTTGAGTCTATTCTTGTATATAAAAAAGTGGTCCAGTTTATTTTTTTATTGCACGTATCTGCCCAATTTTCCCAGTACCATTTATTGAAGAGACTTTACCCCATTGTGTATTCTTACCACTTTTGTCATATATTAAGTGAGCGCATAGGTGTGGATTTATTTCTAGACTCTCTATTCTGTTCTATTAATCAATGTGTCTGTTTTTGTGCCAGTACCATGCTGTTTTACTTACTGTAGCCTTGTAGTATAGTTTGATATTAGGAAGTGTGATACCTCCAACTTTGTTCTTCTTTCTCTAGATTGCCATGACTATTTGGGGTCTTTTGTGGTTCCATATAAATTTTAGGATTATTTGTTCTAGCTCTCTGAAAAATGCCATTGGTATTTTGATAGAGACTGCAGTGAATCTATAGATTACTTTGGGTAGTATGGCCATTTTAACGATGTCGATTCTTCCTACCCATGAGCACGGTATATGCTTCCATTTATTTAAATGTTCTTCAATTTAATTTTTCAATGACTTATAATTTTCTGAAAACAGATCTTTTACCTTTTTGATTAATTTGATTCCCAGGTATTTTATAGTTTTTGATGTAATTGTAAATGGGATTGTTTTCTTAATTTAACTTTCTGAAAGTTCATAATTGATGCATAAAAATGCCACTGACTTCTGAATATTAATTTTGTATTCTGCTCCTTTACTGAATTCATCGATCAGTTTTAACAGTTTGGGGGTGGAATCTTTATGGTTCTCTATACATAGTATCATGTCATCAGCAAATAACGAGATTTTTACTTCTTCCTTTCTAATTCGAATACCTTTTATTTCTCTTTTTCATCTGATTTCTGTGTTTGAGACTTCCAATATAATGTTGAAGAGGAGTGGTGAAAGTGGGCATCCTTGTCTTGTTCCTGATCTTAAGGAAAATGCTTTTAGCCTTTCTCCCTTGAGTATGATGTTAGCTGTAGGTTTGTCATATATGGCCTTTATTATGTTGAGGTATGTTTCTTCGATTCTCACTTTGCTGAGAGTTTTTATCATAAATGGATGCTGGATTTTGCAGAACTCTTTTTTTTTCATCTGTTGATATGATCATATGGTTTTTATCTTTCGATTTGTTAATGTAGTGTATCGCATTAATTAATTTGTGGATATTGTACCAACCTTGCATCCCAGGAATAAATCCAACTTGATCATGGTGTATGATATTTTTAATGTGATGCTGTATTCGGTTTGCTAATATTTCGTTGAGGATTTTTGCATCAATGTTCATCAGGGATATAGACTCACAGTTTATTTATTTATTTATTTTTGTACCGTCTTTTTCTAGTTTTGGAATTAGGGTAATTGTGGCCTTGTAAAGTGAGTTAGGAAGCTTTCCCTTCTCTTGAAATTTTTGGAATTTTTTGAAAAGAATAAGTGTTAATTCTTCTTTGAATGTTTGGTAAAATTCATCTATGAAGCCATCTGGTCCAGGACTTTTGGTTTTGTGGAGGTTTTTGATTATTGATTCAATTTCATTGGTGGTAATCGATCAGTTCAATTTTCTGTTTCATCTTGACTCAGTCTTGGCAGATTATCTGTTTCTAGGAATGTATTCATTTTGTTCAGATTGTCCAATTTGTTGGCAAATAATTGCTCATAGTATTTTCTTATGATTGTTTAAATTTCTGTGGAGTCCAAAGTCCTTGTCTTTCACTTCTGATTTTAATTATTTGAGTTATCTCTCTTTTTTCCATGATGAGTCTGGTTAAGAGTTTGTCAATTTTGTTTATCCTTTCAAAAAACCAGTTCTTGATTTTATTAATCTTTTATATTGTTTTTTATAGACTCTATTTTGTTTATTCTAGAGTCTATTTCTGCTCTGATCTTTATTATTTCCTTCCTTCTACTTACTTTGGGCTTTTTTTTTGCTGTTCTTTTTCTAGTTCTTTTAAGTTTAAAGTGAGATTGCTTATTTGAGATTTTTTTATTTCTTGAGATAGGCCTGTATTGCTAAGGATTTTCCTCTTAAGGCTGCTTTCTCTGTGTCCCATAGTTGTTGTGTTTTCTAGACTTTTATTTTTTAGTATGGATGTTGGAATTTATAGAATGGACACTAAAAGATGAGAAATAGAATCTAGAGTTTCCAAAGAAATATCAGGTAGTAACTTGAAATATTAAAACAAAACCAATGATCAAAAAAATGGATAAAGAAAAGAAAAAAAGAATAGTCGAGACTAATACAAGCACAAAATACAAAAAAAAGTAATTTCCAGCATATTAATAATTTAATTAATGTTCCATTTCAAAAGTAAAGATTGTAAGATTGTGGGGGAAAATTTTAACTATGTACTTTAAAAGAGGGACATATAAAACCTAAGACTAAGGAAAGTTTGGAAATAAAGAATAAAAATATTTAAACCACAGCAATTTTAATTTTTTCAATGTGGTATGGCTATATATATATTTATTTTTTAACTAAATTTATTGGAGTGACATTAGTTAATAAAATTACATAGATTATAAGTGCATAATTCAATAAACGATAGCTTTTAATGTAAAAAGCATCAGTATAAAAGAAGCAAGTTACATCATGGTGTCAAATGTTTAATTCACCAGGATAATGTAAAAAAATCAAACTTGTATGCATAGCATAGCCTTTTAATGTATACAGATAAGCTTCACAGAAACGTAAGAGGAAATAAACAAAGCCATCTCATTAATTAATTGAACATGTAGGAATAAGTCAGTAAATGTATGTAAAATTTAAATAAAAGGATTAAAAACTTGTCAAAGAGGGCAAAAGATGGTAGACTAGGTAAAAGCTGGGATCGCCTCCTCCTAGATCAACAGTGAAATTCCAATTAAATTATAAAATAATCAATGTGGAGAATCACCTGAAGTTCAGCTGATCAAAACACCTACGTCTGATCAAAACAGCCACATCAAAGCTGGTAAGAGGGGCAAAGTTGCAAATTGGGCTGGACCCACACCCACGGGTGGTGAAGGATCACTGAAAGTGAGAGTGAAGCTGCAGAAGCTCTTCTGAAGGAGAGGGAGGTCCTGGTCTCATTTAGGGGCTCCCCAGTCCAGGTTCCCAGCCCAGGGAAGAGGAGATTCCAATAACTTTGACTGTAGAAACCAGAGGGGATTCTGGCCATCTTCATGAGACAGGAGACTGAAACCCTAGAAGCCCCTTTGAAAGACCCACGCACAGGCTTTCTGACCTGTGACACTCACCCGGGACACAAGCAGTAGGTCAGAGGCTCACATGGTATTCATACCAAGAAAGTCTGCATTACCTGACTCCAGAACAAGGGCTGAAAGGGCAGCCACCATTGTGCCTTAGTCCGGCCCCGCTACCAGACAATTTACCTGGCCATCTTGACTGTGCAGACCCCTTCCAAAGGGCCATTAGGAAGTAGTGGCCTGCGGTGATCAGCCTGCCTCACCCAACCTACAGATTGCCCCACCTGAGGCTTTTCTTGCTGGATGGCTGCCATGGCCTGTGCCAATTCAAGGCCAAACATTCCCAACTGGCGGCCAGCTCTGTAAGCCACATTTCCAAGATAGGGTCAGGAATATCACTTCTGCCAACATGAACTTGAGCAGATCTTGGAGATATGTGGGCCAGTCCCAGATAGCAGTTGGTCTTGCCGTGATCTGGGACTTAAGCGAGAACAAGCGATCGGTAACCAAAGTTACAACAAGACTGAGGCTGTATTTGATCTGATTGCCATTGTCTCCCTGAAACCGTACCCCACCTTACCCACAAATTGCTCCAGGTGGCCCACTGACAGTGAACTGCTGTCACCCTGCTCCTCTCCCTAGGTCTCCCAATCCACACAAACTTTGATTAGCACTGGACAGGCACTACACGGAAATCAGTTGCAAGCAGACCTCTGCTGCCTGCAAGAGTTGCAATATTGTGTCCGCTGAGTGCAGGAGTCTGTGGGACCACCCTAGACTGCAGAGATTGCAGCTGGTCTCACTATGATCGGTGATTACAGTGGGAACGCCCAGGCACAGAAGTTGCAGCAAAACTGAGGCTACGTTGGCCAGACGGCCTTTTTATCCCTGAGATCCTGCTTCACCCAAGCCACAAAGTGTCTGCAGCCCATTGACAGGCGGATTCTCATGCCCTGCTTGGCTCTGGGGTTGTGGACTCTGCACAGGCAACAGATTTTGGCTAGAGCAGTGAGTGAATTTTGGGGAAAATAATTATGAGCAGACCACTGCTGCCTGTATAAGCTGCAATATATCTTGAGAGGATTGGAGGGGCCTGTACTAGCCTGAGGGTCCTTGACTCCCTGAGCTCCTGCCCCATCCAATACACAAAGTGCTCACCACATATTGATAGACAGCTGCCCCTGCCCCTGAGTGGCACATTCAGGCCCAAGATGGACAGCAGCTGACTTTGCTATGATTGGAAACTTGTACAGGGAGCCACAGAGACAGCACTGACATGTAAACTGACACTGCAGTGGCAGGGGGAAATTTACTCAATAGACTCAGAAGACTCCGGGGGTCCCTGTGCCACCCAACATGTATATCACCCAGAGACTTTTCAAGTTTCAGAGACTTATGGGCAACTGACAAGCAGTATCAGACCTGGAGGAGCACTGATCCCTCTGCTAAACTGCCCTAGGTCAGGGATGAGAGATAACTGACTGCTGCCTACAGCATTATCTCTTCTACTTACCTACAGATCCAGCATAGACAACAACCATCTGCAGATTGCTTTGTGGATCCCACCAGGTAGCCCTGAGCAATCAAAAGCAGTGGCTAAACTTGGCCTACAGGAGACCCCCTCCCAAGGGGCCACAAAACCAATGCACCAGGAGGCTAGCATCATAACACAACAGAACAAATCCTGACTAGCCCCATGTGAGGTACACACAAAGGATGGTCTCAACAAGTACACAAGCCTGCTAGGGCAAATCCCACTCAGTGGAGTCAGCCCCCACATAGCAACTCTTACCCTGTGGGTGCAGCCAATTCCCACAATTAGTCAGCCTGAGCATTAATCCCATCCACTAATAACAATAAGGGCTTGGCAACAACATAAGATCACACACAACCTATACAATGATCATGTCCAGAGCCCTTGGCATAAGGGATCAGGGAGAGTGCGGCAGGGGGTCACACAGGACACCTGTTACATTAGGCCATCTGGCCACGGTTGAGAAATGAAACAAATATTCCTGACACATAAAAATTAACATGGAGAGGCTAATTAAATGAGAAAACAAAGAAATATACCACAAATTTAACAACAGGAGAAAACTCCAGAAAATTAGCTAAATGAAATGGAGGCAAGTAACCTACCAGAGATAGAGTTCAAAATAATGATTATAAGGATGCTCAATGAACTTATGGGGAGAATGGATGAGAAGCTCAACAGCATAAAAAAGTACATAGAAACCATAAAAACAAACCAGACAGAAATGAGGAATACAATAACTGAAATGAAGAATACACTAGAAGGATTCAACAGTAGATTGGACAAAGCAGAAGATCAAATCAGAGAACTGGAAGACAATGTAGCAGAATACACACAATCAGAACAACAAAAAGAAAAAAAAAAAACAATTAACAACAATGAGGAGAATTTAAGAGACATTTGGGACAACATGAAGCATAAAAATATCTGGATCATAGGAGTACCTGAAAGGAAAGAAAGAGAGCAAGGGATTGAGAATCTATTTGAAGAAATGACAGAAACCATCCTTAACCTGGCAAAAGAATTAGACATTCAAGTTCAGAAGCACACAGAGTCCCAAACAAGAGGAATTCAAACAGACCTACACCAAGACACATCATAATTAAAATGCCAGAAGTCAAAGACACAGAGAATCTGAAAAGCAGCAAGAGAAAGGAAGCTAGTTATTTACCCCCATAAGAATATCTACTGATTTTTCAATGGAAACTTTTTAGGCCAGAAGGGACTGGCAAGAAATATTTAAAGTTATGAAAAACAAGAATTGACAGCCTCAAATACTCTACCCAGCAAGGCTTTCGTTTAAAATCGAAGGTGAGATAAAGAACTTCTCAGACAGAGAAAAGCTTAAGGAATTCATCACCAACAAGCCAATATTACAGTAATGTTAAAGAGACTTCTGTAAAAAGAGAAGGGTAAAAAAGAAAAGAGAAATAACAAATACGAATAATAAAATGTCAGTAACTATGTACTTACCAGTAATCACTTTAAATGTAAATGGATTAAATGCTCTAATCAAGACATAGGGTAGCCAAATGGATAAAAAAAACAAGATCCATGTATATGCTGTCTACAAGAGACCCACTTCAGGTCAAATGACACTTACAGATTGAAAGTAAAGGGATGGGAAAAGATATTTTACCCAAATATCAGATGAAATAGACTTTAAAACAAAGACTATAATAAGAGACAAAGAAAGGCATTACCATAATAAACATATACGCACCCAACATAAGAGCACCTAAAAACATAAACAAATATTGACTGACATAAAAGGGGAGATCAACAGTAATACACTCATAGTAGGAGACTTTAACACCCCATTGACATTAATGGACACATCTTCCAGGCAAAGAATCAACAAGGAAACAGTGGGCCTAAAAGACACACTAGACTAGATGAATTTTCTAGATATTTTCATAGAACTTTACTCCAACACAGCAAAATATACATTCTTCTCAAGTGCATATGGAACATTTTCCAGGATAGACCACATGTTAAGACAAAACTAATCTCAATAATTTTAAGAAGATTCAAATCACATTAACTGACTTCTCCGATCACAATGGTATGAAATTAGAAATCAACTACAAGAAAAAAACTGGAAAATACACAAACAAATGGAGGCTAAATAATATGCTACTAAACAAGGAATGGGTTAATGAGATCAAGGAAGAAATCAAAAGATACTTAAAGACAAATGAAAATGAAAACACAATGACTCAAAAGAACAATTTGGGGGATCATTTTATCAACTATAAATGTCTAAGAAATGTACTGTATACTCGAAACTAATAATAACATAAAATTTAAAAAATATAAAATAAAATAAAATTTAAAGCCAACAAAATGTTTTATATTCCTCTCAAACAGTTAAAATCTTTCTAGCATTTTAATTTTATTTGTCCTCTTTCAAATAGTGTTATTAATGTCATATATTTTAATTTTATACTTTCTTAAAAATTGAATTCCACAAGAACTTATTATTACTCTTTTATACAGTAAATATCCATTTAAATTACATATACATTATAGTTTTATATATACCACTTTTTTTTCTTTATTTCTTCCATTTAGGATTACTTATTTGTCTGCCTTAAAAACATTACTTAAAGAATTTCTTTGTGAGAGTTGTCTTGTGGTAACTCAGTTTATTTTTGTCTTATAATGTTTTCATATTACACTCTCATTGAGAAACATTTTTATTGGATGTAGACCTCTAAATTAGCAGTTTTCTCAAAAAAACTTAATATATTATTCCAGTCTTTTGACTTCCATTACTGCCACTGAGAAAACAGAAATCAGTTTATCTGCCACTCCTTTGACAATAGTGTCTTTTTTTCTTAGACTGCCATTAAGGTTTTCTCTTTCTCTACAGTGTGTGGCTGTTTCATTATGACGTGTCTAGATGTGGGTTTCTTTTATTTATCTTTTCTAGGATTCATTAAGCTTCTTGAATCTTTGTTATCTTTTGTCATTGCTGGAAAATTCTTAGCAAATATCTCTTTAAATGTTGCTTTTCCTTCCCTCCTTCTGGGAATCTAATCAACCACATATTAGACTTTCTCATTCTATTTTCCATGCCTACTATCTCTCTTCCATATTTTCAATCTTTTTACCTCTTCATGCTTGCATCATTGCTAATTTCTTCTGATTTTTGTTCCAGGTCATATCTCTTCATTTATGTTTAATATCTTATTAAAAGCTCTATATTTCATTTGTTTTTTAAAGTTTTACTATTATATTTTTACTTTTATAAGTTCCATCAAATCTACTTTGCCAAATCTTCTTAGCCACTTTTTATCATCACTTGTTCCTTCCAAAATCGTTAATTCTTTAAGTCTATTAACCATAGGTATTTTAAAGGTATTTCTAATAATTTTTTGTATCTGAAGTCTTTGTGTATCTGTTATTTTTTTCTATTACTATAATCATGGTTTTCACTCCTGGTACCTGGGTTATAATCTTTATATATTTGATTATCATTTTGCATTGCTCATTGTATCTTGAAAAATTAACTGTGAGAATAATATGAAACCTAGAATAAAGGTGTCTTCATCAAGGGAGAATTAGCATCTGCTTCTGGATGCCAAGAGATATTATAAATCTGTGACTTTGTTAAACTAAATTCACAGCTTGAGGTTTTCTGGATGAGTCAAGTATTATAAATTTGGATAACAAAAATGATATCTTATGATTTACTATTACCCTGAGGTTCTATACTGTGAGGTCCCAGCTTACAAAGTTAAAATTTTCCTAGATTGCCAAATATTCTCAGGGCCAAAGGAACTTCTGTGTTCTTACCTCTCTGGATTCTTACTTTTCCTTTAAATTTTGCCTGTCAGTTTCTAACTGTCTTATCATCTCTTTGTTACTTCTAAAGAGATTTTAAATACAAATATTTTATCCAATATTTTAATTAGTTTTCTCAGAAAAGTTTGGTGAGAATAACCTAACCTCTCATTACTTAAATAGAAATCCTCCCTTTACTGTTTAACAAGCTCACCTATTCATTTAAAGGGAGGTTTTTATTTTTTCAGCATTTCTAGGTGTACTAGTGTGAGAGAATTTCTATTTTTCTGACCATAATGTTGGAAATAGAAGTCTCCTGAGTTTATATTAAAAAATAGACACAGTTAAGATGTTCCAATAACCTTAGCCTAACTATATATGAACCGCAAGACACTCTTTCTCCTTCATCCCAGTGCTCAAAGAGAAGTCACAAGTATTTGTTCTTTACTTCCTCTTACCTGAGTCCTCTTCCTGCATCAGAATTTTGTAAACTGCCCATATCAGTTTTTTCCTTGGCTTTATCCTGGACTGATGTTTCCCAGTCCTATCTTACCACAACAACCATTTGAAAAGGAAGAGGGATATTGTATTAGTCTAGTATATTTATATTCCGTTTACCTGATTTGATAAAAGCTCCACCGCATGAAACTATTTAAACACATAACTGTATGTCTTTGAGGACTCCATTTTGTCTTAACCATTAACCTCTGTTTGACTATATAAAACTCACACTAAATAAGGTCATTTAAATGAAATGTTATAATTTTTCCTTCATTGACAACAGTAAAATAATGATTATTTATATTTAATATTCTTATCTCAAAACAGTTATTTCTCTCCTTTTAGAAGATTAAATGAAACGACATGAGAATTGTACAGAATTCAATATTGTGGGAGCTTAATAAATGTAGATTTGATCTGAGTGAAAGAATGTATGACTTTGTAAGTTTTATTTGATTACCACACTAAATTATTCATCTGTGCCGAATCTTCATAGTTTATTGCTCATGACATACACAGATTGAAAATTTTACCAGTATCACTCAGGAGCAAATTTATTTAGAAACTCTTTCATCTAGTCAACACTTGTGATCCTTCACAGGCTTATAATTCTAAGCTATATTAAACATTATTTTTCCCACAGTATTAGGATACCAACGATGATGTTTGTCCAAGTAGAGATTATCCTTAAAATTTAAAGATATTGGTCATTATCTCCAGGTGAGTTTGTTCAGAACAAAGAAGGCACTGATTTATAAATAGGTCAAACCCATGTATATCTAGAAGAGAGTCTGCCATTGAATCTACCTTTCACTCATTGTAGCAGATTCTCAAACTTTTAAAGATACAAAGAAGTGCGCTTTTGAAATTGCAACACAGTCTTTTTTTCTTTTTATGGTGACATTGGTTAACAAAATCCAGTAAGTTTCAGGCATACAATTTAACAGGAAGGCATATATATATATATATATTACATTGTGTGTTCAACACCCACGACAAATGAAAATGAAAACACAATGACTCAAAAGAACAATTTGGGGGATCATTTTATCAACTATAAATGTCTAAGAAATGTACTGTATACTCGAAACTAATAATAACATAAAATTTAAAAAAT
>NW_011888844.1:2190470-2206057 GCF_000151845.1 Pteropus vampyrus | reverse complement strand
TCACAGCTTCTTTATCCAATCATCTATTGTACAACACTTCAGTTGCTTTCATGTCCTGACCACCATGAATAATGCTGCTATGAATATCAGCGTGCAAATATCTTTTCAGATATGGGTTTTCAACTCTTTGGGATAAATACCCAGTAAAGGGATTGCTGGATCATATGGTAGGTCAAGTGTTAGTTTTTGGAGGAACCTCTATACTGTTTTCCATAGTGGCTGTACCAATTTGCAGTCCCATCAGCAATGTATGAGGATTCCCTTTTCTCTGCATTCTCTCCAACACTTGTTATTACATGTCCTGTTGATAACAGCTATTCTAACAGATGTGAGATGATATCTCATTAGGGTTTTGATGTCCCTTTCCCTAATAGCTAACAATGTTGAGCAACCTTTCATATGTTTGTTGACCATTTGTGTGACTACTTGGGAGAAATGTATGTTCAGGTCCTCTGCCCATTTTTACTTGGATCATTTTTTTTTTGCTGTTATTGAGTTGTATGAGTTCATTGGATATTTGGGATATTAGGCCCTTATCAGAGACATTGCTTGCAAGTATATTTTCCCATTCCAATGTTTGTCCACTTTGTTGATGGTATCTTTTGCTGTGCAGAAGCTTTTTAGTTTGATGTAGTTCCATTCATTTACTTTTGCTTTTACTTCCCTTGCCTTTGAGGTCAAATTCATAAAATCCTCTTTAAGTCCAAGGTCTTTGAGTTTAGTTCCTATGTTTTCTTCTATGTAATTTTTTGTTTCAGGTCTTATATTCAGATCTTTAATCCATTTTAAGTTAATTTTGGTGTGTTGTGATAGACAACAGTATAGTTTCATTCTTTTGCCGGTGGCTTTCCAGTTTCTTCAACATTATTTATGGAAGAGGCTTTCCTTTCTCCATTGTATTTTTTGGCATTTTTGTCAAAATTATTTGCCCATATAAACATGAGTTTACTCTGGTCTCTTGATCCTGTTCCACTGGTCTGTGTCTCTGTTCTTCTGCCAATCATGCTGTTTCGATTATTGTCGCTTTGTAGTATAGTGTGAAGTCGGGCAGAGTGATGCCTCCACGTCCATTATTTTTTTCCCAGGACGGCTTTGGCGATTTGAGGTGTTTTGTGTTTCCATAGAAATCTGATGATTTCTTGTTCTATTTTTTGTTCTATTTCTTTAAAAACAGCTGGTGGAATTTTGACGGAGATTCCATTAAATCTGTATAATGCTTTAGGTAATAAGGTCATTTCAACCATGTTGATTCTTCCAATTCAAGAACACAGAATATCTTTCCATTTCTTCGTATCTTCTTCGATTTCTTTTAACAGGGTCTTATAGTTTTCATCATATAGGACCTTTACAAGTTTTGTTAACTTTATCTCTAGGTATTTTATTAATTTTGTTGAAATTGCAAAAGGAATTATTTTTTCCCACTTCTTTTTCTGACACACCATTATCAGAGGATAGGAATGCTATGAATTTCTGATATTGATATTATATCCAGAAACTTTACTGTATTTGCTTATTGTTTCTAGTAGTGTTCTTATGGAGTCTTTAGGGTTTTCTATATAGAGAATCATGTCATCTGCAAATAGTGACAGTTTGACTTCTTCGTTTCATATTGGATAACTTTTATATCTTTCTCTTGCCCGATTGCACTTGCTAGGACCTCCATTGTTATACTGAATAACAATGGAGATATTGGGCAGCCTTGTCTTCTTCCTTATTTTAAAGGAAATGTTTTTAGTTTTTCACCATTAGGTATAAGGTTGGCTGAGGGTTTGTCGTATATGGCCTTTATTATATTAAGGTACCTTCCTTCTATATCAATTTTGTTAATTATTTTGATGACAAATAATTAACAAAATCTTGTTGAATGCTTTTTCTGCATCTATTAATATGATCACATGATTCTTATTTTTAAATTTGTTTATGTGGTGTATCACATCAATCGATTTGCCTATGTTCAACCAACACTGTGCCCCTGGGATGAAGTCCACTTGATCATGGTGTATAATCTTTTCAATATGTTGCTCTATTCATTTGACTAGTATCTTATTTAGGATTTTTGCACCTGTGTTCATGAGAGATATTGGTCCATAGTTTTCTTTTATTGTGTTATCTTAACAAGATTTTGGTATGAAAGTAATATTGGCCTCATAAAATGAGTTGGGAAATATTGCCACCCCTTCAATTTTTTGGAAGAGTTTGAGGAGAATAGATATTAAATCTTCTTTGAATGTTTGGTAGAATTCACTGGTAGATTTACTTTTTGGTAGATTTTGATGACTGTTTCAATTTCCATTCTGTTGATTGGCCTATTTAGATTTTCCAGGTCTTCTTGTTTCAGACAAGGAAGATTGTATTTTTCTAAGTACTGGTCCATTTCTTCTAGGTTATTAAATTTGGTGTGTACTTTTTCATAGCATTCTTGTATGATCCTTTGTTTTTCTGTGGTGTCTGTCATCATTTCTCCTGTTTCATCCCTGATTTTGTTTATTTGTGTCATTTCTCTCTCTCTCTCTCTCTCTCTCTCTCTCTCTCTCTTCATTAGTGAGTCTAGCAAGGGTTTTGTCAATTTTATGAAACTTCTCCAAGAACCACCTCTTTTTTGCATTTACTTTTTCTATTGATTTTTTGTTTTCAATTTTGTTTAATTCTGCTCTAATTTTGATTATTTCTTTCCGTCTGCTGACTTTAGGCTTCATTTGTTCTTCCTTTTCTAGTTTTTTTTTTTTTTAAGTCGAAACATTAGGTTGTTTACTTGGGCTCATTCTTGTTTTTAGATGTAGGCCTGTAATGATATGAACTTTCCTCTTATGATCTCTTTTGCCATGTCTGAAAAGTTTTGATATGTTGTACTATCATTATCATTCATTTCTATGTATCTCTTGATCTCTCTTTTTATTTCAAATGGCCAACAAACATAGGAAAAGGTGTTCATCGTCGCTAGCTCTTAGAGATATGTAAATCAAAACCACAATAGGATATTATCTCTCATCTGTTAGAATAGCTGTAATCAGCCAGAGAAATAATAACAAATGTTGGAGAGGATGCAAAGAAGAAGGAACCCTTATACACTGCTGATGGGACTGCAAATTGGTACAACCATCATGGAAAACAGTATGGTAGTTTCTCAAAACTCTAAGAATTGATCTACTATATGATCCAGCAATCCCTCTGCTGGGTACTTATGCAAAGACTTGAAAACTCATATCCAAAAAGATATTTGCACACCGATATTCATAGCAGCATTATCCAAGTGGTCATGATATGAAAGCAACCAAAGTGTCCTATGATAGATGATTGGCTAAAGGAGCCATGGTACATATATACAATGGAATATTACTCAGCCTTAAGAAGAGATGAAATACTGCCATTTGTGACATTATAGATGGACCTCGAGATAATCATGCTAAGCGAAATATGCCAGACAGAAAAAGTTGAAAACTACGTGATATCACTTATATGTGAGATATAATCCTAAAAGCAACAAATGAAAAGGACAAACAAACAAAGACTCATGGACATGGACAATAGTCTAGTGGTTGCTAGAAGGTCAAGGGTGAGGGGGTGGAGGGAGGTAGATGAGGTAAAACGTGTCAAATATGTGATGACATTAAAGAATTATTTAAAAAAAATCTTATTCACACAACAGAAACATTTATAAGTGAACTTCCTAAATGTAGACAAAATGTGTGTGTGTGTGTGTGTGTGTGTGTGTGTGTGTGTTTTAACAAGTTGCTATTGCACAACTAGTAAATTAGAATAATGGAGTCTCTGGTCTCTTACTTTATCTTGACATCAATAACTTTGCTAAACAGAAAATCATTTGGAGTCATTTCAGGAATTTAGCTGTTGACGTGTCAGAAATGGAACTCTACTCTACAAAAGCCAACACTGATATTCACAGCTCCATTTTTCCTTGATCCATCCAGGACCCCTCTCCCAACCCCTTCTCTATTTCACTATTTTACATTTCCTCTTTAAGTCTGTGACTGCTCTACTAGACTATGCATATTTATGGACAAAAATCATATTTCCCTAAATTCTACATGGTTGATGAACAATAGGAGCTAAGTAAATGTTTGTGGAATGAAGCTGGCTCTATTATTTCCCCTTGTGCTTACCCCTTAATGCATTGGATCTCACTCTTTATCATATATAAGATTTCCCTGGAGGGTTTGCTAGAACACCGGTTGTTAGGCCCTACTCTCACATTTTCTGAATCTATAGATGAAGCCCTCAAATTTGAATTTCTTACAGGTTCTCTGGAAAAACATGCTTAGTTTAAAGTAGAAACAAACAGGGTACTAGTAATATCATATCTCAAAAACCACAGTAGATCTCCGAAATCAGTTACATTTTGGAAATTTGTTAGATAAACAAGTTTCATTAACACATTTTCTATAAAATGAGGTGCCTTAATAGATAAAATACAAAGTAGAATTTTATTTATTTACTTTTATTAAACTTATTGAGGAGACATTGTTTAATAAAATTATATAGGTTTCAAGTGTACAATTCGATAATATGTCATCTGTATATTGCATTGTGTGTTCATCACTCAAAGTTAAATCTCCTTCTGTCACCAGATATTTGACCCCTTTTGCCCTTATCTACCTCCACTTCCTGCTCCCTCTCCCTCTGGTAACCACTAAACTGTTGCCTGTATCCATGAGTATTTGTTTGTTTGTCTTCTTTGTTTATTACTTTCAGTTTTATATCCTACATATAAGCAAAATCATATGGCCCTCAACTTTTTCTGTCTGATTTATTTTGCTTAACATGATTGTCTCAAGATCCAATCATGTTGTTGCAAATCACAGTATTTCAACTTTTCTTATGGCTGAGTAATATTCTAATGTATATATGTAACACATCTTCATTAACCAATCATCTATCGAAGAGCACTTTGGTTGTTTTCATGTCTTGGCCACTGTGAATAATGCTGCAATGAACGTTGAGGTGCATACATTTTTGCAGATAAATGTTTTACATTTTGGGGAGGTGGCGGTAAATACCCAGAAGAGGGATTGCTGGGTCATATGGTAATTCTATTCTTAATTTTTTGAGAAACCTCTATACTGTTTTTCATAATGGCTGTACCAATTTGCAGTCCCACCAGCAGTGTATGAGTGCATCTTTTTCCCCACAATCTCTCCAACACTTGTCATTACTTGTCATGTTGATGATAGCCATTCTAACAGGTGTTAGGTGATATCTTATTGTAGTTTTGATTTGTATATCCCTGATAGCTAGTGATGTTGAGTACCTTTTCATATGTCTGTTGGCCATTTGCACATCTTCTTGGGATAATTGCCTGTTTGGGTCCTCTGCCCATTTTTTAGTTGGATGGTTTTGTTGTTGTTGAGTTGTATGAGATTTTTATGTATTTTGGATATTAGCCCCTTATCAGAGGCCTTGTTTGCAAATATCTTCTTCCATTCAGTTAGTTGCCTCTTTGTCCTATTTATGGTTTCTTTTGCTGTGCAGAAGCTTTTTAGTTTGATATAGTCCATTTGTTTTTGCTTTTACTTCCATTGACTTTGAGGTCAACTTCATAACAAAGTAGAAATTCAATATTATGCAGAGATTATTTACAGAGCAGAGAAGAATATGCTAATGAATCTGAGAGGTTTTCCACCAAAGGTTTGTACCAAAGTACATTTTTCCTTTTTATTTTACTCTGACTTGGCCCACAGTATGGCGAGGGAAGTTCATTCAAATGGTATCTCTTTAACTAACCAAAACACTAAGAAGAAGACTGTCATGGATAGTTGAAATCTATCAAGAACATATAAATTTAACATTGATCCATTTTAAAATTATTTCCTTCTAGCTTTGATTCAAAAGCATTTTAAAAGACAACACTTAATTTTAATTTTCTCATCAAGTTTTGGTGCACAACTTTGGTTGGAGATATCAGTAACCTGCAAAATGTTTAAAAGACCACAAAAATGTAAAAGAGAACAGTCTCAATAATCTACAAACAAAGCATTGAGTCTCTAATTAATGAAAATCAACTCTACCAGATAAATTAATCTAATTTTAAATAACTTGGAAGTTAGTTTTTTCAAGCCATGTTACCCAGAGCTGTGTTCTAGGATTCTACAGGCAGGTTTTATGTATATCAATAAATGGTTGCCTTAGTTAAAATGACCTGGAAAATGAATTGCTTATTAATGGGAAAAGTTTAAACAGAAAAATGAACATTGAAAACATTTTCTTTTGTCTATGCATCCTTATACTGACCCAAAATGCACTAAAAATATATATATATTTTATTTAGAAAATACCTTCTGAAGAATAGGAGAGCAGAAAATTCTTTGCTTTTTATTAGAGGTATCCCAACCTAGAAATTTCCTCCCATTCAGCTCCACTGAACCAAATCCCCAAAAGACCAAATCCACTTCTACCTTTAAGGCATTTTCCTGACTAATTCCTATGTGACATGATATAAAAATTAGTAAAGTCCATGTTAGAATGAACTTTAACAATCATTCAATGTAGATAAGCCTTCATTTCTGATTGCTGGTCATTATGCTCAAACATTCCCAGTCTGAGGCCTTTTAATTTTACAAAGCAGTCCCAAACACTTTTTTTTCTTTTTATGATTTATTTACTTTTGCAATTACAGTTGGCATTCAATATTATTTTATATTGAATGTCTCAGGTGTACAGCATAGTGGTTAGAAATTTATATAATGTATAAAGTGATCACTCCAATAAGTCTAGTACCCACCTGGCATCATACGTAGTTATTGTAATACTACTGACTACATCTTCATGACTATTTTATAACTACCAATTGTTCTTACTCCTTTCATCTTTTTTTGTAAACTCAGCACTTCAAACCCCTTCTCATCTTGCAATCACCAGTTCTATGAGTCTGTTTCTATTTAGTTTGTTTATTTTGTTCCTTAGATTCCACATATAAGTGATATCATATGGTATTTGTCTTTCTCTATCTGACTTATTTCGCCTAGCATGCCTTATGACCCAAAAAATTTCACTTCTAGTTATTTATCCTAAGAAATCCAAAACACTAATTCAAAAAGATATATGCACTCCTATGTCCATTGCAGCATTATTTATAATAGACAAGATATAGAAGCAACCTAAGTGCCCATCAACAGATGATTGGATAAAGATGTGGTACATATGTACAATGGAATGTTACTTGGCCATAAAAAATAATTAAATCTTACCATTTGTGGCAACATAGATAGGCTTAGAGGATATTATGCTAAGTTCCTGTCATTTTTGAACATTTGAGTATTAAGCTGAAACTTGCTTCCCTGTCAGTTCTGTTTTTTGAATTTAGTTTTGGCTTCTGGATAATCACATGACAAGTCATATCTGTCTTTGCACCAGTAGTCTTTCAAATATTTGGAGATAGTTTTATTTTCTCTAGGTCTTCCTTTCTTTAAACTAAACATCCTCAGGGCCTAGAGACTTATTTCCTATTATATTTTTTAGTTGCCTCATCCTTCCTGTTTCCTCTTCTCTAGATGTAGCCATTTGTGAATATTTCTTTTTAAAATAAAGGACAATCGACTAAACAAAGCAGATGCAGACATAGTCTGGTCAGAATATAGGACAGTAAGACTCTTAAGTTTCTTTTTAGATGTTAACTTTTTCTTAATGTAGTTTAAGTCTCAAGTATCTTGCTCAATTATCTCAGCTATGGTGTATGAGCTCATATTGAATTTATTGTTTTTATAATAAAAATTACCCACCTCAGGTATTTATTACTCATCCTGAAAAGATCATAACTGCAATTGTGCAACTAATTTTTGTAAACCTAGAAGTAAAACTTACCATTTGGTTCTGTCAAACTTGATCTTGTTGTAATTATATGTTGAGTCTTAAGATCTTTAAAATCTTGGTTAATAGTCATGCTTTACTTCTTCTCAAATTGTTTCCACCTAAAAATTCAATAAACACGGATATATTCTGAACAAGATAGCTATGTATACCTAAGACATAATATTAGAAACATCTCTGATTTCTGAATACCTATTACTCTAGCCGACACGACACAATCTATGCTTTTCTACATCCCTTCATTCAACGAAGGCTTATTAAGTGCCTACTACATGGCAGGTACAGTTCTAGGTATTGAGGATATAACAGTAAACAAAATATATAAAATTCCTACCCACTTGGGGAAAAACAAAATAAACAAAGAAGCAAATTGTGTGATTTCTCATAGTGATGTGAGAAAAATAAAGCACAACAAAAATATAGAAAAGATAGAGTAATCTGGGGATGCTATTTTAAATAAATTGATCCATGAAGACACATATGAGGAGATAAATTTAACAGACAACCTAAGTGAAGAAATATGCTATGCAAAGATATGAGAAAGAGTTTTCCAAGAAGGCATAGCAAATACTTTGTTTCTGAAGAGGAAATAAGCTGTACAGGAAGGTAAGGGGGGATGCAAGGGCCGGTGTGTCAGAGTGCACCAGGGCAGAAACAAGTGGTGAGTAATAAGCCATAACACAAATTTGAGACTTTATTGTTAATGTAATGGGAAGCATTTGAAGGACTTTTTGCTGGTGAAGTGATATGATTTAATTTTATAAAGAATATTTTGAATGATGTTTAGAAAAAGTATTAAAGAAGGACAATAATAGACAATAGGAAACCATATGGGATGCTTTTGCAGTTGTTCAAACTAGAGGTGATAGTAACTGACTAGTGTAGTAGTGATAGAGGAAATAAGAAATGTTCAGATTTGGAGCATATTTTTAAGGTACAGTCTACAGGACTTACTGATAACTTGGTTATGGAGTGTGAGGGGAAAAGAAGAATGAGTAACTGGATGAATTTAATTATACTTTTGTACTGTGGTTTCACATATGCCTTCTCTTGTCAGTTGGACTACAAATTTTCCAAGAGGAGGAACTCTGCTTTTTTTCTCTCAAATCACCTCAGTTCAAGATATTCAGTAGGTACCTAATGAAAGTGTTAATCTATTACAGGAGGGTTATCTCTGAATTTTTCACTTTCACCCTTATCGTTCTTTCTTTGAAATGTCTCAACTTCAATCATTTTTCTTTATCCCTGCTCTTATACCTTGATCTACACCCAAAGTCTTCTAGAAGCTGGATTACCACAACTGTCTAGTCTCTTTCACTCTAGCCTATCCCCAATCTAATTCAAACTGCAAAGACTAACCATTTGAAAAATTTGCTTTCAGACATTCATTCAACAAGTACTTACTGGTCTGTCTACTTTGTATCCAGAACTCTTCTAAATGTCACAGATATAATAATAAAAACAGACAAAAATTAGCCTTTCCTCATAGAACTTATATTTGCAATAACTAAAAATATAGAGTATTTTAGACAGTAATAAGTGCTATGAAGAAAAATGAAAGAGGAAAGGGGTTTAGGGAGGTATTAAGAGTGTTGAAAAGGTCATAATTTGAAAATGGGTTATAGTATAACCTCTTTACAGTTTTAAAATAAACTTTTAAAAAAGTTACATAACATCTACAAATTTTAAAATTTAACATTTAAAAAAATTAAAATGACAATTTTAAAGAGGTTATGTTGAACAGAGATTTGAATCAAGTGAAGGAGTTAGTCATTCAAAGACAGAACAACAGTGCAAGGGCACTGATGTGGTCATGAGTTTAATTTTATTTGAGAAACGGAGAAATGACCAGTGTGATTGGAAAGTGAGTTAGCGGCAGGAGGTGAGGCCAGAAAGATGGCAAAGGCCAGGTCATTTAGGACCTGGGGCTATGGTAAGAAGTTTGCATTTTATAGTAAATGTGAATGGAAGCCATTGGATATGTTGGAGCTGGGAATGATCTGTCTTTTCATTTAAAATAATCACTCGTGCTTCTCTGATAATTGACAGTAGAGGCCTGAGGAACCTGGGGCCTTTGGCAGCTTTTGGTAAAATCAAAGTTCTCTGCCTACTTTAAAAGTTGTTGGTTTTTTTTTTTTTTAATTATCAGCCTATCTTATATTCCTCTAGTTCTCAACATATGCCCTCTATTTCGTCAAGTTGATTTCATTGTGGGCCGCCTCACGTCATACATATCTATACTTTTTTTTTTTACTTTTGTTTATTCCTTCCCCTTTAAGATAGTGTGTTTTGTCCTCTCTTCTCCACCATTCAAGACCATATCAAGTTTCAATTACAACATAGAATGCTTTCTCCAACTATCAGCATCTCACTGATGTCTCCAGTCATTAAATGATTGTAGTTCACAACTGAGCACATGATCATGTACTTAATTTTATTGTTGTGAATGTTTAATGTGTGCTAATCTTATCTTCTGAATGTTATAAGTTCTATAGTAGCAGAGGACCCATAAATTCTACATTTCTCATGGCATCCAGCCAGTTTTGAGAGTGTTATCTAGTGAGTGTTAACTTATGTAACATATGGCTTGAGGTTTTTTTATGTAATGATGTAATGGTAATCACTCAAGTAACTTCTGGCATAACAGAGATTAAGGTTAGGTGGACAGAATCCATAATTTTAATTTCTTGTCTCATTAGTCAGAATAAACAGGTCACATAAAACAGTACACTTTCTCTTATTGGCAAATTCCAAAGGCTCAATGAACACCTTCATGACTTTAGTAACATTAAGTATATAACTGTTAATTGAACACTGACCACAAAAGA
Organism: Pteropus vampyrus; assembly: GCF_000151845.1. NCBI lineage: Eukaryota > Metazoa > Chordata > Mammalia > Chiroptera > Pteropodidae > Pteropus > Pteropus vampyrus. The sequence goes on along the minus strand of NW_011888844.1, from coordinate 2,195,411 downwards.
CTATATTTCCAAATGTGATCATTTGATTTTGGCAGCTTGCAACAATTCTGCTGAAAGTGAATCTCAAGTTGGTAGACCAGGCTGCACCTGCTCAAATGGCAGGCATATAACACAAACTACTATAGTCAAAGGGATTCTGGACATTCACAGCTATTCAGGAAGAGAGGTACAGAGAGGCCTGGCCTTGGACGCAGCTCAGATGTGCGCGGAAGAGGCAGTCCCATTGCAGGCAGCTATCTCCCCTCCTCCCTCCCTACTCTTAGGTTCTGGGCCGAGTCCAGGGACTGTCCGGAGCTGATCTCGGGCTCCCATTGGCCGCTGTCTTTTGTGACGTCACGATCATGATGAGAATTGATGATCGGACACGCTGATTTCATTGTCTGAGGAGGCAGTGGAGACCCAGGAAAAATCTCGCTTTATCCGCCTGCCCCAACAGTTGCCTGATTTGGGATCCTCTGATCCCTCTTGTGACCGCACCACGCCGGAGGTAAGCACCCAGACTGGATGAGTGTGAAGGGCGAAGGAGGGCAAGCGAGGCACCTAGCTAATGTTCTGCCCGGTGTGTGTGTTGGGGGCGGGGGCGTAGGTTCAGAGGCCTAAGGAGGCTGCCTACAAACTGGTGCGGCTCTGGGGGAGCCAACTGCCTCTACTCTCTCAGCAAAGGCTGGCGGCAGCTTGAGGTTAGAAATGAGCTGAGGATAGCGATACAGTGAAGATTGCCAGAGAGCGAAGGACCTTGCTACCAGAGGGGGCTACGTTTGGGTCGCGTTTCCAGCCCCGAAGTAGGAGGAAGTGGCGCTTCTGCCTCCGAAGAAAGGAGTGTGCGTGTGTGTTGGGGGGTGGGTGGGGGGGAATGAATTCTACCACTTCTAGATTTCACTGGACAGTAGATTTCTCACAGCCCTACTCAAACGCACTGAGGGTGCTGCGCCTGCGCATTAACAACTTGGAGGGGGTAGTTCTTGGCGAGGAGAATAGGCGTGGAGTACGCGCAGGCGTTTTCTCCTTTTCGCTGAAGGAGGTGGGGCTGAGATCTGTTTGGTCAGAATATGGAAAGGATTGGGGGTTGGCCCTGTGTTGTTTCAAGTGCCAGCTGATGAGGAGAGATCTGCTAGTTACTTTGAATCTGGACTATTCAGCTTACCCAGACCCAAAATGGGCCTGATGACTTTAAGAAGGCAAATTCTTAATCTACATTTACCAAGTTTGGAATAATGCGAAGAACTCGGAGAGGCATTTGTGATTACTGAGATGAGAAACCATTTGGAGGGGAAACAACACACACTAATTATTCAATTGAATCCAACTTTTAATCTTCAAGAAACTCTGCTTTGGGGTGCCACTCAATGATTGTGAAACTTAAACTCTTTGGAGAGACTCAGAGTAAGACATTTTCCTTTCTTGTCTTTTCTTCGTTTTTGGAAAGGTCTATAAAGCCTTGTTCTCTGTTTCAGGTTTAGTGCCAAATCTTCCTTCTTCCTCTGTGTCTCTGCTAGAACGACCAAAGGCAAATCCTATTTTGACAGACCCTGTCCAATTCCCTTCATCGGAGGGACTATATTATTCAGCAACTGTGAGAAATAACCTGTCTGCCTGTACTTGGTGGAGAAATTATTCAGTATTGTTATTATGCTCCACTGTCTGATCAGAAGTCCTAGTTCATAGTGGAATCTGGATTTTTCTCCATTTCTCATAGTTGAGGGTTTATCAAGACTTGGTAAATTTTCCTTTGAAAGCCCTCCTTTTATCCTCCAATCTAAACTCTCATAACCATCCATCCAGTCAATCCAGGAGCCTCCTAACCAGCCTTCACTTGTGCCCAAATCCCTAATTCATCCTGACAGACTAATGGTCCATGAACACCTCTTTCATGAAGTCATTTTTCTTCACCAAGATATTCTTGGCTCCTTATTTTCTATTGTTCAGAGTTCAATTCCAGTTGGATTGCAAAGGGCTTCATAATCCGGTTTCATTGTACCATCTTATTTTACTTTATTCTTTACTACACAACTTTCCTTAATGTCCCCTGAACAATCTACCTCCAGAACTTTTTTCTTTACTCCACTACCACACCCTTCACCTAGGATATCATCTCTTCTGCCTATTCACATTTTACCCATTTTGGAAGCTTAACCCAAATTACATCTCTACATAAGTGCCCTCTGAGTCTAACCTAACCCTTAATAAGCTCATCTTTTCTAGAACTCTTACATCAGTTCTTATATCTGTCACTTATACCCTGCTTTATATTTTTCTTATGTGCTTTTGTGTGTGTGTATATTAGACTAAACTCCTCAAATGGATTTAAAACCCCTTTTTAAGGATTAGGACCATGCCATCTACTTCTTTATCCTCTTCCCACAGCACCTGGATGACTATTTGAAATATCTGCAGACATATATGATCTTTGTTTTTTTCAGAAACGAAGTAATATTTTTACAGAGAGAACTGTATATATGTAAAAAGTTATTCATCATTGGTCAGGCAAGGGACCCTCTAGCGACTGAATAAACATGAATATGAGTCAGAGAAAAGGCAATCCAGACATTTTTATATAGTGGGTGGCCTCCAAATATGTTCTGTTATAATAAACAAGACCAAAGGAACATTATCCCCAAAGTGGTTCTGTCTGTGAATTTTTCAGTTTCAAAAAAAAAACTAAGACATTTTCCATTTTCTATATTTCTCTTTGATGACATTGCATCATGTATCTTCTCTTAAAATGTGTTATTTACTCTTTTTATCCCAATATATCTTGCAATTGCTGCTTTACATTGACTGCCACTGATAGTTTTCATTTGTATGTCTCTTGAATCAGAGCTAATCATTGTGATGGTTGCCATAATTATTATTATATAACAGCGTATCGGTTGTCACTTTCTTACACCTTGGGCTTCAAACTTCATTGTTCCACATAGAACTGTTTTATTTGAAAGAAACTGTGACCATGGTTTGATGTACAAGTGTTTTACAGATTTCACTTTGCTGTTTCACTTTGAGGTACCATCCCAATATCACATCTAGGTTTGTGTTTTAGGAATATGGATGAAAATTAGTCCAGAAGGGTATATATAACCTCTAAATTTGAAAATCATTGTCATATATTATTGTAAATGAACTATATATGTTATTTACTATAAGTGAAAAATACTTTCTCTTGGATTTTTCTCTTATTATCTACATTATGTGAATTCCTCCAGAGTGTTTTAGCTTGTAGCCAGCTTGCATAGTAATTAAAAGAATTACCTGGACATTTATATGTAGACCAATAGACAAAATTGTTCAATGGTAGGACACTCTAGATAGAATATAATCTTAGCAATGTGCTGCTCATTTTAGAGAGCTTAAAGTATGAAAAAAGGGTGGTGTTTGTGTATTTAAGGTTTATTTTACAGTTATTATCTGAATGAGAGGATGGCATTGGACTTTCTCATTTAAGTTGTAAGTTTGAGCTGGAAGGGATTTTTTAATGATAAGTAAATTGCCCCATTTTACATTTGAGGAAACTGAAGCCCAGAGAAGTGGAGTAGCTTACCAGCATTAATAAATGCTAATATATATTAAGCATTTAGTGCCAAGAATTGTGCTGACAACTTCATATATGTTATCACATTTAAACATCACAACATCCCTATTAGATAGTTTCTAGTATTCCCATTTTACAAATGAGAAAACAGAGGTTGAAAGTAGTTGACTTTCCCAGGACTTCACAGTTGCAAAATGTTACAGGGTGTGAATATAGATAGGTCTATTTGACTTTTAATGACCAAACTATACTTAACCAGAGTAATATGCAATGAACGTTTTGGCAGAAGTTTAGTGAGGATTTCATTGTCTAGAGTCTCAGCCCATTGTGTGTGTGTGTGTGTGTGTGTGTGTGTGTGTGTGTGCGTTTTATATCATAATGTTTTCCAGGAACACCATACTATTTCTACAAAATCGGTGAATTCTAAGCTTGGCCAAAGGGTGTGTACTTACACTTCTTTTCAGATATTTTATTAAAACACACTTTGTCAGTCTTGGTTGAAAAGATGGCATGAAATTGTATATAAAATATATTTTTAAATATTTATTTAATTATGCTTTTAACATTGTATTGTACCCTCAGAGGGAACTATATTTTTGTGTAGTGTTAATCTCCAATGAGATAAAAAAAAAAAATATTTGAATTGTTAATTTTGACTTTGGAGTGGAGCCAGTTAACAAAACATAAAATAGGATGTATCTTAATATGCTTCCATTGAGTACATTATATCTAGACATACTAATTTGGAAGTAAAAAGTTCAAATTTTAAAGAGATGTATTCTGCTTAAAAGGAAGCTAGAGAAGTTAGTATATTCACAAGCTGTCACTGACACTCTGAGATCTTTCCTTTCTCGTCTGTATAAAATCTTAAGACAGTAAACTGAAACCTGTCTGTACAAGCAAATAGAATCATCCTTATGCCAACGAGTAGCAGAATTGTCTGGATTAATCAGAGATCTGGGTACATGGCAAATGAATAAATGAGATTATATTGTGTCAATTAAATGCTATACTTCACATTTGCAAAAAAATCTACATCAACAGCCATCCTACTTTCTTGGTCTCCTATTGTTTTAGAACAAGATTTATGTCTGATTGGGTTGATCCTTAAAAATTTTAAATGTGTGTTGTCAGAATGGCAAAAATTTTAGAAAACATTTCCTTAGCTTCACTTCTCTTGGAGTTGAGGACAATTTATTTTAAGGCTCTTAAAATAGTCATGCAAACATGTGACTTATATGCCAAAGGTAGACACTTTTCTCATGTAGACAAGCATTTATGTATGGTGCTTGCCCAAGGCCATACAAGAAGTGACAGAGGCAGGACTTTAAAGCAGGTATAATTGTAGAAGCTGTACTCTTAACTACTAGGTTGTAGGCTGTAGAGCTAGAGTGAGGTCCATCTTTATTTATTGT
>NW_011888844.1:2141174-2190180 GCF_000151845.1 Pteropus vampyrus | reverse complement strand
CGTTTTAATATATTTCTTTATATATCATACTTTATTACTTGGTTAGCTTGGTCTCCCTATTGTGTGCTTTGGGAATGAAATAGCTATGCCATTTAGGAAAGTAATTCTATGAGACCTATTCTCCAAAGAGCTTTTCCCCTTCATAGACCAAGCACGTGTTGTGTTGAAATCTCTTCAATAGAGCAACAATATGAAGAGATCCAGGGCATTGTAAAATGTGGAAGAAGAAATGTATTCTACACTAGTGAGAAGTATTACAATTAGTTATAGAATACTCAGCCTTGACTCATCCTCATTATTCTGAGACAATATGAAGGTATTTTTGAATATTTATGTTAATTAATAAATTCATCAGTCAGCTATTTTATTTAGAACCTATAGACTGTTTTTTAATCATCAATGAATGCTTAAAAAATGCTAAAGGTCAGTTGAGGTTTTCGTTTGTCTTTTCCCAGCTAGTGGTACTTAATGTAGAGAGAATTTTTTTTTGAAACTCAGCATTGATTGTGATGCAAAACCAATTTACTCTTCTGGTAGTGTTTGGTGCATCTATATTAAATCCATGCTACTCAAAGTGTGTTCCATGGAGTAGTGCCATGATCACCAACTGGAGATCTTTTAGAAATTGCAGAATCTCTAGCTCCATCCAATGTCTACTGAATCAGAATCTGCATTTTAACAAGATCCCCTGGTAATTCATATGCACATTAAAGTCTGAGAAGAATTGATGTATAGGGAAATATACAACTTCATGTACAACTTAGATTCGAAGAACTAGTAGTCATAGAAAAGATGCCGTGAATTTCCTTTTGTCCATTTTCACATGTATAAAGAAATATGTAACTGAAGTATTACCTGGGAAATATGCATCAGTTTTACTACATTATCTCATTGAAAGGATAGCTACACCTATGTGATGGGTAAAATTGTTGAGTCTGAGTGAATCTGTTACCGGACAGTTGACCAGAATCATGTCAATGTCACAAGAAAATTTTCATGAATAAACAGTGAAGGCAATGAAGTAATGACTCAAGTTTATTGGAAGTAAAGTACACTCATAAAAGTGAAAGTACACTCTCAGACAGAAGAGGGGGCAGACTCAAGAAGGAGCTGCGCCTTTTTTTTTTTCTGGGATTGGGGCTTTATTGATCTAACTAAGGGGTGGGATATTCATGATTTGGGGTGGTCGCTTGATAGAAAGAAGGTGGTTTTCCTTGGAATCAAGGAGACACTCTTTTCTTGCTATGTTTGATTTTTACAGAACTACCATGGCGTCAGATGCCTAATGGGTACAGCGTTAACTGCAATGTTAATTTATTATAATAGCTGTACAATGAGGGAAAAATTAAGCCAAGAGTGAATGGGGCCTAGTCTGCACATATGTCTTTGTGAGAAAGACCACCTGTGTCTCTGGGTCAGGATGTTGTGGACTTTGAGCCCCTCTAAGGGGCTATTAGGGCTCATGGAGATCACATCTGCGCTCCTATGGGTTTCTTGCTTTCCTGCTCATATCTTCATTTTTCATACCTTATTCTACTGAAAACACAGTTCCTACTTTTCATATACAGTCATTTTATTTTATCCTTTTTATTTCTAGTAGTTTTGTAAAAATAATAGCTCTTTTATAAATCAGTGTTTGCTACAGCAGTCTATATATTTTTTTTACAGTTGACATTCAATATTACTTTATGTTAGTTTCAGGTATACATCATAGTGGTTAGACATTTATATAACTTATGAAGCGAACCTGTCCAATTAGTCTAGTACCTACCTTGCACCATACATAGTTATTAAAATATAATTGACTATATCCCCTATGCTGTACTTTACATCCTCATGACTGTTTTGTAACTTCCAATTTATACTTCTTAATCCTTTCACCTTTTTCACTCAGTCCCCTAATTTTCCTCTCATCTGGCAACCATCAGTTTGTTCTTCGTATCTATGAGTCTGTTTCTGTTTTGTTTGTTTATTTGTTTTAATCTTCAGATTCCGCATATAAGTGAGATCATATGGTATTTATCTTTCTTTGTCTGACTTATTTCCCTCAGCGTAATACCCTCCAGGTCCATCCGCGTTATCGTGAATAATAAGATTTCATTTTTTTTTCTGGATGAGTGATATTCCATCGTATATATGTACCACTTCTTCTTTATTCAATTATCTGTTGATACGAACTTAGGTTGCTTCCATATCTTGGCTATTGTAAATAATGCTGCAGTGAATATAAGGGTATATATATCTTTTTAAATTATTGTTTTGGTTTTCTTCAGATAAATATCCAGAAGTGGGATTGCCGGATCACCTGGTAGTTCTATTTCTAATTTTTGAGAAATCTCCATACTATTTTCCGTAGTGGCTGTACCAGTTTGCAGTCCCACCAACAATGTATGCGGGTTCTATTTTCTCCACATCCTCACCAACACTTGCTGTTCTTTGATTTATTGATGATAGCCATTCTGCCAGGTGTCAGGTGATATCTCATTGTGGTTTTAATTTGCATTTATCTGATGGATAGTGACCTTGAACATCTTTTCATATGTCTATTAGCCATCTATATTTCCACTTTGGAGAAGTATCTGTTCAGGTCTTCTGCCCATTTTTTAATTGGATTTTTTTGTTTTTTTGTTGTTGAATTGGACAAGTTCTTTATATAGTTTGGATATTAACCTTTTTCAGATGTATCATTAGAGAATATCTTCTCCCAAACAGTAGGTTGTCTTTTTGTTTCGTCGATGGTTTCCTTTGCTGTACAAAAAAATTTTACTTTGATGTCGTCCCATTTGTTTATATTTTCTTTTATTTCCCCTGCCTGAGGAGATATATCTGAAAATAAATTCCTGTTAGTAATATCAGAGAGTTTACTGCCTATATTTTTTTCTAGAAGTTTTATGGTTTCAGCTCTTACGTTTAAATCTTTAATCCATTTCGAGTCTATTCTTGTATAGGGTATAAGAAGGTGGTCCAGTTTCTTTCTTATTTATTTATTTATTTATTTTTTGCATGGATCTGTATAATTTTCCCAACACTATTTATTAAAGAGACTGTCTTTACCCCATTGTATATTCTTACCTCTTTTGTCATATATTAAATGAGTGTAAAGAAGTGGATTTATTTCTGGGCCCTCTTTCTGTTCCATTGATCAATATATCTGTTTTTATGCCAGTACCATGCTGTTTTGATTACTGTAGACTTGTAGTATAGTTTGATATTAGGTAGTGTGATACCTCCAACTTTGTTTTTCTTTCTTAACATTGCCGTGGCTATTCAGGGTTTTTTGTTTGTTTGTTTGTTTTTGTTTTCGTTTTTGTTTTTGTTTTTTTATGGTCCATATAAATTTTAGGATTATTTGTTCCAGCTCTCTGAAAAATGCCATTGGTATTTTGATAGAGATTACAGTGAATCTATAAATTACTTTGGGTAGTATGGCCATTTTAACGATGTCGATTCTTCCTACCCATGAGCACGGTATATGCTTCCATTTATTTCAATGTTCTTCAATTTAATTTTTCAATGACTTATAATTTTCTGAAAACAGGTTTTCTACCTTCCAGATTAATGTGATTCCCAGGTATTTTATAGTTTTCAATGCAATTGTAAATGAGATTGTTTTCTTAATTTAACTTTTATACTTGGTGTATAAAAATGCCACTGACTTCTGAATATTTATTTGGTAACCTGAATATTTACTTGGTAACAGTTTTTGGGTGGAATCTTTATGGTTCTCTCTATATAGTATCATATAATCTACAAATAACGAGAGTTTTACTTCTTCCTTTCCCATTCAGATGCCTTTTATTTCTCTCTCTTGTCTTATTGCTGTGTCTGAGACTTCCAATACAGTGTTGAAGAGGAGTGGTGAAAGTGGGCATCCTTGTCTTGTTCCTTGTCTTGTTCTTAATGAACATGCTTTCAACCTTTCCTAATTAAGTATGATGTTAGCTGTAGGTTTGTCATATATAGCCTTTATTGTGTTGAGGTATGTTCCCTCTATCCCCACTTTGCTGAGAGGTTTTATTATAAATGGATGCTGGATTTTGCTGAACACTTTTTCTGCATCTATTGATATGATCATATGGTTTTTATCTTTTGATTTGTTAATGTGGTGTATCACATTAATTAATTTGCAGATACTGTACCAACCTTGCATCCCAGGAATAAATCCAACTTGATCATGGTGTAGGATATTTTTAATATATTGCTGAATTTGGTTTGCTCATATTTTATTGAGGAATTTTGCATCAATGTTCATAAGATATATCAGCTTATAGTTTTCTTTTTTTGTAATGTCTTTGTATGGTTTTGGAATCAAGGTAATGGTGGCCTCATAAAAGGAGTTAGGAAGCCTTTCCTCTTCTTGAACTTTTTGGATTAGTTTGAGAATAGGTGATAATTCTTAGAATGTTTGGTAAAATTCGAATATGAAGGCATCTGGTCCATGACTTCTGTTTTTTTGAGAGCTTTTTGATTACTGATTCGATTTAATTGGTGGTAATCGGTCAGTTCCGATTTTCTGTTTCTTTTTAACTCCGTCTTGGGAGATTGTATGTTTCAAGGAATGTGCCCATCTTTTTCCAGATCGTCCAATTTGTTGGTATATAATTGCTCGTAGTATTTTCTTATGATCCATTGTATTTGTGTGGAGTTCATGGTTATTTTTCCTCTTTCATTTCTGATTTTATTTATTTGAGTCCTCTCTCTTTTTTCTTTGATGAGTCTGGCTAAAGGTCTGTCAATTTTGTTTATCCTTCCAAAGAACCAGCTCTTGGTTTCATTAATCTTTTATGTTGTTTTTCTAAACTCTATTTTATTTATTTTTGCTCCGATTTTTATTATTTCCTTCTTTCTATTCACTTTGGGGTTTATTTGCTGTTCTTTTTCTAGTTCTTTTAAGTGTAAGTGAGATTGTTTATTTGAGATTTTTCTTGTTTCTTGAGATAGGCCTGTATTGCTATGAATTTCCCTCTTAGGACTGCTTTCGCTGAGTCCCATAAAGTTTGATTCATTGTGTTTTTATTTTCATTTGTCTCTAGGTATCTTGATTTCTTCCTCAATCTCATTAATAACCCATTTATTGTTTATTAGCATGTTATTTAGCTTTTATGTGTTTGTGTATTTTTCAGTTTTTTTTTTCTTACAGTTGATATCTGGTTTCATACCATTGTGATCAGAGTAGACAGTTGATATGATTTCTTAAATTTATTGAGACTTGTTTTGTGTCTTTCCATGTGGTCTATCCTTGAAAATGTTCTGTGTGCATAAGAAGAATGTATATTTTGCGACTTTTTGTTTCTTACTATAGCCTTTGTTTCAAAGCCTATTTTATCTGATATAAGTATTGCTTCTTTGGGGTAAAATACTCTGAAAATATTTATTAAATCCATCTGTTCTAGTGTGTCTTTTAGGCCCATTGTTTCCTTGTTGATTCTTTGCCTGGAAGACCTGTCCATTGGTATCAATGGGGTGATAAAGCCTCCTACTATGACTGTATTACTATTAATCTCTTCTTTTATGTCAGTCAATAATTGATTTATCGATCCCTTTATCATTATATAATGTGCCTTTTTGTCCCTTACTATAGCCTTTGTTTTAAAGTCTATTTTATCTGATATAAGTATTGCTACCCCGTTTTTTTTTTTCCATTTCCATTTGTGTGAAATATCTTTTCCTATCCTTTTACTTTCAGTCTGTGAGTGTTATTTGATCAGAAGTGAGTCTCTTGTAGACAGCATATGCATTGGTCTTGTTTTCTTATCCATTCGGTTACCCTATGTCTTTCGATTGGCGTATTTAATCTATTTATATTTAAAGTAATTACTGATAGATACATTGTTACTGCCATTTTACTACTGATATTTGTTATTTCCATTTTATTTATTACTTCTTCTCTTTTTAAAGAAGACCCTTTAACATTTCTTGTAATACTGGCTTGTTGGTGATGAATTCCTTAAGCTTTCTCTTGTCTGGGAAGCTCTCTAGATCACCTTCCATTTTAATCGAAAGCCGTGCTGGGTAGAGTATTCATGGTTGTAGATTCTTGTTTTTCATAACTTTACATATTTCTTGCCATTCCCTTCTGGCCTACACACTTTCCATCGAAAAGTCAGTAGACGTTCTTATTGGGGTACCATTGTAAGTAACTAGCTTCCTTTCTCTTGCCGCTTTTCAGATTCTCTCTTTGTCTTTGACCTTTGGCATTTTAATTATGATGTGTCTTGGTGTAGGTCTGTTTGAATTCCTCTTGTTTGGGACTCTCTGTGCTTCCTGAACTTGAATGTCTAATTCTTTTGCCGGGTTAGGGAAGTTTTCTGTCATTATTTCTTCAAATAGATTCTCAATCCCCTGCTCTCTTTCTTTCCTTTCAGGTACTCTTATGATCCAGATATTTTTATGCTTCATGTTGTCCCAAATGTCTCTTAAATTCTCCTCATTGTTGTTAATTGTTTTTTTTCTTTTTGTTGTTCTGATTGTGTGCATTCTGCTACATTGTCTTCCAGTTCTCTGATTTGATCTTCTGCTTCATCCAATCTACTGTTGAATCCTTCTAGTGTATTCTTCATTTCAGTTATTGTATTCCTCATTTCTGTCTGGTTTGTTTTTATGGTTACTATGTACTTTTTTATGCTGTCGAGCTTCTCATTGTGCTCATCCATTCTCCCCATAAGTTCATTGAGCATTCTTATAACCATTATTTTGAACTCTATCTCTGGTAGGTTGCTTGCCTCCATTACATTTAGCTAATTTTCTGGAGTTTTCTCCTGTTGTTTCATTTGTGGCATGTTTTTTTGTTTTCTCATTTTATTAGCCTCTCCATGTTAATTTTTATGTGTCAAGAATATTTGTTTCATCTCTCAGCCTTAACCAGATGGCCTGATGTGACAGGCATCCTGTGTCGCCCAGTGGTGGACTCTCCCTAATCTCTTATGCCGGGGTTGTGTATGATCTTCTGTTGTCACCAAGCCCTTATTGTTATTAGTGGGTGGAATTAACGCTCAGGCTGACTAATTGTAGGAATTGGCTGCACCCACAGGTAAGAGTTGCTGTGTGGGGGCTGACTCCACTGAGTGAGATTTGCCCTAGCAGGCCCGTGTACTTGTTGCAACCACCCTTTATGTGTATCACTAATGGGACTAGTCAGGAGTTTCTACCTTGAGGTCTGGTGCCAGCCTCCTGGTGCATTGGTTTTGTAGCCCCTTGGGAGGGGGTCCCCCACAGACCAAGTTCAGCCACGGCTTTTGATTGCTCAGGGCTACCTTGTGAGAACTACAAATCGATCAGCAGATGTTGCCTATGTTGGATCTATAGGTAAGTCGAAGAGACAACACTGGAGGCAGCGGTTGGTTATCCCCCATCCCTGACCGATGGCAGTTTGGCAGAGGGACCAGTTATCCTCAAGGCCTGACATTGCCTGTCACTTGCCTGTAAGTCTCTGAAACTGGATGAGCCCCTGGGTGATATGCATGTTGGGTAGCGCAGGGACCCTCGGAGTCTCCTGGGTCTATTGAATAAATTTCACCCTGCCACTGTATTGTCAGTTTACATGTCAGTGCTGTCTCTGTGGCTCCCTGTACAAGTTTCCACTCGTAGGAAGGTCAGCTGCTCCCCACCCTGGGCCTAAATGCACTACCCCATGGCAGGGGCAGCTGCCTATCAATGTGCAGTGGGCACTTTGTGCATTGAATGGGGCAGGAGCTCAGGGAGTCAAGGGTCATCAGGCCAGTACAGATCCCTGTAATCCCTTCAAGAGATATTACAGCTCGTATAGGCAGCAGTGGTCTGTCCACAACTGTTTTCCTCGAAATGCGCTCACTGCACTAACCAAAGTCTGTCGCTTGTGCTGACTGCACAACTCCAGAGCCAAGCAGGGCACAAGATGCTGCTTGTCAATGGGCTGCCAGCACTTTGTGACTTGGGTGAAGCGGGATCTCCGGGAGACAAAGTCTGTACGGCCAATACAGCCTCAGTTTTGCTGAAATTTCTGTGTCTGGGTGTTTCCCCTGTAGACATAGATCACAGTGAAAGCAGCTGCCATCTAGGGTGATCCCACAGACCCCTGCGCTCCCTGCACTCAATATTGGAACTCTTGCAGGCAGCAAAAGTCTGTCTGCCGTTGATTTCTATTCAGTGCCTACCCCTGCGCCAACCAAAGTTTGTTGCCTGTGTGGATTGGGAGTTCAGGGGAAGGGAGGGGGAGGGCTGTGGCAATTAACTGTCAATGGGCCATTTGGGGCAATTTGTGGGTAGGTTGGGGCGGGGTCTCAGACAATGGCAGTCAGATCAAAAGAGCCTCAGTCTTGTTGCAAATTTGGTAACTGTACATTTCCGCATAAGTCCCAGATCACAGCAAGACCAACTGCTGTCTGGAACTGACCCACAGGACTCCAATATCCACCCAAGTTCGTGTTGGAAGCAGTGATCTGCCTGCCCCTATCTTGGAAATTTGGCTCACAGCACTGGCCACCCTCTGAGAATGCTTGGCCCTGAATTTGAGCAGGGCTTGGCAGCCATCCAGCAACTAATGCCCCGGACAATCTGCTGGTTGGGCAGAGTGGGCTGATCTCCTCTGACCAGTGCTTCCTAATGGTTCTGTGGGAGGGGTCTGCACAGTCAAGCTGGTGTGGTTTGTAGATTGCCTGGTAGAGTAGCCGGACTAAGGCACAAAGGTGGCTGCACTTCCAGCCCTCGTTCTGGCACCAGGTAATGCAGACTTTCTCAGAATGAATCCCATGTAAGCCTCTGACCAACCACCTGTGTCCCAGGTGAGTGTCCACAGGTCAGAAAGCCTGTGCTCGGGTCCTTCAAAGGGATGTCTAGGGATTCAGTCTCCTTTCGTCTCACCCGGATGGCCGGAATCCCCTACAATCAGAGTTCAGAGTTATTGGAATCTCCTCTTTCCTGGGCTGGGACCCTGGGTTGGGGAGCACCCAGATGAGACCAGGACCCCACTCTCCTTCAGGAGAGCCTCTACAGCCTCACTCTCCCTCCCGATGATCTACCACCTGTGGATACGGGTCCAGCCCGGTTCGGGACTTTGCTCCTCCTACCGGCTTCGATGTGGCTTCTTTATATTATCAGACGTAGATGTTATGATCAGCTGGATTTCAGGTGATTCTCCATGTTGATTATTTTATAATTTGGTTGTAATTTCAATGCAGACTTAGGAGGAGACAAATCCTGCTTTTACCTAATCTGCCATCTCCCCACTTCCTTTTTTTTTTTTTTGATGATGGTTTCCTTTATTGTGCAATTTTTTTTTTTTAGTTTGATGTAATCCTGTTTGTTTGTTTGTTTTTATTTCCCTTTCCCAAGGAGAAACATAAGAAAAAATATTACTAAGAGCAATGTCAGAGAGTTTACCAGCAGTCTGTATTTTTTTTAAAGTCTTTTTTCTTTAGTTTCTGTGGGCAATGTTTTGGTTGTCTACTAGGGTGTTTACATTTTAAAAACCTGACAAAATAACCAAGTTTTCGCTTAGGCTTTTTTGAGGTTAATTCTTATTGAAAAAATGTTCCTTGTATTAGGGATCTGTGGGCATGGGGCGGTTTATCCCTTTACTCATCAATCATTGTAACATCCTCTTCATTTTCATCACTTTCTTGGAGTTTCTGCCTCTTGAATTCCACCTCTTAGTTCTAATTAGGCTTTCTTAACAAATTCCAGGACCTTAATCTACAGCATCTTGTGTCTTCCTACTTTTGCAAAACAGCATATAAGGTCTCAAAGTTATTGTTCTTTTCTCCTACTTTGTTTGCCATTCCCAATGCTAGCAGAGTAGTAGATTACTACATGTCCTCTAATCTCAACTCTTCTTTCAACTTTCTAACTTGAGTTTCAGTTTCTAATTGGGCAGCAGAGACCAGCTTAACTACCCACAGTAGAGAGTATCCTACTGTGGCAAACATTTATTTCCCTTCTTTGCCAAGTGTGCTATGTGTAGTTCCTCAAACAAGTGCTTTAAAGCAGCTGGCATTTTCAGGGTATCCCCATTCTCGCATGTGGTGTACAAGTGTCTGATGTATGGGTCATCCCTTCCCACATAGAGATCAATGGCCAATGTGTGATAACCCCATGGATGTCTCTTTCCCAAAGCCCATTGCTTCTGTCTCCTGGATTGCTCACCAATTATTGCTTCACAGACCTGGTTAGCAGCTTCTCAGGTATAATCTGAAAATGGCTTCTGTATATTAATGACAGGGAGAGACAGAAGACAGAGGCAGATTGAGAGGTGGCAGGCTTAATAAATAAAAGAATTTACTTACAAGGCTTGTCTTGGGTGGCTGTAAGATTGCTAGATTTATGCACCTGCTTGCCAGCATCTTTAAAGTTTATATAGAGACCTTAACTGGGTTCACTCATTTACCCACTCCAGGTAGTTTCAATATCACATTTATATCTCATGGCTGTACCCTTGGAGCAGCTTCTGGGAGTGGGGGAGGCAAGCAAAATGCACAGTACAATGACAGAATAGAGGTTGAGGAGACTCCAAATGCCTGGGTCTTTTTCGCAGGCAACAGATGGTCATGTATTCTGATGACTTCTCCCATCAGTGTCAGTTCATTATTGTATATTTAATCAAACTTTTGCTAAATAAAACAATTTAATAACTTGTTTTTAATAGAATAACTCAATTTAATATGATGTTCTTTTATTTTTAATATTAAATTATGAAGAACCATCCACATATGTAGACACCATGCCCATTAGTATTGTGCTTAATTTTGCCATTCTTTAAAATTTTAAAGTTCGAACTCTTATCATGTAGAAGGGGACATAGGATCAGTCTGCCTTTTGCCACAATAATATAATAATATATATTTTCTCAATTTGAGGATTATTACAAATGATGTCAGAGTGTTATAAAAATGTTAACTATTAAGAAAAATAGTTTATTACATAGCATATTATATTTTACCAAATATTTTAATGTAGATAATTCATCATGTGAAGAAGAGTAGGACAGGTTTTTTGTTTTTGATTTTTAAAATAATTTTAATTTTATTTTTTCTTTCTTTTTTAATTTTTAAATTTTATTTATTGCTAATTTCAAATATACAGTACATTGGTTAGACATTTATATAGTTTATTAAACAATCCCCCTAGTTGCTCTTTCCTCTGGCTTTCCATCTAGCCATTACATTAATGCTAACTGCATTCCCTATGCTGTGCTCCCCATCCCCATGACCATTTACCAACTACTGATTTGTACTTTTTTAACCATTCACATCTTTCTCTCAGCCCCCCAACCCCCGCCCCTCTGGCCATCACCAGATTATATTCTGTATTTGTGAGTCTGCTTTTGATTACTTTGTTCTTTTTGTTCCTTAGATTCTGCATATAAGTGAAATCATATGGTACTTATCTTTGTCTGACTTATTTCACTCAGCATAATAACCTCTAGATCCATGCATGTCATTGAGAATTGTAGGGTTTCTTTTTTTAATGGCTTAGTAATATTTCATTGTATATATGAACTATAGCTTCTTTATCCAATCATTTGTTGATGGGCATTTAGAGTGTTTCCATATTTTGGCTATTATAAATTGTGCTGCCATGAATATAGGGATGCACAGATCTTTTTTCTCTTTCAAACTTTTTTTTCTGGCTTTATTGAAATATAATAGAAAATTAGTTGCTTTGTATTTACATTGCACAATTCGATGAGTATTTTTTTTTCAGTTATAGTTGGCATACAATAATATACCAGTTTCAGTTATCTAGCATACTGATCATAGGTCCACATAACTCACAAAGTGATCACCCACTAAATCTGGTACCCCTCTTTCTCTTACGTATTTATTACATTATTAACAATCTTCCCCATGCTAAACTTTACATCTCCATGTCTATTCTGCAAATATCCCTTTGTACCTCTTAATTCCTTTGCCTTTTTTTCTATCACCCCACACCACTCTGATTTAGTAGCCCTCAAAATATTCTCTGTATCTATGAGTTTATTTCTGCTTTTGTCATTGTTGTTGTTTATTTTGTTCTTTAGATTCAACATGTACATAAAATCATGCAATACTTGTCTTTCTCTATCTTACCCATTTCATTCAGCATAATACTCTGTAGGTCCATCAAGGCAATATCTTTTTCCAATTCCTTTCTTTTAGTCTGCGTGTGTCCTTTAAACTAAAGTGAATCTCTTGGAGACAGCATATGTAGGGATCTTGTTTTCTTATCCATCCAGCCACTCTGTCTTTTGCTTGGAGTACTTAATTTAATTTTGAGGTACTTGTTGATAGGAATGTAGTTGTTACCATTCTTTATTCCTGTTTTTGATACATGTTTTTTCTTCTTAAAGAAGTCCGTCCAATATTTCCTGTAATACTGGCTTGGTGATGATAAATTCCTTTAGCTTATTTTTGTCTGGGAAGCCCTTTATCTGTACTTAAACTCTAAATGATAGCCTTGCTGGATAAAGTATTCTTGGTTGTAGATCCTGGGTGTTCATCACGTCGAATATTTTGTGCCAAGCTCTTATGTCCTGCATAGTTACTTTTGAGAAATCAGCTGCCAGTCTTATGGGTGCTCCCTTGTAGGTAACTAACTGTTTTTTTTCTTGCTGCTTTTTAAGATTCTTTCTGTGTATTTAACCTTTAGCATTTTAATGATGCTGTGTCTTGGTGTGGTCCTCTTTGGGTTCCTAGTTTTTGGGACTCTCTGAGGTTCTTGGGGTTTTATGTCTATTTCCTTCACCAGGTGAGGGAAGTTTTCCATCATTATTTCTTCAAATAGCTCTTCAACATCTTCTTTTCCTTCTGGTACCCTTATGACATGGATATTTTTGCATTTAATTGTGTTCCATAGACTCCTTAAATTATTATTATAGTCTCGGCTTTTTTCTTGCTGTTCTGATTGAGTGTCCTTGGTTTCCTCATCCTCTATATAGGTCATTTGATCCTCTTCTTTATTCATTCTGTTTATTCTATTTAATATACTTTTCATCTCAAATAATGTGTTCTTCATTTCTAACTGGTTCCCTTTTATCATTTCCATTTCCATTTTTATGTTTTGTTTTGTTTTTTTTTTATCTCTTTGTTAAAGTTCTCACTGGTTCATCTACCTTTCCCCTAAGTTCATTGAGCATCTTTATAACTAGCATTTTGAACTCTGCATCTGTTTTCTTATTTGACTCCATTATTCCCGGATCTCTGTTATGTTCTCTCATATGGTTTCTGCTTCTTTGTCTTCCCATTTTGACTGTCTTTCTGTTCTTTCTATTTACTCAGCAAAGTTCTTAAATATCCCAGTCTTATTAGTGTGGCTTTGTGAGGTATGTATCCAGAGGCACAGTCCTGAGAGGGGTTCAGCTGTAGGACAGTTTTAGCCCCAGCCTGTGCCCCTGTGGGGCCACCTGATAAGATTCAACAAGCAATTCACAGATGCTGTGCTTATAGTTGCCTCAAGAAGCCACGCCAGAAACCACAGTCAGCTGCCACTAGTGTGATTCTAGGCAGTGTTCAGCAAGGGGAACCTGACTCGGCAAGGACACACTTGGATGTGGCTTGTGTGCGGCAGTGAGCTGAAGGAGGCGGAGTTTCAGGATTCAGGAGCGACCTTTGTTATCCAGTTTGGTGATGTCTCAGCTATGGCGCTGAGTCCGCACACTGGGAGGTGGGAGGGCTCAACAGAGGAACAATGAATACCGCCGGCATTTCCGTACAGAGCGAGTCTTGCCTCTGGCCCTCACTCCAACAACTCCGTGTCTTTCCGTAAGTTCCTGGTGCCCCCTGCACAGCCAACCTGGTGCTGGTGCTCTGAGCGAGCAGGTTCGTAACCGCAAAAGTGTGCTTGTGGACACGGTCTCTTTAAGAGACATCTGGTCTCTTTAAGAGGCATCTGCAACTGCCACTGCTATGGCCTCTGTCCCATTCAACTGCTCAGGACTGAGCAGCTTCATGTCCTCGCCCCGTCCTACCTCATCCTGTTGCAGGGTGATTTCTGATTTCTCTCCTTAGTTGTAGGTTTCATTCATCAAGATCCCAGGTGATTTTCCTTGCTGCTTGCTCCTTGTTTCCCTCACAACTTTGATTTGGCCACAAGAAAGATGAACAGAGTCCCTATCGTCTACGCCATTTTTTTTTCCCTCTCCTCAGGGGTGTATAGATCTTTACGAATTACTGCTTTGGTTTTCTTTGGATTAATACCCAGAAGTGCAATTGCTGGGTCAAAAGGTATAGCCATTTTTCATTTTTTGAGAAACCTCCAGATTGTTTTCCATAGTGGCTGTACCAATTTGCAATCTCACCAACAGTGTATGAGAGTTCCTTTTTCTCCACATCCTTGCCAACACTTGTTTCTTTTTGACTTATTGATGATAGCCATTCTGACAGGTGTGAGATGATATCCCAGATGTATCATAAGCGAGCATCATCTCCCATTCAGTCAGTTATCTTTTTGTTTTATTGGTTTCCTTTGCTGTGAAAAACTTTTAGTTTGATGTAGTCCCATTTGTTTATTTTTTCTTTTGTTTTCCTTGTCCAACAATATGTAACCACAAAGAAATTACTAGAAGCAATGTCAGAGAGTTTACTGCCTATGATTTGTTCTAGAAAATTTATGGTTTCAGGTCTTACTTGTAAGTCTTTAATCCATTTTGAGTTTCTTCTTGTAAATGGTGTAAGTGGTCTAGTTTCTTTTTTTCTTTCTTTTTTTTTTTTGCATGTTTCTGTCCTATTTTCCCAGCACCATTTATTGAAGATACTGTCTTTACCTTCACTGTATATTCTTGCCTCCTTTGTCATATTAAGTCAGTGTATTGGTGTGAATTTACTTCTGGGCTTGCTATTCTTTTTTATTGATCAATGTGTCTGTTTTTATGCCAGTGCCATGCTGTTTTAATTACTGTACTCTTGTAGTACAGTTTGGTATAAGGTAGTGTGATACCTCCTACTTTGTTCTTTCTCCAGACTACCATGGCTATTCAGAGTCTTTTATGGTTCCATATAAATTTTAGGATTATTTGTTCTAGCTGTCTGAGAAATACCATTGGTATTTTTATAGGGATTGCAGTGAATCTATAGATTGCTTTGGGTATAGTATGGCCATTTTAATGATATTGATTCTTCCTACCCATGAGCACCGTATATGCTTCCATTTATTTGAATCTTCTTCAACTTCTTTTTTCAATGACATAGTTTTCTGAGAACAGGGGGTTTTTTTGGTTTGCTTGTTTATTTTGTTTTTGTTGTTGTTGTTGTTGTTGTTGTTGTTGTTGTTTTTACCTCCTAGGTTAATTTGACTCCTAGGTATTTTATTGTTTTCGATGTAGTTGTAAATGGGATTGTTTTCTTAATTTCTCTTTCTGAAAGTTCGTCATTGGTGTATAAAAATGCCACTGTCTTCTGAATATTAATTTTGTATCGTGCTACTTAATACTGAATTTATTGATCAGTTCTAACAGGTTGACAGGGCTATGTCTCCTGATCTTCATAGAGTGGCCTTATGTAGTAGGTACCCTGTGGGGCCTAGTGGTACAGTCCACGGTCACCTGAGCTGGGTTCTCCACGTATGTCCCTTGTAAGGGTCGTGTGTACCCTCTTGTTGTAGTTGAGCCTTGGTTGCTTTTGGCACATTAGTGGGAGGGGTTGACCCTTGGGCTGATTGGTTGTTATGACTGGCTGTGACTACAGTAGAGGAGATGTTGTACAAGAGCTGACTCACCTTTAGCAGGGCTCTGGTAGCTGTGCAGTCTGCCTTTTGGGTGTGTCATCCTCAGATGTGACCCCAGATTGTGCTCTGGTTCAGACCGAACCTGGCCACTAGGCATGCATCCAGGACCTTCTGGAAAGGGCCTTGTCACAGGCCAAGTTCAGCCACAGCCTGTGCCCTGCCTGGGGCCTCTTGGCATGAACCACCAAGCAACCCGCAGATGGCCACCACACACACTGGGCTCGGACGTGCCTCAAGAAGCCAGGCTATAAACCAAGGCTGGCTGCACTAGTGCTGAGCTTGAGGCTGCTCAGCAAGAGATATGGGGTGAGCCGAAGTCAGATGCTACTTATTTAGGTTTTGTGAACCTTTGGGAGATTTTAAGAAAGTTGGCAGCATGAGCTAAGACAG
Source organism: Pteropus vampyrus (assembly GCF_000151845.1). NCBI lineage: Eukaryota > Metazoa > Chordata > Mammalia > Chiroptera > Pteropodidae > Pteropus > Pteropus vampyrus. Next base: position 2,174,115 of record NW_011888844.1, on the reverse strand, counting down.
GCATTCATATGGAAAAACCACTGAAGACGGCTTGGGTGGACCTGCAAATTGGGAGGGGTGAGGTATCAGGCAATCACCTGGGTGAGACAACCTGTGTTAGCCATGTTGATGGAATTCAGATACAGTGGCTGTCTGTGTCTATACATGGGGCCGAGGGAGGGCTCAACAAAAGAACAATGGATTCTGCCAACATTCTGTCTGGGAGAAAGCTGCTTCTCCCACGCTTGCCCTGAAGCCAGACAATTCAGTATGACTCTGGCTCCTTTAAAGCTGCTGCCCCAGCGCTGAAGCTTAGAGCATGCGAGTCCATCAGTGAGGAGGTTACTGTGCGTGGGCCCTTTGTGAGGAACCATTGTGACTCCTGCAGCCTTCTGACTCACTCAGCCACAATCTCTGCTGGTTTTCAGAGCCAGAAGTTATGGGAACTTTTCTTCCTGGCACTGGAACTCTGGGTTTGGGAGCCCGATGTGGGGCCAAGACCCCTTGCTCCTCTTGGGGGACCTCTGCAGCCAAGATATCCCTCCCTATTCTCAACCATCACCGTCGGATGTAGGACCAGCCCATTTTGCTTCTTTGCCCCTCTTACTTGAAGTGGTCTTGAAGTGGTCTCTTATGTTTTCCTCTAGTTAGAAGACTCTGTTCAGCCAGACTTCAGGAGACTCCCAGTGATGGTTGTTCTGTAGTTTAGTTGTAATTTTGATGAGATCGTGTGTGAGAGGAGGCAAACACAGCATTTGCCTACTCCACCATCTTGACCTTTTTTTTTTTTTAAATGCTATTGAGTTGCAATAATTAACCCCTTTCAGATATATGGTTTCAAATATTTTCTCCTATTCCATAGGTTGGTTACATTTTAATTGTGTTGATTGTTTCCTTTGATGTGCAGAAGATTTTTAGTTTGATGTAGTCTCGCTTGTCTATTTGTGCTTTTGTTGCCTGTACTTTTGGTGACATGTCCAAGAAATCATTGCCAAGACCAATGTTCAGAACCTCTTTCCCTGTGCTTTCTCCTAGAATTTTTACAGTTTCAGGTCTGATGTTTAAGTCTCTAATTTATTTTGAGTTGATTTTTTGGTATATGATATTCATACCTGTTGGGATGGCTATTATTAAAAAGCCAGAACATAACAAGTAGTATCAAGGGTGTGGAGAAATTGGAACACCTATATATTGTTGGTAGGAATGTAAAATGCTCAGCAGCTATGGAAAACAATATTACTATATGATTCTGCAATACCATTTTTGGGTATATATCCAAAAGTACTGAAATCAGGAACTTAAAGAAATATCTGAACTTCCATGTTTATTTGCAGCACTATTCACAATAGCTATGATATAGAAACCATGTGTCCATCAATAGATGAATAAAAAAAAGATGTAGTGTATACATACAATGAAATATTCAGCCTTAAAAACAAAGGAAATTCTGCTATTTGCAACAACATGGATGAATCTGGAGGGCATTATTCTAAGTGAAGCAAGCAAGTCACAGGGCAAATACTGCATGATTCAACTTAAATGAAGGATGTAAATTAGTCAAACTCACAGAATCAGAGAATGCAATAGTGGTTGCCAGGGGATAGAGAGTGAGAGAAATGGGGAGTTATTATTCAATGGGTATATAATTTCAGTTATATTATATGAATAAGTTCGAGAGATTCTGCTGTACAACATAGTACCTACAGTTAACAATACAGTATTATATACTTCAAACTTTGTTAACAAGATAGCTCTCATGTCAAGTATTCTTACCATAAAATAAACAAACAACGGACACAAGGAAACTCTGGGAAATGTTGGATATGTTGATTATATTAATTATGGTCATGGTATCATTGTTTCTTGCAGAACACCAAACTCATCAAATTGTACACATTATGTGCAGCTCTTTGTAAATCAATTATATCTCAATAAGGCAGTTAAAAATTGCAGCCTATCAAAATGTATAGAATGTAGCCAAAGCCATACTTAGAAATATATCTATAGCATTAATTGCTTCTATTTAGAAAAGAAGATCAAAGGTCAACAATCTAAGTTTCTGTCTTAAGAAACTAGAAAAAGAATAGAAAATTTAATCCAAGTAAAGCACAATGAAAGGAATACTAAAAGAAGAACAGAAATCAATGGAAATGATTACAGAAAAACAAAAGACCAAACTCAATAAAACCTAAAGCTAGTTATTTCAGATCAATAAAAGTGATAAGCCTCATGTCCAACTGACAAAGACAAATAAAAGGGAAGAAACAACAGACCATAGACACATTAAAAGAATAATAAGTAAATAACATAATAAACTTTACTCCTTTAAATTCAGCTACTTAGATAAAATGAACCAACTCTTTGAAAGACACAAACTACTAAAGCTCTCTCAAGAAGAAATATATATTCTAATGTAATTTGTAGTTTAAAACTTTCCAACAAAGAAAATCCCATGCTCAGATGGCTTCATTGTGATTTCTAACAAAGATTTAATGAAAAACAACAATTCTATGTAATCTTTTCTCAACGATATAAGTGGAAAATGGATCATAAACCTAAATGTTAAATTCAAAACTATAAAACTACTAGAGGAGAACAAAAGAAAAATTTCTGTGACCATGTGCTAGACAAATATTTCTTAGATACGGCACTAAAAGCACAATCCATAAAAAACTGATAAATTGGACTTATCAAAATTAAAAACTTCTTTGTGAAATACACTGTTAGTAAAATAAAAAGATAAGCCACGAACAGGGAGAAAATACATGCAAATCATATTTCTGATAAAAGGCTTGTATCCAGAATATGTAATGAACCATAAAATCTCTATAATTCATAAACAATCCAATTTAAAATTCTGCAAAATATTTGAACACTTCTACAAAGAAGATATATGTATGGCAAATAAGCATATTAAAAGATGCTCAACATCATTAGTCACTAGAGAAATACAAATTAAAACCACAATAATAATATACAATTATAAACGTATTAGAATGCCAAACTTTTTTTTTTAATCTGACAAATGCTCGTGAGGACATGAAAGAACTAAAATCTTCAAAGAATATTAATGAGAAAAGAAATTCATTCTTTTGAAAGCAAACTATTTTGAAAACAGTCAAGCAATTTTTTATAGTTACGTGTACACTTACCATATGACCCAGCAATCTCACTCCTAGTTATTTATTCAAGAGAAATGAAAACTTCTTTGCAGAGAAGAACTTGCACACAAATTTTTTAACAGCTTTATTAATAATAGGCCAGAACTTGAAACATCCCAAATGTCCTTTAATGAATGAATGAATGGATAAACCATGGTGAATTCATTCAGTGGAATACTACTCTGAATAAAAAGGAGGAAACTACTGATACAGACAACATAGATGAATCTCAAATGCATTATGTTAAATAAAAGAAGCTAGTCTTAGGAGAATACATATGTATGATTTCATCGATATGGCATTCTATAAAAGTCAAAATTATAGGAACAGATTAGTGGTTGCCAGAGGCTGAGGTGGCTGGAAGGATTGATTATAAGGAAGTAACATAAAGTAATTTTTTGGAGTGATAGAATTGTTCTGTATCTTGATTGTGGTGATTCCTGACTACAATATATGTTTGCCTTAACACATAAAACTGTTCACCAAAAGGTGATTTTTATGGTATGTAAATTTAAAAATGAATAATAACAATGGATAAAAAAGATAGTGTTAATAGACATATTGACCATGCTAAAGATATTCAAGGTGTTATATTAACCTAGGCTTAACTCTTTGTAAACACAGAATGCGATACATAGGTGATGTATTATCGAATTGTACACTTGAAACTTATATATAATTTTATTAACCACTGTAACCCCAATAAATAAAATGAAATAAAATAAAATAAAAATAAATGGCTTACACAAACTTCAAATTTTTAATATTGGAAATAATGTATTATATTTGAATTGGTGATGATTTTATGGACTCGTTCCAATTTTAAAATCAGATGTTTCAAGAATGAGTACTTATGAGTAAAATTTTGGTACTTTCCAAATGGTTTAACCAGTTAAATATTACTAGAGCATTATTAGAGTTGATTTTAAGTATGACGTCAAATATATAAAAACAATGTTAGAAATTTATCTGAAATATTTCCATGTGAAAATATAACCTTAGCCCTCTAGAACTTCTAAGGAAGCAATCATTCTGAGAAACTATTTTTCAATTACGTCTGAAGCAATAAATACAAAGTATTTTACTCATTATTCTTCTTGTTTGAATATAATATGCTGAGCATAATTTAATTTCTTCTCCATGGCTCAAGGTCATCATTAAAACACCAAATCCTAAAGCTGAGAGCAGCAACCTGAGAAATCTTAAACCTGAGTATGATAAACAAGAGCGCTTAGTTTTATAAATTATATAAATGTCTAACCAATGTACTGTATACTTGAAATTAATAATTAAATAAAATTATATATATGTATATATGTATGTTACAACTGTAACATGCTTTACAATTTAAGAAAAAATAACTTCACATATCCTAAATTATTTGTAACAACTCAGACTGGAAGGTAAAACAAGTCATGTAACCCAATATTTTACAGACTAGAAAATGGATGCCCATAGAAATTAAGTGATTTACCCAACAATTCACAAGAGTTGAGAGTGGGACATAGATTGTCTTATTCCTATGGTTGGCATGTGCTGAATGGGTGGTACAATGTAAAGAGTATTTATCTAGGATGTCTTGGAGTAAAGCCAAATCACTTGTTATTTCAGCACTTAATCCCTTAATTCAGTTACTCTCTCTACTCCAACCCAACAAACTTCAATTTCCATAGAACTAGTGGACTGTCATTTTATCTTCCACATACATAAGAACCCAACTTTTAAAATGAAGATTATTACAACTCTTTTCATGATTTGTGTGCAAATGGTGAAAAACCTTGGCTGTGTAGTCATTCAACATATTGCCACTTAATAGACCAAGATAACTATGGTGGGTGGAGATAATGACAAATGATCTTACTTTATCTAGTTGTTGTGGTAAAGAACTTTGTATAATTTGAAAGAAAAATAGTAGATCTCTTGAACAAAGTTGCCTTCTTGCTGTTGCTACTGAATTTAAGAGAAAAAATATAAAGGCACGGTATTGTCTATTTTTAGAGTTGTTGACTCCAGAAATCTGTTTAGTACTCTTCAGCTGTATTTGGCTATTGGTATCAATGGAGAAGAACGTGCTGTGCTTTTTAAGGTTTATATCATACATGGTTAAGTATAACACTTGTAGCCAACCAATAGGAAAACATTCTTATATTATTAAGGCAGGTATGTTCACACCTGGGGATCACCCATATCTTGTACTCTGGGCTTTCTGTATTAGTTACAGCCCTGCAGAGAAGGATCAGACCATTATACTGATTATGCATTAATGAATTTAAGTTTACTCGTCTCCTCAGAACTCATTCCAAAGTACCTTGCTTCTAAACCACACCAGATAATCTTCATCTTCTGGCTCCTCTTGTGACTGTAGCTGAACTCTTATGCAAACGAAACCCTAAATTTCTCTGAAAGCTAGCAGCCATGGTAGTAAATATTGCTTTGATGGATATTGTCCTCTGTCCCGAACATCCTTGAAAATTCAGTCAGATTGCAGATAAGAGATTCATATATCTACATTGGTGTATTTGAATGAGATTCCGTTTAGAAAGTTAGTGGAGTTATTTGTTTCTGAATGTTCTGGGGAGAAACTATACTCTCATCTTTCTGCTGCCCTCTCCCATATCCGATTTCTTTCTTTCTTTCTTTCTTTCTTTCCTTCCTTCCTTCCTTCCTTCCTTCCTTCCTTCCTTCCTTCCTTCCTTCCTTCCTTCCTTCCTTCCTTCCTTCCTTCCTTCCTTCCTTCCTTCCTTCCTTCCTTCCTTCCTTCCTTTATTTCTATTTTATTTTTTCATGGCAACATTGGTTAACGAAATCCAATAAGTTTCAGCTGTACTCTTTAACAGTAAGGCATATATATATTTACACTGTGTGTTCACTTCCCACAGTTATATTTTTTTCTGTCACCACATATTTGACTCCCTTTACTCCATCTACCTACCCCCTCCCCCCCACCCCCTACCCTCTGGTAACCACTAGTCTATAGCACATGTCCATGAGTCTGTGTTTGTTTGTCCTATTTATTTGCTGCTTTTAGGTTTATATCCCACATATAAGTGATATCATGTGATTTTCAACGTTTTCTGTCTGGATTATTTCGCTTAGCATGATTATCCTGAGGGCCATCCATGTTGTCTTTAATAGAATCTCCTAACATCAGTTAGGAAGGTATTTGTGTGGACAAGAAAGAAAGTCAGATGTACAAATTTTAATGGATGGCTATATGACTGTCTTTAATTTCTTTATGAGACTGCTTTTTTGTTTAAAATATTCAGAGAAAGGGTAATTATTTTTTATTTCCATGTACTTGATTGTTTCCATACCCAGTATACTAGAATAATTTCTATTTGGTTTGGCTTATGGTGTTTTTTGTTGTTGCCGTTTTCCTAATTTTGAAGAGATCTTTCCTTGGGAAGGGTTTTCTTTCTGTCTGTCAAATTTTAGCAATAACAATTTCAGTTTAACAGCTTTTAACAAGAACCTGAAATTGCCTTAATTTTATTACAAGTGTTCTTTTTTTTATAAATTGTGCTACTAGAATTTATCTTTTTGTCGTTGTTGTTCGAAAGCTTTTTTTTAATATTTGTATTTTAAAGATTAATATCAGTTTGTACATAAAAGAAGAATAGAATTTATCTTTTTAAAAAGAGTTTGACTGTCTTTTATTTATGAGAGTCACAGAGTTGTTTTCCCTTAATATTAAACACCTTGCTTATTGATGGGAAGGATAAAGTATATTTTTAAAATTTCTCTTATCTAATTATGATGGTGTCAATTTAAATAAAAAGTGTAATAGTTTTTATATGGTTTCTTTTTAGTAAAATGTACATGCGATTGAATTTTGATTTATATACTACAGTTATTAAAATTTATTTTGCTTATATTGCCTAAAGCAAAGAAATTTTTATAGTTATAAAGCCTTGTTTATTTTTAAACTTTAAAAATTATTTTATTTTAATATATAAAAAGAACCCCTTATCCCAGAATAAGGAAAAATAAAAGCACCCTTTTGTCCCAGAGCACAGCTTCTGACTGTAAGACATATGCCAGATGTCTTGCTTGACAAAGAACAGTGAATGTCCCTGTTGATAATTGACCACGTATGGCTACCACCATCTCTGGCTTTAGTAGTCATTAATATTTATTTCAGTGAAAGATCCTTTTTTCCCCATGCACTGACATTAATAAGGGCTTTCTTTTTCATTTTTAAAGTTGGTCCTTTTTCTGAGCAAATTCAGTGTGTTTGTATTATGTATAATTTTTCAGTGAGAACCCGTCTCTCTTTAGCACACAAATTATTGCCCATTACAGGGGATTAATTGGCTTAAAGAAATCTTGCAGCTTTTAAGCACTGAAATTGTTTAAAAAACAAAAGCGTGCAACTACTACACATACCAAATTTTTATTCCAATTTTCAGAGTATCTTCTTTTATTTTTAGATGAATCTACGTTCTGTATTTACTGTAGAGCAACAAAGGATTTTACAGCGTTATTATGAAAATGGAATGACAAATCAAAGTAAAAATTGCTTTCAGCTCATATTACAGTGTGCACAGGAGACTAAGCTGGACTTCAGTGTAGTCAGGGTAAGTATTGAGGTCTTACACTCTTGAATTTGTAGTTTTTTATTACAAGTGATAATTGCTTAATATGAGAAAAACTATCAGGGTATGAAGTCACTAACTTTATAAATAGCTTCATCTACCTGGTATAAAAATACTATTTTTAAAAAATAAATAGAGCTAATTATTCAGTATGTATTTGTTTCTGTGAATACTTTGAAAACACTAAAACTTTTGCATTGTAAACATATCTTTAAAAATCTCAATTCTTTGAACTAATGAGTACCTTTAAGATTAATTTTTGATATTATGCTGTCTCTAAACCCAGAACTAATACAGATATAATCCCACAAAATAATGTCAGTAAAATAAGCATTTACTGAGGACTATTGTGTATCCAACATATTTTCTTGTTGTATTTGAATTTTTCATCAGGCATTTATGACTTTAGTATTGTTGTCTTTTTTAGTAAAATCTAGCCTTTCTTATGAATACCATCTCCACCTTTTAAGTACAATGCATGAATTTTAATAGTTAGCAAGTAAGGGACAAGAAATCACAAGAGAGGAAATTTTCCTTTATCACAACCATAGTTATTCACCTGTACAAATCAGAGCTGCTACCTGTTTGTGAAAGGCAATGAGAAGGTGACAGAGAGGAGGCAAGAGATAAATTTAACAGAACTAGTCACTGATTTTATTGAGTGCATAGGTCCTTTCATATTTGTCTGAACGTGCTACAGATCCTTCTGGCATGAAACCTTAGGGATTCAAAGATTAACAACTTTCTCAACCTTGTCATTCATTAGGTTAATTTGAGAAAGAGGAAAGATATCTATTTTTATGTTTATCTTTTCTGTTGGAGGAATTTTCAAAGATCCTAAAGATAAAAATTTCTTGATAAGCAGACTTTTTGGAAAATCTATTTATTAAATATGACTAAATGATATAGTAACCTTCAAAAGGAGAATTATATTGCTAGTTGGAGTGGGGGCTGTTATCCAGGATATCTGTTTCTTATTGGCTGAGATCGACCATCATATTTAGATTTGTGTAAGAACTAGAAATACCTCCTACCAGTAACTCTAAATTCTCTATTTGAAATGCCTTTAGTAAACCTCAGATAAAACTGTTTAATTACCTTAGAAAAAGTAATATAAAATGTGTAATATTTCAAGTTGATGAGATTTCATTTTGTAAGTACAAACTCGTCCCCCTCCCCTCCTCCCCCATGGCAACATCTTTCATTTCTTTTCCATTTTATTTTACCATTACTTTGAAGTGAAATGCCTCCTCAGGCAGCTGCTTTGTGAACTGTGACCTTTCATATTTCCAATTTGTTATTGCAATCTTCCCCTAATAACTTAATTATACTTGAATATTGAGAGAGTTAAAGTACAAAAGTCTATGTTTATGCTCCAAATGTTGTGAAATCTAAAATAAACAATGAGAATGAAAGAAATTCCTAGAATGTATGCTTACAAGTAAAATGTTATATAAATCATAAGGAATCGTTCAAAACAGATTTATTCTCTCTGTTATAAGAGAGTATAAATTGTACAGAAATTCAGTCTTCCTAATGTAAATTCCAACACGGTTTTGGTGGCTTTTCCAGTCAGAGGAGAAGAGAGTTGTTTATAAGCTAATCATTCCACAACCTCCCTTGCTCCCAATATTTTGCTTGCTCTGTATGTTCTACTTAAAAGAGACCTCTCTTTATTATTTTTAATATAGTGTTTGTTGTGTTTTTTTTTCCCTCAAAAGAACTTAAATTCCATTTTACTAAGAATTTGATCCTGATATAAATAGAATTTAAAGGTTAAAGTATCCATGCAAAAATATATATATAGTGGGGTAACAGAACAGGAAAACAAAGGAAGAGGTATAGAAAAGGGAAAAGATGTTTGGAGAAAATGAATTTCTAAGAAAGACTGAAGATAATTTTATGGACACCAAAAGTTGATGACCCAAATGTCTTTCCTTTTATTTATTTATTTTTTCTATGTAGTATAACTTTGTTAGTTCAAACTTTAAATTTTCATATCAATTTTTTGACCCGTTTTTTCTCTCTCACCGGTGAGGTGTTTGGAAAAGAATTGTATTGTATAAACATTGGTAAATTTTGGATCCTGCGACTGGATGACTTTTAAGAAAATTTAATTCAGTTATTTGGAAACCTCAGGCAATGAATTGTCTTTATTTTCAAATTTTAGGTGGAAAATATTTAAGTGTATACTTTTTGACTTTCATAGAGAATATTGAAAAGAATTAAACCCTTACTTTCTGACTTAGTTTCATTATGGAAATCAATTATTGTATTGTGCTCACACAATAATGCTCACAATGTGGTAAGGTATATGGGGTGAATTTTTCCTTTACCAAAAAACACCATACTATTTAATGATTTCTCATTGATTCTCTTTTGTTTTTTTCTTTTCTTCTCCTTTTTAGTGAGGAATAGTTAGTAAATATTCTTAGTTTTGATGTTAACAAGGCATGTCCAAAAGCGATCTCTATCACCAATGCCCCTTCTATTTTGTTATTTCTAATTTTTTATAGATTAGGATACCAGATTTGGTAAAAATTATGTATAAAACAAAATAAAGTGTGTTTAAAGAAAGGTCAGGGAATGTCCTTTTCTTATAAAGTACATAGATCTTATGACATCTGTGTTGGCTGCCCTCAGGACAAATGAGGTTAGCTGAGTTTCATATGCACATGATATTCTACTGCATTTTACTCTTGGATAGGTATATAATTTAAATACCTAATAAACTATATAAGTAAATATTTATACTATAAAAGTAAGCCATAAACTTGCAATGCACTAAGTTCACTCTTAAACTTCTTTTGTTAAGGTAGGTATTGTCGTATTGTGATGAGAACATGATAGATTGTTTATTTTTCTTAGAAATATTGCACAAAGCTGCCCTCCAGATGTGGTAGATCTTGATTTTACCAATTCACTGTGCTTTCCCATTTAAAGTGTTTAAATGAAATGCTTATATATTTTTATAATAATTATGAACAAATGCATCATGATTCTTATGTATACTTTTCATACTTGAAAAGCCATAACACAATCACTTATTTTGAATATTTGTAAAATTCGCCTTTTTGATCCATACATTCAAATTATATCCAAAAACATTTCTTTTTAAACATTTCTCTTGAGTATACACTTTAAAAACATTTTAGTTTTTCTCCTCTGTCTTTTTCTCTTGTGCCATTTATATTCATTTGTCCCTATTGTAATTGTCACTTCTGCTGTTTGGTAAAAATAAATCGGAGCAAGTTTAAAATTCCCACAGACTCCTGTGAAACAAAATGGAACCATCTCAGTTTCCATTTTTTCTTTTTTTTAGAAGAGAAATACTAATTATAAAAGTAAAATCACCAACAGAGATGACCATTTCAGGAGTTTCTCACGATAGTGGAAGGAGAATATGCTTTGAGGTCAAGTAATATCGATTTTGAATCCTTATGGCAAATATCCACTAACTACTTAATAGTTCTAAACCTCAACTTCTTCACTTATATAATTAGAGAAATAACACCTAGTGAAGGAGCTAATATATATAAAAACACATAATGGAGATTCCATACATGATAGCTTTTATTTATAGTATTACAGAAACACTAATGTTGTTTATAGTATAAACATTAAATATAGTATAAACATTGAAAATTGGATAATTTTCTTGGTCTTCAAAACCACATCACACAAGTTAACCAAATATACCCTGCATCATGTTTGTGCAAAGCTAGCTCATTTAATGTTTTCACTTAGATTTTTTTTTAAAATTCTTAATATATGAACATGTTTTGGAAGTTTATAATACAGTATGCATTTTGAAATAATTATAAAGTTTACTAATCACATTATGAAACATAATATTTCTTATTGCATATTTTAAGATGAATCATGATTCAGCATAATAATACTAAGATTATTATAAATAATTATTTATATTAAAGTACATATTTTTAATCAGATCCTAAATGCCAATCGCTAGTATTATTTTTATTAATAATTTATTTCTCATTTATGAAAGTACTACATATTCATTATATAAAATTTGGTAAATAGAGAAAAGTGTAAGAAGAAAATAAGTACCATAAATTAATGACAAACTGGGAAAAATATTTTCAACTTGTGACAAAGTGTTGCTATCTTTAGTAGAAAATTATTCTTATAAATCGATTTAAAAAGACAAATACACCAATATAAAAATAAGTAAAGGAAATAGATAAGCAATTCTGTTGAAGTAATATAGTAACCATAGAAATTCAAATCAAAACTGCAGTGTTGTATCTTTATAACTTCTGGGCTAGTAAAGGCTACAGAAAGATAATGCAAAAGATTGGTGCGGGTGTGGAGAATTCAGAAATCTTATACATTAGAGGGTACTTTAAAAATATCAAAAAACACAGGGATTTTCTTTCTACAATAGCATTCTAATGGACCAATAGCACAAAGATGCACGTACAATGATGTGTATTTCAATATGGTTCATAATAGTGAATGTTTCCAAAAATAATCTGAATACCTAGCAATATTAAACTAACCACGTTATGATGTATTAATGGAACAGAAGTTGCTAAACCTGAAAATTGCATGCATATATTTGTTTAACAATACTATACAAGCATTTTTCAGTGTCACTATCCTACCTTTAGTATGCTTCCAATTTGTCACTAGTATAAATAAATATGTGATGAACATCATTCATATAAATGTTGTATGCATCTATGATTATTTTTATAAATTCACAGAAGTGGAAGGTCAAAAGATACAAACATTTTTAAGGTTCTTGCTACAGATAAATTGGATGGACTTTTAGGAGGAGAGGAGTGACAATGCAATTCTCTCATCAAAGTTTCTAGATATTAAATGCAAGTCTGATTTTTTTCTGGCCTTATACTTTAGTTATTTTTAATTTATTGCATCTTTTTTCTTTTAATTTGTATAAACCTTGATTCTATGACAAATGAGAATACAATTTATTACTTATAAATTGTTTTTTCTTGTTTCTTTGTTAAGAACTTTTCCATAATATCATTTTTATCTTTCCAGACGTGGGTTGGCAATAAGAGAAGAAAAATGAGCAGTAAAAATTCTGAATCAGGAGCAGCAACAGCAGGAACTGTGTCTGGTACCTCTTTGGCAGCTCCAGACATAACAGTCAGAAATGTGGTTAATATGGCTCGACCCTCAGGCCAACAGTCTTCTTGGACATCTGCCAATAATGATGTTATTGTAACTGGTATATATAGCCCAGCCAGTTCATCAAGTAGGCCAGGAACAAATAAACATACAAACACACAAATTACAGAAGCACATAAAATCCCTATTCAGAAAACAGCCAGTAAAAATGATACCGAGTTTCAGTTACATATTCCTGTTCAAAGACAAGTAGCACACTGTAAAAATGCCTCTCTGCTCTTAGGAGAAAAAACAATTATTTTGTCAAGACAGACAAGTGTGCTAAATGCTGGAAACTCAGTTTACAATCACACAAAGAAAAACTATGGAAGCTCTTCAATGCAAGCCTCTGAGATGATGGTACCTCAAAAGCCATCTGTGTGCCACCGACCTTGCAAAATTGAAGAAGTTGGAATTCAAAGGTCATATAAACCTGAACATACGGGTCTAGGATCACATAATTTATATGGGCAAAAGACACCTATTAGAGATCCTTACTGTAGAACACAAAACTTGGAAATCCGTGAAGTATTTTCATTAGCAGTTAGTGATTACCCCCAGAGAATTCTGGAAGGAAATACCCCACAAAAGCCTAATGCAGCAGAAGGAACTTGTTTGTCCATTGCAATGGAGACTGGAGATGCTGATGATGAGTATGCCAGAGAGGAAGAGTTGGCATTGATGGGAGCACAGATACCAAGCTACTCAAGATTTTATGAAAGTTGCAGTTCCCTTCGAGCTGAGAACCAAAGTACAGCTTTGCCAGGACCAGGAAGAAATATGCCAAAATCACAAATGGTGAATATTAGAGACCTGTCAGACAATGTACTGTATCAAAACAGAGACTACCATTTGACACCACAGACCTCATTACATACAGCATCTACTACAATGTACAGTAATACAAATCCATCACGGAGTAATTTTTCTTCACATTTTGCATCATCAAACCAATTAAGGTTATCACAAAACCAAAACAATTACCAGGTAATGTGTACTTTTTTTTTCCCCCTAATGTTTTTTTTTTATTTTTGTTTTTGTTTTTTTGTTTGTTGTTTTGTTTTGTTTTGTTTTGTTTTGTTTTATACCATTGTTTGGTGTAAAAAGCTGTGTTGGTATCCAGTTAGACTTGAGACCTGGGTCACTTAACTCATATTTTGAAGTTATTTGAGATTTTTGTTTCAAAATTGTGGTTTGGGGTCAACTCTTTGAAGAATATTGTGCTTTTCTGGTCATTTTTTAAAATGAGTTTTTCTTCATGGAATATAATCATTTTTATAACATGGCAGCTTTCTACTGACATTTAAAATGATTTTATTCAGGAAATAATAGCCTGTTGGGAAACATGGCATTTCCCATCACTAAAATAGGACTAAAGTGGCTAGGTTCATCCCTTTGAACCTAGATTATTCTTGTAATGGTTTTTACTTGCAGTATGGGGAGATGTCACTAGATGAGTGGTGCTTTCCCTGGACACATAGCCAGACAAGTCAACCATTTCTCTAAGTGACAGTGGCTGAGAAGTAAAAGCCTGCAAAGACTCAGCTAACTGCTTTTTCAAAAAGTAAATGCTTTATTCAAACATTAAGTGGAACATTAATCAGATAGTTCTTTTGAAAAATGTGTATAAGGAAGAGACATATTCAAAGTAAAAATTAAAGTAATTTTAGATCTGTGCAAAAATAGGTGGTATTTCTTTACTGTTTCATGAATTTAATTATTTAGATATGCTTCAAATATTCTCAACAGTGAGGTACATGTTACCTTAGAACATCTTTTAAGGACATAGATCTTCTCTCTGAGAAATCTCCTTCAGAGAATTCGAATAGCAGGGCATGGATGTTCTCCACTTTTTCTTGCTACTAGCTGGACACTAATTTGTTCAACCACAGTATGTAAGTTTTATCCAAGTTTTAAGATGTTTTTAGGCTATTCTCAATCAATATAAGGAATAAACTTCTCTTACCTCCCTTCATCTTATAAATTTCGGATTCAAAATGAAAAGCAATAACAGCATATAAGAAATATCCCTCTGGCACTTAGCACTAACAGAAGAGTACTCAATAATCATCATAATCATCATTAGTTGTCATTTCTTACTGAGATACTACTCATTTTTCTGTTTGCTTTTTCCTAAAGCAAGCTTAAACTAACATTGAATCATACCATTAGCCTCTTTTCATTCCCTGCTCTTTTATACTATTTTACCCCTTCTGTATTTACTAATGATAGTAAAAACAATAACATTTACTATTTGTTGAAGGCTTTCCACATACTAGGCACCATGAGTCACTTTACATACCTGATCTCATTTAATGTTCATGGCAATTTAGACATACGGACATTTAATCCATGTTTCAATACCTGTCCAGGATCACAAAGCCAGTTCATGAGAGAAAAAGGACTGCAACTCAAAATATAGCATTATTTTTTCCTATTTTACCATACAGCCTAACAATATCAACTGTATTTGAATATTTGGAGGCCTGAGAGAACAGAGTGTAATTTTTAATTTTTCATAAGCCAACCACTACCCTAAGGAAAATTTAACCTATAGTGATGTCTTTTTATAGTATATGTTTCTTTCCTGATAGAACTTTTAAAGAGATTAAATTTGTTTTATATAAAATAACTTTTTAAATGAAATAAAACTTAGCAATTTTTTACTAGCTTCAGTTTCACCGTTATTATTTTAATTATTTTATTTTTTTAAATTCAGTTGACAAACAATATTATATTAGTTTAGAGTGCACAGTGATTAGACATTTATATAACTTATGAAGTGATCACTCTGATAAATATAGTACTCATCTGACTATGTAATAACCATACATAGTTATTACAATACTACTATATTCCCCATGCTATACATCCCCATGATTATATCGCAACTACAAATTTGTACCTCATAAACTCCTCCCCATTTCACCCATTCCCTCACTCTCTACATCCTATAACTATCAAAATCCTCTCTATATCTATGCGCTTGTTTCTGTTTTGTTTGTTCATTTATCCTGTTCTGTAGATTCCACATATAAGTGAAATCATATGACATTTGTCTTTGTCTTTCTTCGACTTATCCACTCAACACAATACCTTCTAGGTCCATCCACATTGTTGGAGGTGGTAAGATTTAATTCTTTTTTTTTTTTTTTTTTAGGCTGAGTAATATTCTGTTGTATATATGTACCACCTCTTCTTTATCTATTCATCCATTGATGGACACCCAGGTAGCTTCCATATCTTGGCTACTGTAAATAGAGCTGTAATGAACATATGAATGCACGTGGTCCTTCAAAGTAGTGTTTGGGTTTCTTCAAATAAATATCAAGAAGTAGGATTACTGGGTCTTTCTTTGTCTCTTGTTATAGTCTTTGTTTTAAAGTTTATTTTGTCTGATATACCAGGGTTCCCCCACCCCCAGGTGCAGACTGGTACCGGTCCATGGCCTGTTAGGAACTGAGCTGCATAGCAGGAGTTGAGTGGTGGGTGAGTAAACAAGGCTTCATCTGTATTTGCAGCTGCTCCCTGGTGCTAGCATCACTGCCTCAGCTCCACCTCAGATCATCAGGCATTAGATTCTCATAGGAAAACCGGTCCCTGGTGCCAAAAAGGTTGGGGACTGCTGTGATATAGTATTACTACCCCAGCTCTTTTTTTATTAACATTTTCATTAAATCTTTTTCCATCCCTTTACTTTCAGTCTTTGTGTGTCTTTTGATGTGCATTCATTCTCTCATAGGCAGCATATGTAAAGGTCAGTTTTTCTTTTCCATTCGGCCACCCTATCTTTTGATTGGAACATTTAATCCATTTACATTTAAAGTAATTGTTGATAGATATGTAGTTATTTCCATTTTATTATTCATATATTTTTTTCTTTTTTCCTTTTTCTTCTTAAAGAAGTCCCTCTAACATTTTCTGTAATATTGGTTTGGCAATGATGAAGTCCTTTAACTTTTTCTTGTCTGGAAAGATCTTTATGTGTCCTTCGATTCTAAATGATAGCTTTGCTGGGCAGAGTAATCTTGGTTGTAGGTTCTTAATTTTTATCACAGAATATTTTCTGACAGTCTTTTCTGGCCTGCAAATTATCTGTTGAGAAATCAGCTGACAGTCTTATGGGAGCTCCCTTGCTAATTTTAAGGTGGTCTCTTTGTCTTTATCCTCTGGCATTTTAATTATGATGTATTTTGGTGTGGGCTTCTTTGGGTTCATCTTGTTTAGGACTCCACACTTCCTGAGCTTGTATGTCTGTTTCCTTCAACAGGTTAGGAAGGTTGTCTATCATTATTTCTTCAAATAGGTTTTCAATTCCTTGCTCTCTCCATTCTCCTTCTGATACCTCTTTGATGTGAATGTTGGTATACTTGATGGTTCCCTAGAGTCCCTTTAAACTATCATTACTTTTTTCTTTTGCTATTCTGATTGGATGTTTCTGCTACTTGATCCTCTAAATCACTGATTCAATCCTCTTCTTTATCTAATCTACTGTTGATTCCTTCTAATATACAGTTTTTTAATTTCAATTATTGTATTCTTCATTTCCAACAGGTTCTTTTTTATGTTTTCTATTTTCAGTTTTATGTGTCTTATCTCTGCTGAATTTCTCACTGAGATCATTGATAACTAGTGTTTTGAACACTGAATATGGTGGATCGCTTGTCTTTTTTTTTTTTTTTTTTACTGGAGATTTGTTCTGTTCTTTCATTTGAGATGTGTGTGTTTTTTGTTTTTTTTGTTTTTCTCTCCCCATTTTGATTGCTTCCCTGTATTTTTTTCTATGTATTAGGTAGGGTTGCTGTGTCTCCCATTCTTAGTGGTGTGGCCTTATGTAGTAAGTGTCTTGTGGGGCCAAATGGCACAATCTCCCTGGTCGCATGAGCTGGTGTGTCCCTTCTATAGGTTGTGTGTGCTCTCCTGTTGTAGTTGAGCCTTTATTGCTGTTTGCTTATCAATGGGAAGGATTGACCCTGGGACTGGTCGTGATGACTGGCCATGACCAGTGGAGAAGCTGCTGTGCAGGGACACTTACTACAGAGCAGGATTTGCTTTATCAGGTCTTTAGTGCCTGCCCTGTCTGCCTTGTGGGTGTGTCATCCTCAGATGTGACCCCAGGTGTTGCTCTGGCTCAGATCGAAGCTGGATACCAGACTGCAGATCAGGGCTTCCTGAGAGGGGCCCTGCCTCAGGCCAAGTTTAGCTGCAGCCTGTGCCCTTCCTGGGGTCACCTGTCATATGCCACCAAGCATTCTGCACATGGCTGCCACTTGGGCTGTGCTTGAAGGTGCCTGCAAGGCTAAGCTGCAAACCCAGGCATGCTGCCGGTAGTGCTACGACTGGGGCTGCTTAACAAGACGTACTGGGCATGCTGAGGCCAGATGATACTTGTTGGAGGTTTGTCAACCTTTGAGAGATTTTAGGAAAGTCTGCAGCATAAGCCAAGACTGGCTATTTGTATGGAAAAGCCAATGGAAATGACCTAGGTGGGTCTGCAGTCGGGTGGGGTGGGGTCTCAGGGAATCACTAGGGTGTGGTGAATGGTTTTCCAATTTGATAGAAACTCAGATATGGAGCCCAGCTAGGCCTATGTGTGCAGACTGGGTAAGAGAAGGGCTCAACAAAAGAGCAATGGCTTCTGTCTGTATTTCTGTCTAGGGAAAAGGTGCCCCTTCAGCTCTAACCCTAGCCAGACAATTCATTTCCTCCCTGTATGTCCCTGGTGCCTGTTGAGCTGCTGCCCCAGCACTGGAACTCAGAGGGAGTGAGTTGTCAGTGGGTAAGTTTGTGCGTAGGCCCTTTAAGAGGTATGTCTGTGACTCCAGCAGTCTTCCATTTCACTCAGCCACAGTCTCCACTAGTTTCAGAGCTAGGATTTGTGGGGACTTCTCTTTCCAGCACCCAAGCCCTATTCTAGGGATCCTGGTATGGGGCTAGGACCCCTTACTCCTCTGGAGGAACCTCCACAGCCAAGAGACCCCTCTTAATTTTTATGGCCAAACGTGGGTGTTGGACCATCCCATTCCATGTCTCTTCCCCACTACCCATCTTGATGAGCTTCTTTTGTACGTCCTTATAGGACTTCTGTTCAGTGAGGCTTCAGGTGATTCTCATTGATTATTGTTCTGTAATTTAGTTGTAATTTTGTTGTTGTAACGAGAGGAGGCGAGCACAGTGTTTACCTACTCCGCCACCTTGACTGTAAATTCACATCCCCTTTTTTTGAATAGTAATTTTTTTTTTTAAAGAAAGGCTGTCTGATGTAACGATTTAGAGCATGAGCTTAAGGACTGATAGACCTAGGTCAAATCTAGGCTCTGCCACTTTGTACTCGTGCTATCTTGGGCAAGTGTCATAACCTCTCTGTGTAACAGTTTTCTTATTTGTATAATGTCTTTATTAACACCTACTTTTCAAGAATGCTGTTACATGAAATGGCACATTATGTGTAAGGCTCCTTGTACATTCCCTGACACATAAACTTTTTTATATTTACAACCTCATAGTTATAAAGTTAATGAGACTCCGCTAGTCTAGGTCTTCTTTTTATTCCATTTTATTTCTTTAACAAAAAGGATGGAAGGAAGGTGAGGAAAATAGGGGATGGTAAGGTAAAATATAAAGTGTGATGCGCTTTACATTTTATTTCAAGTAAAATATTGCAGAACCCATAATTATCACAGGATCATTGAGGAAAAATAGCTGTAGTGCTTGCTTAAGACTTGATATCAGCTATCGACCTCACCATAATCTACATATTGAAAAGCTCATGTATAACTATTTATATTATACCATACCTTCGCCAACTTGACCTGAGGCAATATGGTAGAATGCCTGCAGAGAATCCTTGGGGCATCACTTTGGCTCTCCTTTCTTTTAATTAGTTGAGATTTGGGGAAACTAAGGCAGCCTGGGGAAGCATAATCCATAAGGATTAAAGTGTCAGTCTATTTGGGCTGCTATAACAAAAAATACTATAGTCTGGGTGCTTAAACAACAAACATTTATTTCTCATAGTTCTGGAAGCTGGGAAACCCAAGATCAAGATGATGGCAGATTCTGTGTCTGGCGATAGCCCACTTCCTACTGCATTGATGTCTGTCTTCTGCGTCCTCATATGGCAGAAGGAAAAAGGGAACTTCCTGGGGTCTATTTTTGTAAAAGCACTATTCCCATTCATGAGGGCTCCATCCTTATGGCCTAGCCATCTCCCAAAAGTCCCACCTTTAAATACCATCACATTAGGATTAGTTTTCAACATGTGAATTTAGCTGGGACATTCAGTCCATGTTAGCTATCCTCTAAGATTTTAATGAAGATATACTACAATAGCCATATTACTGTTACATTAGGACTTAGAAAAATAGAACCTGTGGCCATTTTGGCAGTTTTCTAGCTACGAAACTATAAGCAAACAAGCGATTCTATTTAGTTTGACCCTGAGACTATGTACCAGCTATATCTGCTTCTCTCTGTTACACTTAGTATCTTCAAACTATTCCTGGAGGATAATCTAGTTCCAAACTATCTAGGTGAAGGAGTACAGATTGAAGAAATACTAGGGGATCCTAAGAAGTTAAAACCAGCTGTTTTGGAGCCACTTGAGGATATCATATTAAGGGTTAAATTGTAGTAAGAAAACTATCAGGAGGTTGCAATACCAAGATACTATAGCCCAGTTATATTTCAGAAATTCTCCAGGCTAACCTCACTTCTTTAGGGACAGATTGCAACCATATCGTTCTCAAAAGTGCCATTCACTTTTCATATTGATTCTTCGTCAGTCCATCTATTTGTCATAAAACTGCTGTGGTGATTAAAGTTTAATAATTGATGGTCATTTATGTGATGATATAGGAGCCTTTTGGAAGACAGATGCTATAAATACAGGATTTTTGTTGTGATTATTATTGTGACTGAGTAATTAACTGCATTCTCATCTTTCATGGACTTCCTAAGGACTTAGGAGTAAATAAAAGTAAAGCAATTTGAGCTTCCTTTAAAAGGTACTTTATAAGTATAATGCATTAGTGAAAGTGCTTTGGTAGTGCCTTCCAAATTTCTTCAGTATTTGTGGGCTTCATTGCACTTTTAAAAATAAATAAGAAAGTTTAATTGTTGTAGAAACTTTGAACATCATGGCATTCTAAACTAACACAAATGACATTTTGACCTGAGGAAAGTGAGGAAGGACCAGTAAGATTGAATGACTTTGTTAAAATAACTCTCAGGAATATTCAACCTCAAAAAAGTAACAACAATAATCTGTGTTGAATAGCTGTAGTGAGCAGGGATCATTTTAAAACAACTTTATTGCGATATAATTCACATAATATAGAATTCACATATTAGAGTGTATAATAAAGTTGTTTCTTAATATATTCATAGAGTTGTTCAAATAGCAGCACAATCTGATTTTAAAACATTTAATAACCTCAAAAATGAACTAAATACCCATTATCACCAAATCTCCCATCCTAGCACTAGAAAACCACTAATCTTTTTTTCTGTTTCTGTGGATTTATGTATTCTGGATATTATTATAAATGTAATCATACCTTTGTAACTGACTTCTTTCAGTTAGCATAATTTTTTTAAGGATTGTCAAGGTTATCATATGTATCAGTACTTCATTTTATTGCTCTATGATATTACATTGTATGTATATAGCATATATTGTTTATCTATTTATTAGTTGCTGGACATTTGAGTTGTTTTTACATCTATTTTGAATAATGCTGCTATAGCATTCATATGCAAATTTTTGTGTTGACCTGTTTTCAAATTTGGGAGGTATATATCTAGGAGTGGATTTCTAGTTCATAGTTGAACTCTATGCTTAATGTTTTGAGGAACTGCCAAATTTTTTCCCCAAGTAGCTGAAGCCCTTTATACTCTCATCTCAATGTATAAGGGGTCCAATATTTCTCCAGATCCTAACCAACACTTGTTATGTCAGTCATTTTTATTATAGCTATCATGGGTATAAAATATCTCATGATGATTTTTATTTGCATTTCCCTGATAGCTAACAATGTTAACCCTCTTTTCATGAGCTTATTAGCCATGTGAATACTTTACTTGGAAAAAAAAATTTATTCAGATAATTTCTCTATTTTTAAAATTGGCTCTTTTTGAGTTATAAGTGTTTAGTTTTTTATATATTCTTTATACTAATCCTTATTAGATTCATGACTTGCAAGAATTTGCTTTCATTCCATATGCTATCTTTTCACTTTCTTGAGGGTACTGTTTATACACAAACATTTTTAATTTGGTAAAGTTCAATTTACCTATTTTTTTCTATTATCACTTGTGCTTTTGGTGTATCTAAGAAACTAATTTCTAAGCCAAAGTAATGAAGACTGACCTTTATGTATTCTTCTAAGAATTTTTTACTTGTATATCTTACATGTAGGCCTTTCACCTGTTTTAAGAAAGTGTTTGTGTATAGTGTGAGGTGAGAGTTCATCTTGGTTCTTTTTCATATGGATACCTGGTTGTCACAGCATCATTTGTTGAAAATTCTATACATCTTTCATTGAATGGTCTAGCCATCCTTCTCAAAATCAGTTGATCATATGTAAGAGTTTACTTGTGGACTCTCAATTCTATTTTATATATATATTTATATATGTATTTATATATAGTCTATTTTATACTAATACATTTTTTGATAACTGTAGCTTTGTGGTAAGTTTTAAAATTGAAAAGTGTGAGTCCTCCAGCTGAGGGTTTCGTTGGTTTTTTTTTAATTATTTTGTCTATTCTGGGTACCTTTCATTTGCATATGAATTTTAGGATCAACTTGTCAATTTCTACGAAAAAGCCAACTGGAATTTTGATAAATTATGTTCCATCTGTATATCAATTTAGGATATTGCCATATCAAATATTGTATCTTCTGATCCATGTATGCCTTTCCACTCATTACATCTTCTATAATTTCTTTTAACAATATGTTCTACTTTTCAGTAGATAATTCTTGCACTTATTTTGTTAAATTTATTCCTAAGTGTATAACTCTTTTCGATGCTATTTAGATGGAATTTCTTTCTTAATTTAATTGTTAGATTGTTTATCAATTTTTACATTTCAATCATATATCCTAATAATGTACTGAATTAATATTTACTTAGATACTAGTGGATTCCTTAAGTTTTTCTATATATAAAATCATGTCATCTACAAGAACGGATAGTTTTACTTGTGTAAAACTTTACTGCATTTTATTTATTTTTCTTGACTAATTGCTAGCAACTCCAGTGCAATGTTAAATATAAGTGGTATGACCAGACATGTTTCTCTTCTTCTCAATCTTAGATGGAAAACATTCAGTCACTCACAATTAAATATGATGTTACCTGTTGCTTTTTGTGGATGCTCTTTATCAGGATGAGGAGATTCTCTTTTATTCCTGGTTTGTTTAGTGCTTTTGTCATGAAAGTGTGTTGATTTTTGTCAAATGCTATTTCTACGTCTAATGAGATATTCATATGCATCTTCCTTTATTCTATTAATATGGAGTATTATATCTTTTTTAAAATTTTTAGTAATTATTTTAACTTTTTTTTTGTTTTATTAAGATACAATTGACTTATAGCGCATTATAAGTATAAGGTGTTTAGTATAATGATTTCAGTCATTTATATTGTGAAATTACCACATTAGGTGTAGTTAACATCCATCATCTTATATACATAAAAAAAGGAAAAAAAAAATTCTTTGTGATGAAAACTCTTGGGGACTACTCTCTTAACAACTTTCAAGTATACCATACAGCAGTGTTAACTGCAATTATTATATTGTACATTATGTCTTTAGTACTTATTTATCTTATAACTGAAAGTTTGTACATTTTGAACACCTTCATTCAGTTACCACCCCACAATGCACACAACCTCTGGTAACCACAAGTCTGATCTCTTTTTCTATGAGTTTTTTTTTTTTTTTACATTCCACATATAAATGAGATCATACAGTATTTGTCTTTTTCTGTCTGATTTATTTCATTTAGAATAATACCCTCAAGGTTGATCCATGTTGTCACCAATGGCAGGACTTCCTTCCTTTTCACAGCTGAATATTTTTCATAACTTCTTTATCCATTCATCTATGGACACAGACTATTTCCATATCTTGGCTATTGTAAATAATGCTGCTATGAACATGGGAGTGCGAATATCTCTTTGAAAAAGTGTTTTCATTGATAGTGGATATATTTCCAGAAGTGGAATTGCTCAATCATATGATAGTTCTATTTTTAACATTTCGAGGAACCTCCGTACTGTTTTCCTTAATGTTTGTACCAATTTAAAATTCCACCAGCAATGCACAAGTGTTGCCTTTTATACAGATTCTTGCCAGCATTTGTTATCTCCAGTCATTTTGACAATAACCATTCTAACAGAAGTGATGTGCTATTTCACTGTGGTTTTGATTTACTTTTTCCTTTTGATTGGTGATGTTGAGAACCTTTTCATATACTTGTTAGGTATTCATATATCTTCTTTGGAAAAATGTCTATTGAAGTCCTTTGCCCATTTATTAATTGGATTATTAGGTTTGTGCTATTGAGTCGTATGACTCCATTATATCTTTTGGATATTAATCCTTTATCAGATATATGGCTTATAGATATTTTTCCCATTCTGTACATTGTCTTTATATTTTGTGGATTGTTTCTTTTGAAGTGCAGAGATTTTTAGTTTGATGTAGTCTCACTCAATTATTTTTAAAATTTTGTTACTTGCACTTTAGGTGTTACAGACAAAAACTCATTGCCAAGTCCTATGTCAAGGAGTTTTTTCCTATGTTTTCTTTTAGTATTTTTATGGTTTCTGGTCTTACATTTAAGTCTTTAATCTATTTCGAGTTAAATTTTACAAATGGTGTAAGACAGAGGTCTAGTTTCGACTTCTTTACATGTAAATATCCAATTTATCAGCAGTATTTATTAAACAGAACGTATTTTCTCCATTAAGTATTCTTGGATTCCTTGTCAAATTTTAATTGACCATAAATATAATAGTTTATTTCTGAGATCTTGATTCAGTTCCATTGGCGTATGTGTCTGTTTTATGTCAGTACCATACTTTTTTGATTACTATAGCTTTTTCATATAACTTGAAATCAGGAAGTGTGATGCCTACTACTTTGTTTCTTCTCAGTATTGCTTTGGTTATTTGAAGTCTTTTTTGGTTCCATATAAACTTTTGGATTATTTTCTACTTTAGTAAAAAGTGCCACTAGAATCTTAAGTGGGATTGTATTGAATCTACAGATGGAGTTGGGTTTTTGGACATTTAAGATATATGAATCTCTCCAATCCATGAACATGGATACTATTCCATTTACTTATGTCTTTCATAAATATCTTGTAATTTTCAGAGTAGAGGTCTTTCACCTCTTTTGGTTAAATTTATTTCTAAGTGTTTTGTTGTTTTTAATTCTATTGTAAATGGGATTGTTTTCTTTATTCTTTTTTTCAGATAATTTGTTGCTAGTATATAGAAACATTACTGATTTTTGTATGTTAATTTTGTATCCTGCAACTTTACTGAATTTGTTGATTAGATCTAACGTTTTTGATAGAGTCTTTAGGGTTTCCTATATATAAAGCCATTTCGTCTGCAAATAGAAACAGTTTTATTTCTTCCTTTCGAATTCTGATGCCTTTTACTTCTTTTTCTTATCTGATTACCCTGGCTGGAACTTTCACTATTTGGTTGAATGAAAGTGGGTGCCCTTGTATTGTTCCTTATCTTAGAGGAAAAGCTTTCATCCTTACACCATTAAGTATGATGTTTACCATGAGCTTGTCATATATGACTTTTTTTTTTATTTTGAGGTGCGTTACTTTTATACCCAATTTATTGAGTTTTTTTTTAAATAACAAACATATTGAATTTTGTCAAATGCTTTTTCTGCATCTGTCGAAGTGGTCATATTTTTTTCTTTTTTATCTATTAATGTGATTGTCACATTGATTGATTTGTGTATGTTGAACTATTCTTACATCCCAGGGATAAATGCCACTCGATAATGGCAAATTCTACTATTCATGTGCTGCTGAATTTGGTTTGCTAGTATTTTAATGAGAATTTTTGCATTTATATTTATCATGGATATTGGCCTATAGTTTTGTTTTTGTAGTATTCTTTTGTGACTTCGTTATCAGGGTAATGCAGACTGAGTAAAATTAATTTACGAGTGTTCCTTCTTGTTCATTTTTTGGAAGATTTTGAGGAAGATTTGCATCAATTCTTCTTTAAATGTTCAGTAAAATTCACCAGTGAAACCAACTGTTCCTGGCTCTTTTATGTTGTTGAGAGATTTTGATTACTAATTCAGTATCCATATGAGTAATTGATCTGTTCAAATTTTCTATTTCTTTCTTATTCAATCTTAGTAGATTATATGCCTCCAAGAATTTTTCCATTACTTCCAGGTTGTTTAATTTGTTGCTGTATAGTTGTTCAGAGTAGCCTCTTACGATACTTTTCATTTGTGTGGTGTCAGTAGTAATGTCCCCTCTTTCATTTGCAATTTTGTTGAGTTGGGTCCTCTATTTTTTCTTTGGTTAGTCTAGCTAAAAGTTTATCAAATTTGTTTATCTTTTCAAAGAACCACCTCTTAGTTTTGTTATTTTTTTTTATTTTATCCTGTTTTCTATTTGATTTATTTCTGCTCTTATTTTCACTATTTCCTTTCATCTGCTATATTTGGGCACAGTTTGTTTTTTTCTATTACCTTTAAGTGTAGACTTAGATTAGTTGAGATCTTTCTTGTTTCTAGATGTAGGTTTTTATTGCTGTGAACTTTCCTTTTAGAATTGCATTTGCTGCATTCTGTAAGTTCTGATATGTTGTATTTCCATTTTTGTTTGTCTCAAGAAACTTCTTTATTTCTCCCTTTAATTTTTTCTTTGATATATTGTTTGTTCAGGAGAGTGTTAATTTCCATGTGTTTGAGAATTTTCCAGTTTTCTTTTTGTAACCGATTTCTAGTTTCATGCCATTGCTCTCAGAGAAGTTACTGGGCATGAGTTCAGTCTTTTTGAATTTGCTACAACATGTTTTGTTTCCGAATATATGGTCTATCATAGAATGTGTTTCTTGTGCACTTGAGGAAAATGCATATTCTGCTGTCATTTGAATGCTCTGTATATATTTGTTAGAATTTTTGATTTATTGTGTTGTTCAAATTCACTGTTTTCTTATTGAATCTCTGTATGATCTATCCATTGCTGAGAGGAGGGTAGTAAAGTCCCCAAATATTATTGCATTACTGTTCATTTCTCCTTTCAGCACTGTTAGTTTTTGCTTTATATATTTAGTTGCTCTGATGTTGGACACATAAGTGTTTATAATTGTTATATGTTCTTGGTGTATTGATCCCCACATAATGGTTTTATTTGTCTCTTTTTACCATTTTTAGGTTAAAACCTATTTTGTCTGATGTAAGTATAGTTGGCTTTGCTTTTTTTGGTTACCTTTTGCTTGAAATGTCTTTTTCCATTCCTTTGCTCTCTAGCTATGTTTGTCTTTAAGACTAAAGTTCATCGCCTATAGATAGCACATTATTGAATCTTGTGTTTTTTATCCATTCATCCATTCTATGTCTTTTTTTATTGGATAATTTAATCAATTTACATTTAGAGTGATTATTGATAAGTGGTCTGCTGCTAAAGAACTTCAACTTTTACTTTTTCAGGAAATTCTTTATCCTTCATTTATTTCTGAAGGACAGCTTCTCCATGTATAGAATGCTTGATTGACATATTCAATATTTTGAATATGTCCTCCCATTCTTTCCTGGCCCCCCCCCCAAAAAAAATGTTCTATTGAGATATCCCAGAACAGTCTTATGATGATTCTCTTGTACGTAACTTTCCTTTTTTTCTCTTGCTTATTGCAAAATTCTTCCTTTGTCTTTGACTTTTGACAATTCAACTATAATATGTTTAATGTAGCCCTGTTTGGGTTCAACCTATTTGAGAATTTTTGAGTGTGATGGAACTGGATGACCATTTATCTTCCCAAGTTAGGGAATTTTTCAGCTATATTGCTTTAAATATACTTTGTCTCTTTATCCTTCTCTTCTTTTTGAATTCCCATAATACGAATATTGTTTCTTTTCCTGTGTCTCATGACTCCTGTAGGCTTTCTTCATTCTTTTTCATTCTTTCTTTTACTCCTCTGACTGGGTAATTTCCAATGTCCTATACTCCAGGTGGCTGATCCTTTCATCTGCATGGTCAGGTCTACTTTTGAAATTCTAGTAAATTCTTCTGTTTACTTGTATTTTTATTTTTTTAAATATTTTTTCTATTTTTCCAATTAGAATTGACATACAATATTATATTAGTTTCAGGTATACAACATAGTGATTAGACTCATATAACATAGAAAGTGATCACCCCGATAAGTCTAGTACCCATCTGACACCACACATAGTTATTATAATATTATGGACTATATTCTCTATGCTGTACTTTACGTCTCCATGACTGTTTTTATAATTGGCAATTTGTACTTTTTAAAAAAATAATTTTAATGTTTTTAATTATAATCGGCGTACAATATTATATTAGTCTCAGGTGTACAATATGGCGATTAGATATTTATATAACTTATGAAGTGGTCACCCCAATAAAGCTAGTACCCATTTAACACCATACATAGTTATTATAATATTATTGACCATATTCCTTATGCTATACTTTACATCCCCAAGACTGTTTTGTAACTGCTAATTTGTACTTCTTAATCTCTTTCCCTTTTCACCTATTTCCCAAAACCTCTCCCATCTGGTAACCATCAAAATGTTCCCTGTATCTTTGAGTTTGTTTCTGTTTTGTTTGTTTATTTATTTTGTTCTTTAGATTCCACATGTAAGTGAAATCACATGGCATTTGTCTTTCATTGTCTGACTTACTCCGCTCAACACAACACCCTCTATGTCCATCCATGTTGTTACAGATGGCAAGATTTCATTATTTCCTTATGGCTGAATGGTATTCCATGTTTTAAAGTTTATTTTGTCTAATATAAATATTGCTACCCCAGATTTTTTTTTAATTTCCATTTTCATGAAATATCATTTTCCATCCCTTTACTTTCAGTCTATTTGTCTTTTTATCTAAAATGAATCTCTTGTAGGCAGTATAGTAAGAGTCTTGTTTGCTTATCCATTAAACCACACTATTGTTTGATTGAAGAAGTTAATCCATTTCTATTTGACATAATTGTTGATAGATATGTAGTTATTGCCATTTTATTATTCACATTTTTTATCTTTTTTTCTTCTTTTTCTTAACTCTAACATTCCTTGCAATACTCGTCTGGTGTTGATGCAATCTTTTACCCTTTTGTTGTCTGGGAAGCTCTTTATCTCTCCTTGGATTCTAAATGGTACCTTTATTGTGTAGAGTAATCTTGGTTGTAGGCCTGTTTTTCATCAATTAAAATATTTCATGCCAGTCCCTTCTGGCCTGCAATGTGTCTGAGGAGAAACCATCTGAGAATCTTATGGAAACTCCCTTATAGGTGACCAATTGCTTTTCTCTTGCTGTTTGTAAGATTCTGTCTTTGTCTTTAACTTTTGGCATTTTAATGATGATGTGTCTCAGTGTGGGCCTGTTTGGATTCATCTTGATTGGGATTCTGCACTTCCTGAGCTTGTATGTCTATCTCCTTGCCGGTTAAGAACGTTTGCCTACTTTATTTATTCAAATAGATTTTTAATTTCTTGCTCCCTCTCTTCTCCTTTTGGTACCCCTATGATGTAAATGTTGGTACACTTGATGTTGTCCCAGAGATCTCTTAAACTATATTTTTACATTCTTTTTATTGCTGCTGTTCTAATTGGCTGCTTTTCTAAATCACTGATTCGATCCTCTGCTTTATCTAATCTACTGTTTCTTATCATGTTTTTAATTTTGATGTATTTTAAATTATCTATTGTTTCTTTTGTTGCTTATGCTTTTGATATTATATTTAAGAAATAATTGCCAAATCTAATGACATGAAGCTATTCCCCTATGTCTTCTTTTAATAATTTTATAGTTTTAGCCTTTATGTTTAGGCTTTTGTTCCACTTGAGCTAATTTTGTATGCGGTGTAAGGTAAGGGTCCTTAGATCTAAAGTAAGTCTGTTATTGACACAATATAACTTAATCCTGTTTTTTTGATCTATTATTTCAATCTGTCTTTTAATTGGAAAATACAATCAAATTACATTTAAAATAATTACTGATCTCAAAAGACTTTCTATTGCCATTATATTAGTTATTTTCTGTATGCCTTATGTTTTTATCCCTCATTTCCAGCAGTACTAACTTCCTTTCTATTGTATTGTTTTTGCAGTGACCCGTTTTAATTTCCTTCTCATCTTTCGTACATATTGTATAGATTTTTTGTGGTTATCATGGGGATTATCTGTAATTTCTTAAAGTTATACCAATCTATTTTGTTTTGTTTTGTTTTGTTTTGTTTGTTTTACATTTGATAGTTTCTTTTACTTAGGTTTATGTTTGATTTTAGGTTTTGCTTTTTGTTTCTTTCCTTAGTTTTGAATATGTGAAACATTTACATGGTTCAGAAGTCAAAATTATTACATAAAAAAGTTAAACTCAGCAATCTTGTCCCCATCCCATCCTTGTCTATACATGTTTCTTTTTTTTTTGACTTCTACTCATGCTTTATTACATGTATTTGTACTTTAATTTAGTTATATGTGTTTATTTATTTATCTTAATTAATTTTTTATTATGGTAACATTGGTTAATGAAAGCTAGTAAGTTTCAGGTGTACAATTCAACAGTAATGCATATATATATAGCATTGTGTGTTCACCACCCATAGTTAGATTTCTTTCTGTCACCACATATTTGACCCCTTTTACCCCAACTACCTCTCTTCTCTCCCCTCGCCGCCTCTGGTAACCACTAGTCTATTGTCCATGTCCCTGAGTCTCTATTTGTTTGTCCTGTTTGTTCGTTGCTTTTATATACTAATCTATTTTAAATCGATACTCACTTAAATTCAATTGCATACAGAAACATTATTCCTTTAGAGCTCTGGCCACCCACTTTATTTTACTGATGCTACAAATTACATCTTTATGTATTTTGTACGCATTTACATAAATTTATATTTAATTGTGTGCCTTTGTTTTCAAATTCCTGTAGAAAATTGAGAAGTAGAGTTATAAGCCAAAAATTACAGTAATACTGGTTTTAATATCTGTCCATGTATTTACATTTACTGGAAATTTAGAATTTCATATGGCTTTGATTTAATGTCTAGTATTTTTTGTTTCAACTCGAAGGACTCTCTTCAGCATTTCTTGCACGGGCAGACCTAGTGATAATAAACTCTCTCAACTTATATTTATATGGAAATGTCTAATTTCTCCCTCACTTTCAAAAAACAGTTTTGCTGGATATATAATTCTCAATTGACTTTTTTATTTTTTCAGCGTTGCATCCAACTCCTTTCTCACCTGCAAGCTTTTGGCTAAGAACAACTCTAATAATCTTATTAAGATTATTATTGACACTTCTTGTATACGATGAGTCACTTTTGCTGCTTCCAAAATTCAATCCTTGTCTTTGTCTTTTAACAGTTTGATTATGTGTCTCCATGTGGATTTGTTTCTATTTTCCTTACTTGCAGCTTTAAAGCTTCTTGGATTTCTATATCAATGACTTTCCACAAATTTCTGAAATTTTAAGCTATTATTTCTTTAAATCATCTTTCTGCCACTTTTTCTTTCTCTTTTCCTTCTGGGACTTCTATAATGGTTGCGTTCATCTGCTCGTTGATGCTCCAAAAGTCTTTTCGGTACTGTTCACTTTTTTTTTAAATGATTTTTTTCTTTTTGTTTCTCAAACATGATACTATCAAATAACCTATCTTTAAGTTCATGGATTCTTTCTTCTACCTCTTCCAGTCTTATGTTGAACTTCTGTAGTAAAATTTTCATTTATCGTATTTTTCAGCTCCAAATTTTCTGTTTAGCTTTTTCATATTTTCTATTCATTTGTTGATATTCTCCTTTTGTTTATACATATCTCTCTGATTTTCCTTAATTTGTTTTGTCTATCTTTTCCTTTAGTTTTTTGAGTATATTTAAGATACTGGTTTTAAAATACTTGTTGAGTAAGTTTGATGTCTGTGTTTCTTTGGGGTATTATATGGAGATTTATTTTTGTTTCTTTAAATGGGCAATGTTTTTTCTTTTTTTTAAATTAGGCACATGTCCAGCAGTGTCTTCTGTACTTTATACCTCATAATTGAAAACATCTAAGAAGCATTGCTTATTAAAACAGAATGATTTATAGATTTTAATGCTCAATTAATACCATAATAAATGATGAAAATCTGAAACATTGATTTATGAATCTCTTGCTGCTGAACTTTGCTGAAAAACATGGTTATTACCTACTCTAAACTAGTTCCAAGCCTGGGTTACCTCTTGACTAAACTATTATAAAATATTCTATACTTATTCATTATACACATTTAGTCAAATTAATCATCTTAATGTATACAAATATAGTTCTGACCATAGAACTCATTTACTTAAAAATCTTCAATGGCTCTACATTTTTTACAGAATTAGATATAATGTACCTTTGCATTCATGTCTTATATAAAGTTATTGTTTCAATTAATCAAATTTCATTTAATGGCATGCTAATTAATAATATACTTAGTTTTCCTTGCTCACGCAAAATATATTTCACATAGAAGCTTTACTAGACCCATAAACCAGTCTGAAAAATTTTAAATAGAATATACCATATATGTGTGGAATTGTCTTTATAACAAATATTTTGAAATCAAATAAATGATTTTTTGGTGTATATTCCCTGCGTGACTATATAAAAATAATTAAACTAAATTATTTTAAACATGATACCTTGTCCTTAATAATCTCATAGTCTAGCAGATATATCACAGCAGAGTTATATTTAGTATCTAAATTGTATAAAGTGAAATAGGGTAAAAATTCCTTTAAAATTATTTAAAACAT
>NW_011888844.1:2136002-2141079 GCF_000151845.1 Pteropus vampyrus | reverse complement strand
ATGTATAACCATCTACACTAATGTGCATAGAAAATGTATAATAAATATTCTGATTTATGGTATCTGTTTTAATAATTGGATTTGTAAACTTTAAGTATCCATATGCCGTGACTCCAGTTTACATCCAAACAAGTGTGTTACCTCCTTTAATGTACCCAGTCTTAGCAAAGAGAAGCAAATTTCAAACATTAGGCACTTCCTTGCATTTACATTCAGAGTTGTGACTCTACACCTCTTCATTAATTTGAACAAGGCCAATTAGTTTGGAGAAGCAGTTTTATGATAGTCATAAAAAGTGTATTCCAGTAATCTCTAGACTGTCTAGTTCTCATCTATTTGATGAGCTAGACCTTTCTTTAGAAATATGTTTTATATTTATCTTCTAAATTTCTACTTCCTCTAAGCTAGTTCCAAGCCTGGGTTACCTCTTGACTAAACTATTATAAAAATTTCTATACTTATTCAATTCATTACACACATTTATTGAAATTAATCATTGTAATGTATAAAAATACAGTTCTGATCATAGAACTCATTTACTTAAAAGTGGCTCCCCATTTTTTACAGAATTAGATATAAATGTATCTTGGCATTCATGGCCTACAGAAAGTGATCCAAACTCTTTCTAGTTCTAGATGAACTGTCCATTCCCAACGATACCCTATTCTTTTATTCCACTGTGCTCATACCATTATTTTCTCCTAGAATGCTCTCTTTTTTGTTTCTGTCTATCAAAATTCTGCTCACCTTTTAAGGTTCAGCTAGGATATTAATCCTCAAGTTGATGTAATTTTGCCATATCTTGAACT
Organism: Pteropus vampyrus; assembly: GCF_000151845.1. NCBI lineage: Eukaryota > Metazoa > Chordata > Mammalia > Chiroptera > Pteropodidae > Pteropus > Pteropus vampyrus. Next base: position 2,140,270 of record NW_011888844.1, on the reverse strand, counting down.
CCTATAGCGCTTCATTTATTGTACCTCCTTTATGACACTAATCATAGTTTTCTTTGTATTAAAGCTATTCATGTACCTGTCTTATCTTTCCCTCTCAGATCATAGTTCTTGCCTTTCAGGAAATTATGTTTTACCCAGTTTTTTAAAAAATTCCTGTAACACCTAAATCAGCACCTCGTATGGAAGAGATGCCTGATGAATATTTGAACAGAATTCATATATGATCTTGGAAAGTTACCTGTACTTATTTCAATAATGTTCAATTTGTCAAAAAAGTTTTTGAAGTTTTTAAGCGCCTGTAGGATTACCCTAAATGCTGTTTTGGTGAAAAATCTTTGTCATTTGAGGGGAAATTTGATTTTGGAAATAGAATTCATTCTGAGACACGGTTAGTGAATAATATGGATGTTCATTCTGGGCTGTTATATTTTCAGTTAATAAAAAGGAATATGAAATAATGAGAGAATCTCGGGATGAGTCATGAAATGACTATTCCAAAAGAAAAGTTCCCAAGATGCTTTCAAGAATGACAATATCATTGTAATGGCTTTATACCTTCCTAAGTTTTCTACATTGAAGCATACAGTACTCATTTGGATGTGTAAGTGCTAATATATTTGTTAAATCAGACTTCTCTCCTTGTAGATTCACCTTGCATTTTCCAAACCAGGGTGTTGAAAAATGCATTTGAAATTTAAATATCATTTAAATGAGAAGTAGATTGCCCTGATCATTCGAAATACTGTATTTTATTGTTTCTGGTAAGAGAAAATTTGACATTACTATTGAACCAAACAAAACTTCCTAAATTGGAGGGAAATATATTTCTACAGTTACCATAATTCAAAAAAGCTTAGAAATTTAGCTACTATGCCTGGCTGTTCTTGAGTTTTTACCAGAAGCATAAGAAACTAAAGAACATATTTAAAGTAAATGATAGAGTGTAGTTGGATATAGCATTTGAAAATCACAAAACTGGCGCCTCAGAATTGTAAAATAAAAAAATGAAACTTTATCTCGTCCCAAATCTCATGAGATTTACAACATTAGTATATTAATGTGCTTATAAAAGTTTTTCATTTTCTTAGTTATATACAATTGACTTAAGCAGGAAACCACATTTTGTATTCTTTTTTTTTAAATTAATTTATTTATTTTTATTATGGTGACATTGCTTAATAAAATCCAATAAGTTTCATCTGTACACTTTAACAGTAAGGCAAATATATATTTACATGGTCTGTTCACCTCCATAGTTAGATTTCTTTCTGTTGCCACATATTTGACCCGTTTACCCTGTCTACCTCCCCCCTACCCCAACACTCTAACCTTTGGAAATGACTACTCTACACTCCATGTCCATGAGTCTCCTATTCATTTGTTCCTTTTAGGTTTATATCACACATATAAGTGATATCATGTGATTTTCAACATTTTCTGTCTGGATAATTTCGCTTAGCATGAATTCCTAGAGGTCCGTCCATGTTGTCACAAATGGCAGTATTTTATCTCTTCTTATGGTTGAGTAATATTTCATTGTGTATGTATATATATATTACATATATTATATATTATATATACATATATATGTATATATACGTATATATATGTGTGTATATATATACACACACATATATATACACATATATATACGCATTTATATATACATATGTATGTGTATATATATACATATATACACACATATATATACGTATATATATACACATATTTATATACACACACACACACACACACACATATATATATATATATATATATACACACACACACACACATCAGTTTATTTATGCAATCATCTATCGTAGGATGCTTCAGTTGCTTCCATGTCCTGCCCACCACGAATAACGCTGCTAGGAACATCGATGTGCAAATATCTTTTCAGATATAGGTTTTCAAGACTTTGGGGTAAATACTCAGTAGACGGATTGCTGGATCAGATGGTAGATCAATTCTTAGTTTTTTGAGGAACCTCCATACTGTTTTCCATAGTGGCTGTACCCATTTGCAGTCCCACCAGCAGTGTATGAGGGTTCCTTTTTCTCCGCATCCTCTCCATCATTTGTTATTAATCGTGCTGTTGATTATAGGTATTCTAACAGATGTGAGATGGTATCTCATTGTTGTTTTGATTTGCATTTCCCTAATAGCTAATGATGATGAGCGTCTAATCAAATATTTGTTGGCCATTTGTATGTTCCCTAGGGAGAAGTGTCTATTCCGGTCATCTGCCCATATTTTGATTGGATCAATTTTTGTTGTTATTGATATTGAGTTGTATGAGTTCTTTGTGTATTTTGGATATTAGGCCCTTATTGGAGGTGTTGCTTGCAAATATATTTACCCATTCAGATGGTTGTCTCTTTACCTTGTTGACGATTTCTTTTGCTGAGCAGAAGCTTTTTAATTTAATGTAGTCCCATTCATTTATTGGGAAGTATTGCCTTTGAGGTCAAATTCATAAAATCATCTGTAAGTCCAAGGTCCTTGAGTTTAGTTCGTATATTTTCTTTTATGCATTTTACTGTTTCAGGTCTTATATTCAGATCCTTAATCCATTTTGAGTTATTTTTGATATGTAGTGATAGACAACAGTCTAGTTTCATTCTTTTGCAGGCGGCCTTCCAGTTTTCCCAGAACAATTTATTGAAGAGGCTTTCCTTTCTCTACTGTATATTTTAACATTTTTGTTGAAAATTATTTGCCCATATAAATATAGGCTTACTTCTGGACTCTCGATGCTGTTCCACTGGTCTAAGTGTCTGGTTTGCTGCCAATACCATGCTGTTTTAATTACTGTAGCTTTGTAGTATAATTTGAAGTAGGACAGAGTGATGCCTCCAGCCTCGTTCTTTTTTCTCAAGATGTCTTTGGCAATTCGGGGTCTTTTGGGCTTTTATACAATTTTGATGATTTTATGTTTTATGTTTTTTTTTTTTAATGCTGATGGGATTTTGATTGTAATTGCATTAAATCTGTATAATGCTTTAGGTATTATGGCCATTTTAACTATATTGTTTCTTCCAATCCAATAACGCGGAATATCTTTCCATTTCTTTGTATCTTCTTTGATTTCTTTCAATACAGTCTTATAGTTTTCAATATATGGGTCCTTCACATGTTTCATTAAATTAATTCCTAGGTATTTTATTCTTTTTGTTGCAATTGCAAAATGAATTTTTTTCCACTTCTTTTTCTGACGCTTCATTATTAGAGTATAGGAACGCTGTGGATTTTTTAAACGTTGATTTTGTATCCAGATACTTTACTCTATTTACGAATTCTAGCAGTGTTCTTGGGGAGTTTTTAGGGTTTTCTATATAGAGAATCATATCATCCATAAATAGTGACATTTTGACTTCTTCATGTCATTTTTTGATGCCTTTTATATCTCTCTCTTTCCTGAATGCACTCGCTATGCCTTCCAATGATATACTGAATAACAGTGGCGATAGTGGACAGCCTTGCCTTGTTCTTGATCTTAGAGGGAAGGTTTTTAGTTTTTCACCATTAAGTATAATGTTGGCTGAGGGTTTGTCATAAATGGCCTTTATTATGTTAAGATACTTTCCTTCTATACTGATTTTATTTAGTGTTCTGAACATAAATGGATGCTGTATCTTGTCGAAGGCTTTTTCTTTATCTATTGATATGATCATATGATTCTTATTTTTTAATTTGTTTATGTGGTGTATTACATTAATTGATTTGTGTATGTTGAACCATCCCTGTGTCCCTAGGATGAAGCCTACTTGATCGTGGTGTATAATTTTTTTTTTTTTTTAATATTTTGCTGTATTCCATTCAGTAGTATCTTATTTAGGATTTTTGCATCTGTATTCATGAGAGATATCAGTCTCTGGTTTTCTTTTTTGTGTGTTATCTATACCACGTTTTAGTATCAGGGTAATATTGGCCTCGTAAAATGAGTTGGGAAGTATTGCCAGCTGTTCAATTCTTTGGAAGAGTTTGAGGAGAATAGGTAGAATTCACTGGTGAAGCCATCTGGTCCTGGACTTTTACTTTTTGGTAGGTTTTTGATAATTGCTTCAATTTCCATACTGCCTTTCTCTTATCTTTTCTCTTTGTCTTTACTGAGTCTAGCCAGGGGTTTGTCAATTTTATTAACCTTCTCTTTTTTGCATTTATTTTTTCTATCGATATTTTTTATTTCAATTTCATTTATATCTGCTCTAATTTTGATGATTTCTGTCCTGCTGCTCTCTTTAGGTTTCATTTGTTCTTCCTTT
>NW_011888844.1:2108740-2134984 GCF_000151845.1 Pteropus vampyrus | reverse complement strand
TATATACAGTCATCCATTTTCTTCTGCATGCGCCTTATCTCCATTTCCATTTGCAAATTCAGATCTTTGAAGCCTCCCCTCTTTAGTCATTGTTGTCTCAATTTGTCCCTATGTATGCTGAACATTCATTACTATTTTGCTATAGCAATTCTCTTCTTATTGTTTAATCCTATAATGCTCTGTTCTTAGTAAAGTTTGCATTCCTCTGCTTCTATTTGCCTGATATTCTCCTTACTCCTAATTATGTATTTTTTTTTTTCATTTTGTTTTAGGTGAGCTGTCCCCTTACAGTATTTCTTGTAGTGCCGGCTTCGTAGTGGAATATTCCTTCATTTTTTTGTATATCTGGATAGGTCTTTATTTCTACTTCATATCTAAAGGAGATTTTAGCTGCATACATAATTCTAGGCTGGTTCCTTTCACTGAATAGTTTGAATATTTCATTCCACTCCTTTCTGGCATGTAAGGTTTGTGTTGAGAAGTCTGATAATAATCTAATAGGTTTTCTTTTATAAGTTTCCGTCTTCTTCTCCCTGGCTGCCCTGAGAATTCTGTCTTTTTCATTAATTTTTATAGTTTAATACAATGTGTTTTGGTGAAGGCCTTTTTGGGTTTAGGGAATTGGGTGTTCTATTGAGTTCTTGAATTCCGAGCTCCAGCTCATTCCTTTGATTTGGGAAATTCTCATCAACTATTTTTCTGAAAATGCTTTCTAGTCCCTGCTTATTTTCCTCGCCTTCGATAATTCCCATTCTTGTTTTCTCTCCTGATGGTATTAGCTAGTTCTTGTATTTCTCTTTTATTATTTTTCATTCTTAGTTTCTTTCTTCTTCCTTCTGATTTATTTCTAGATTTCTGTCTTCAGTATCACTGATCCTTTCCTTCATTTATTCGACTCTATTTCCCAAGCTTGCTATTTCATTTTTCACCTCTTGCAGTGTGTGTGTGTGTGTGTGTGTGTGTGTGTGTGTGTGTGTGTGTGTTTATCTCCAGAAGATCTATTCTGTTCTTTTTGAGGGTTTCAATCTCCTTGCTAAAGAACTCATTCTGCTCATCTCGTTGTGTTTTTTTTTTTTAATTCCTGAAATTGTTGTTATTACTTGTTTGAGAACTCGCTGAGGTTTTTTTTTTCAGAAGTAGCATCCTGAATTCTCTGTCATTTAAGTTGCATATTTCTATGTCTGTAAACTTTTTTTCTGGAGATTTCTCTCTTTCTTTCTGAGATTCCTTGTCACCTTGGTTGTTCATGGTGTTTAATGGACTATTTCTCTGCCTGGGCATTAATGGAAGTGTATTTTGCTTTTTGCCAGAAATAGGATTTATTATATAAAGATCTGTCTTTAACCTGTTGCAACGAAAGATTTTCTTTTGATTTCAGTGGGTGACATCTAAGCCTCTTGGATCCCTGCTTTATATAAAGCTTTAATAATGCCTTTTTTTTCTTATAGATGTTTAATCATGCTCACTACTCTCAGTCTCAGTCCCTGTCCGTGTTAGTGACAGTTTCGGTAGCATTTGCTCAGATTCTCCTGGGCTTCACAGTGTTTGGTCTCAGAGGATATGGGAGGAGAGGCCTTCTGGCTTGGGGGTTGTGGGCCACGTTTCAGCCTCAGTTTTGCAACCGCAGCTGGCAAAAATCAACTGTTGTTTCTCTTCCATCCCTGTTTCTCTGCTTTCTGCTCTGATGACCGGGCCTTGCCGCTGGCTGGGTGGAGCTTACAGTAGTCCCAGACATGGCTGTTCAGGGAACTCCCCACACCTTTTCTCTTTCCTCTTCTCCTACATGGAGCTCTGGCAGCTGCAAGAGACTGCTTCTTTATTTCTCCCAGTCTACCGCCCAACACTTGGGTTTCTAACCTGTGGTAGCTTTTATGCTCAGATCTCACACTCAGAAGTGCTGGTGTGCAGTTTGGGTGTTTTTTGTTGTTATTCTTAAGTTTTAGATGTTCTGCTTATTGTTGTTTCAAGGGTAGAGATCTGGGGACGTCTCTCACTCTGCCATGTTTCTCCAAACTCCTGTTGGCAACTTTAGGTTGCAGGTTTGTTATAAAAAGATATAATTCAAGTACAGCCAGACAGAGAGGCTCAAAAGAGGCGAATCTTCTATACTCTCTCCAGGCTGGTCACTCTTCTCTAATCTACTGTTCTTCATCAACATAGCAGCATTTTATATTCTTAAAACATACAACATCCATGTTTAAAGAAATTGAATTAGCTATATTTATTATATCTACCATTTCTATTATTTCATATGTAGGTTCTCAGTAATTTTTATTTATTTTTATTTTTTTGCTATTCATTTGGATTAACAAATTTTCTCTAGCAGCTTTATATAGGCAGTTTTAAATTAACGTACTAGATGAGAATATGTGCACAGATAATCCAAAATGGTTGGATATATCTATTTTTTTAAGAGTATAATGTGTGATTATTTTAGCAGATTTACTTCCTCAATGAGGCTAGCAATCAATCTACTTTACAAACATTATATCATATATCAATTGTTAGTGGAAGGACAAGAAAGTATACATTTTTAAGAATTTTTCTGTAGAAATTTTGTTATTAATCTCAGTTCAACATTTTAAAAATTAAATTATTCAAATCGTCTCATGACCCTCAGGTATTATAGTTAATTGACATTTTACTGTAATGGGATTTTAACTTGAGTAAAAGTTTTTAAAAAAAAATTTTCTTAAAAAGTATTATTTGAATTTTATATCTTTTTTAGCCTCTTCTTAGCATATTCATGTATTCTGAACTCAAAGCAGCATGATAAGTCTAGTGGCCAGGGATAGTAATAATTTACTCTATTTGAATAATTGATGATATTACTTTACTATTTACATTGACTATTTGATCATCACCCTAAGTAGGCATAATAGTAATTCATGGGTCTTTACTGAATATGATTTATCAAATCCAATAAATGCTTTATTGCTGGATACCACATTCCCAATACTACTACTTAGCAAGGCTGATTTGGCTTGTCATTCTCTCAGGGATACATGTTTGGAGAGAAGTAGAGGGTAAGTGGAGAATTACTCCCAAATCCTTGTGTGTCCCAGTAGAAAGTATGGTTAAGTCCAGGCTAACCTGAACCACAGCTCTCAGGACCACCTTAGTCTCTGTAAACACTCTTCAGAATCCAATTGGAGTAGCACCTATCTCATTGTGTGGCAATGCTGATATAATAAGATGTTGCTGGCTATTTGCCTTAGTAGTTTCTATTTAAAAATAAACATGCAGTTATGTAGGATGAATAAGTCTAGAGAGCTAATATACAGCATGATGACTATAGTTAATAATTTATTATTGTAACTCACTTATTCCACAGAGCGCTGCATTTTTATTATGAGAATTTTATTGTCCATAAATTTCCAAACCATACTTCCAGACCTCTGCAATGCTCTAGAAAATTTCTTTAATTTCCAGGGGAACTTTACACCACTTCTAAAATTTTCCCACAAAAGAAGTCCCTTTAAATCTGTTGCATTCAGTAAGGCAACAGGATTGTCTATGTTGGGGATATGATCTGAGTGCAAACCTATCTTGAAGTCTTATATGAAATTTTTGATGTTGATCAGCATTTCAAGTAGTAATAATGCATAACTTACTGAGATTTCATTTGTTGTTTTCGCAGATTTCAGGAAACCTTACTGTGCCTTGGATTACAGGGAGTTCTAGAAAAAGAGCAGTAAGTAATCTTTCACTTAAAGCAGCAAATGGTTTTTCCTCTGTGTTGTTAGTAGGAGTGCCATTGAGAAAACTGCCATGATATTTGTAAGTCTGGCAAAACTGAACGTCAGTAAGACTGCATCACCTCAAAGAACATATTTGAGATCATATTTATATATACTACAAAGGTAACCTTAAAATGCAGTAATCAGTGCACTGTATAATCTTTGAGTAGGTTTTTACTGTTTTAAAAAGCATTCAGAGGTAATTAATAAGATACACTTTTTCTTTGTATAGTTACCCAAGTTAATTCGATCATGTATTTGAACCATGATTGATATAATCATCTCAATCAACATTAAATAATTTACATTATTATTAATGCATTTTGGTATTTAGCAGTGATGAATAACTAATATTTTAACAATCTTATTTTGTTTTTATGCTATAACTGTTATGATTTTTATAATGTCAATATAACAAATTTTAATTAAAATTGTGTTTTCTCAAGGAATCTCATTCAGTTGGTCTGTGTAGGCCCCATAAATCTTTATTTTAACAAGTACCTCAGGAGATTTTGATGTGAATGGTCTGTAGATGGGAAATTGTTTAAAGATTTTAATCATAAAAGAAACATGAGTAGACTTTTAGAAAGGTAGCTCAAATTACTACATGTTAGATAGGTTTGGGAATACAATAAAACTGAAGCCAAAACTATTAGACTAGACAGGATTATATAGACTTTTTTCACTTCTCTTCTCCACAAAGTAGAACTATAAACTGTGAAAGTGATACAGGAGGTCACCAAAGGAGAACCCTGAAAGGTGGAAAGAAGACAACTGGTTAGGGACTTCAAGACTTAGAGGAACTACAGGGTACTTTGTCCCCACATAACAGCAGAAGTTGACACAGGCCAGGCATTTCATGACCCCCCACCTAACAAGAGAAGACAACTTGGATAGGCTAATTCCTCTCACCGATGGGATGGGAGTCCCACAAACATAAAGTGAGCTTAGCAACATTGGCCCAAGATCAGTTGGGCATCTCAGTGACAATAAACAACCAGGGGAAGTCCTCTCCTTTCCTGCTGAGTCTGAACCTCACCTCTTTTACCTGGAGACACCAGACAGCAATACCAAGGGAGATACTGCCACAAAATGCAGTATGACCCAGGAAGCTTCTTTGTCCCTGTAAGTCAGAGAATTTTTTCTCCCACTTAGAGAACCAGATGGCTTGGTTAGTACCAGCAAGAGCAATCAGGATACAATAAGCGCCCAGCCCCGGAAGTGCGCTATTCATCCCTGAAAAATGGAGAATCTATTTTTCCACCTAGAGACATTGGTCTGTTGGGTGGCACCAACAGGGGGATATTCCCACAATAATCCCCTGCTCAAGAGAAGGTTGTCTGTCCCTTCAGATTGTAGCAATAAGGATTAGTGGAGGCCTAAGTGGCACCAGACATATCAAGCAATTAAAATATCAAAATGTTCTGAAAATAAAATATCATTGGAACCACAACCCATAAAAATAGGCCAGGACTTGTCTAAACATAACTGGGAGGCTGCCTGATAAAATAAACAAAATAAATAAATAAAACCAAAATCTCCTAAATAATGGCCAAAGTGTCCAGGATGCAACTAAAAGTCACCCATCATACCAAGAACCAGGAAAATCACAGCTCAAATGATAAAAGACAATCATCTGAGCTTAATTAGGTAATAGAATTATCTGGCAAGGATTTTAGAGCATCCATTATAAAAATGCTACACTCAGCAACTACAAATTATCTTAAAACAAATGAAAAGCTAGAAAATCTCAAAAGAGCAATCAGTTATAAAAGAACTAAATGAGAATTATAGAACTGAAAAATACAATAACTGAAATTTTAAAAAATCTTGCTGGACGACTCACTATTTGAATGATAAAAAAATAGAATCAATGAACTTGAGGACAGATTAATGGAATTTACCCAATTGGAACAACTTAGAGAAAGTAGTCTAAAAATAATAAACAGAGCCTTAAAATTCTGTGGGAAATAATAAAGATTCAATATTTGTATCATTAGAGTTACACAAGAAGAGAAAGAGAATGGAACTGAAAGAATATTCAAATAAATAATGGCTGAAAACTTCCCAAGTTTGGGGCAAAATATAACACAAACCTACACATTCATAAAGCTGACTGAGCTCTAATTAAAATAAATGCAAAGACATGCATACTCAGACACATCATAATTAAACTTCTGAAAACTAAAGACAAAGAAAAAAATCTTAAATGTAGCGAGACAGAAATGATGCATTACCTATAGGAAAACACCAATTCAAATGACAGTGGTGGATTTATCATCTGAATCCTTGGAGGAAAGAAGGCCAATATTTCACATGTTGAAAGAAGATAATAGTCAACCAATAATTCTATTTGTCAGAACTGTCCTTCAGGAATGAAGAAAAATAAAGATGTTCTCAAATTAAAAAAAAAAAAAGAATTTGTTAACAATTGAACTACTATAAAAGTATGACTAAAGAGAGAAAGAAAATAATAGAAGAATCTTGAGGTACCAAGAAGGAAGAAATAACAGAAAAAGCATTAATATGCTTATCTTATCCCTCGTGAATTTTCTACGTCATAGTAGATGATTGAAACAAAATTTATAGCGCCATCAGTCTGATACTCAAGACAATGATACTTAAAACTGGAGAAGGTAATGACACCTAAACAGAAGTAAGATTTCCACATTTCACTAGAAGTGGTAAAATACTAATGCCAGGAAATGATGACAAGTTACATTATGTCTATGATAATAGCCAGATTGACCACTACAAAAGATATACAAAATGATGCACTCAAAAAATCAAAATGGAATTCAAAAATATTCAAGTAACATATATGAAGGCAAGAAAAAATAAACACAAGAATGTAAAACAGGGGAAACAAAACAAATAATAAAATGACTGGCATAAGCCCCAGTATATCAATAATTATTTCAAATATACATGTACAAAGTAAAAGGTAAATATTGGCAGAGTCGATAAAAAAAAAAAATCATGCCGTTTATAAGAAACTTGGAATTCAGTAGCATAGGTAGGTTGAAAGCTGAAAGGGAAAAATATAGCATGCAAACAATCATGAAAACCAAGAGTGACCATGTTAATATCAAATAAAATAGACATGAGAACAAAGAAAATTACTGGAGACTAAAAGGGCATTACATATTCTAAAGTGATCAATCTACCAGGAAGATATAACAATAGTAAAAGTGTACACACAAAGCAAGAGAGCTTCAAAATATATGAAGCAAAAACTGATACAGCAGGGAGAAACAGACAAATCTACAATTATAGATGGAAACTTCAACACTATCTTCTCATAAACTGGCATAACTAATAGACAAAATAAATATGGACAAAGAAGTTTTGAATAATGCAATTAACCAACAAGATTTAATTAAAATATATAGAACATATATGTATAAAACACCACACCTTGTTAAAAAATAATACACATTTTTAAAGGACCCATAGAACATTAACCAAGATACAGCTTATCCAAAACCAAATAACAAACCTCAATAACTTTAAAAGATTGAACTTATACAGAATGTGTATTCTGACCATAATGGAATCAAATTGGAAATCAGTGAAAGAAAGACAACATGGTCATTAACTAACTATATAAAATTAAATACCATGCTTCTATATAATTCATGAATTAAGAAGGAAATCTCAAAGGAAATAAAAATACATAGAACTAAGTGAAAATGAAAATACAGCATATAACATGTGGAATATAACTAAAACAGTTCTGAGAAGGAATTTTGCAACCCTACATCTGTACATTGGAATTGAAGAAAGTACTCAAGTTGATCATCTAAGTTCATATTTCAAGAAACTAGAAAAAATGAGAATGAAATAAACCCAAAGTAAACAGAAGGAAGGAAATTATAAGAGTGGAAATCAGTGAAATTGAAAATAAGAGGATAGAGAAAATTAATGAACAAACAAGCTGATTCTGGGAAAAATCAATAAAATTGATAAATCTCCAGCACAGCTAAAAAAATTAAACTAAAGCTAGGAACACAATTCTGAAACTACTACAATACTCCAAGCAAGAAATGATGGAGATCTGAACTAAGGCAGTAGCAATGAGGATAGAGAGGGAAGCAATAAACACAAAAGCTATTGAGATAAATTACTGGACTCAGTAACCAATTTGATCAGCAGAGAGAATGAATGAGTGGCTGAAATCATAGATGATTTCTAATTTTTTCTGTGGTCCTAGAAAGTGGAAGTACCATTCACTGAAATAAGGAATAAATAAATGCATTTGGAAAAAAGACTCATACAGACTCAGAGTTCCTGAGATTGGAAGGGGTTGTTAGAGTGAACTATAACACTTGCATGTTCAAAACCTCTTACATGCACACATACACCCCTTTCAAGTCCCTCTTCTCTTTAGCTTCTATGTCCATTCCTCCATCATTAATGACTCTTCTCTGTTTCTATAACACAAATGATCTAAGATCGCTGCTGTAGAGTTACTGTGGCACCCCTGTCTCTATTGCTCTTCATTTCACCTTTCCCAGCTAAGTTTTCCTAAAAACATATTCCACTAAGATGAAGCTTGAGAATGTGAATGCTTAGTTATGATAACTGCCATTCATGTATTCAGTTCAAATATTGATTAGAGTTTTACTACTATACTGTTCAATACAGTGGCCACTAGCACATGTAGCTAAGCCGTTGATCAATTCTAATGTAGCTAGTGCAACTGAAGAACTGAATTGTCACATTTAATTTAATTTAATTATTTTAAATGTTAAATTAAAATTTAAAATCTGATACATGGACTTTTACCTCTGGCCTAGGTAGAGTAATAGAGACTAGATTTATGCTTCTACCTGAAATGACTAGAAAACTTAACTAAATATGTAAAACAACAGTTTTCATAACACTAGACATCAGGCAACGGTATTAGCTATCTTTTGCTGCTTAACAATTATCACAATATTAGAAGCCTAAAATAACATGTATTTATTATCTCACAGTTTACTTGGGTCAGGAATTCAGGCATGGCTTACCTGGATTCTGCTCAGAGTCTCACAAGGATGCAATCAAGGTGTTGGCTAGGCTGTATTCACATGTGGAGGCTTGAATGAGGTTGAATATGTTTCTAAACTCAGATTGTTAGAACAATTCTTTTCCTTGTGGCTGTAAGACTGAGGCCCTGTCTTCTTGTTGGCTGTTAGCTGGAGGATACCCTTATGTACTAAAAGAGTCTGCCCACAGTCCTTGAGGCCAACTTTAGTTCTTAGAGGCTACCCACGGTCTTAGTTGCCTCCCATACTTTCTTGTCACGTAGGCTTTAAAAAAATGGCCACTTTTTCAAGCCATTAAAGAGAGTCTCTAGAGTGAGTCTGCTAGCAAGACAAAGTCTTTTGTAATGTAACATAAACACAAGAGTGATACCTCATCATCTTTGCTATATTCTGTTGGTTAAAAGCAAGTCACGGGTCCCACCATACTCAGAAGGAAGGGACTATATGAAAGCATGAAAAACAGGTGATAGGATAATGAAGTTTTCACCTTGCAGACTACCACAGGCAATGAATGAAAGTGATGCTAAAGCTTCCTGGCCCATGTTACTTCCTTGAGAAAGTCACCAGACTATGATGCAGAGAAAAGAAGCCCAGATGGAACTTGGAAGGATTACTTGAGTTGAGGAGATGAAGCTAAGAGTCCAGGGAAAATAAGATGACTGGAGTTTGCAGGACAGCTACACAGAAGAACGCATGAAATCTGCAGAAGGTTATCTTTTAAAGTCAACTGACTACTAAGTACCCATGTGTATGGAGAAAGTAAGTCTAGAAAAAGAACCATCCCAAAATATTATAACCAACAGTTCTCAGTGCTTATGTGGGCTAGGAATAGTACTTTTCCCCATCAGCCAGACTGGAGAATTTCATAATTTGTTGGCCATTGTGTAAAACACACAGAAAGCTCATTGTAAACTAAATACTGCTCTTACTCTGACGAACAAATCCTAAAAGCAAGTCTAGGAAAAATCAGTTTCCAAGTAACCTATCAGAATTCCAGAACAAAGTTAAATCTTATTATAAGAATATGAAAATATATAACATTCAACAAGGTAAAATTTACAGAGTTTGTCCTCCATAAAAAAATTATTAGAATGCAAAGAAGCAGGAAATTATGACCAATGATGAAGAGGAAAATCAGTTAAATTAAAATGACCCATAACTAACACATATGTTAGAATTAGCATAAGGGGATATTAAAACTATTATCATACCTCTATTTCATATGTTTTAAAAGTTAAGTGACAGTGTGAAAGATACAAAAAGACATAAGTAAAACTTCTAGAGATAAAAAGACAATGGCGGGAAACACACTGGATGAGATTAATGGAATATTAGACATTGCAAAAGAAAAGATTAGTGACCTTGAAGGCCAAGCAACAGAGAATATACAAAGTGAAAAACACAAAAAAGATAACTTTAAAAAAGGGAGCATGTTCCAGCCATGATGGCGGAATAGGTAAACACTATGCTTGCCTCCTCTCACAATCACATCAAAATTACAACTAAACTACAGAATAGCCATCATTGGGCATCACCTGAAGTCTACCTAAACAGAAGTCCTACAACTGGGGACACACAGAAGAGGCCACCTCGAGATTGGTAGGAGGGGCAGAGACATAAAATGGGCTGGTCCCACATCCGCGTGTAGCGGTTGAGAATAAGGAGAAATAGCACAGCTGTGGAACTGCCCCACAACCTACGGCTGCGAAAACCAGCAGAGACTGTGACTGTGAGATGAAGGGCCTCTGGAGTAGCAAACGTTCCTCTTAAAAGGGCCTGTGCAAGGACTTGCTCACTGATGGACTCACTCGCTCTGAGCTCTGGCCCTGGGACAGCCCCTTAAAAAGTGTCAGTGACATACAAGGAGTACCTGAGTTGTCTGGCTTCAGGGTGAGGGCTAGAGGGGCAGCTTTCTCCCAGACAGAATTACTGGCAGAGGACATTGTTCCTTTGTTGAGTCCTCCTCCACCAGGCTTACAGACCCAGGCATGCACCATATCTGAGTCTCCAGCAACGTAGCTAACACTGGTCGCCCTGCCCTGGTGATTCCCTGAGGCCCTACCTCCTCCAACTCGTGGTCCCACCCAAGTTACCTCCAGTGCCTTTTTCTATACAAACATCCTGTCTTGATTCATGCTGCAAAATTTCCTAAAATCTCTCAAAGGTTCATATAAACTAAACAAGTAACATTTGGCCTTGGCATGCCCCAAACCTCTTGCTGAGCAGCCCCAAGTCCAGCACTAGCAGCAGTCAGCCTCTATTTGGACCTTTGCCTCTCGAGGTACATGCAAGCCCAAAGTGAGTGGCAGCCATCTGTGGATTGCTTGGTGGCTATTGCCTGGTGGCTCCGGGCAGAGCACAGACTACAGCTGAACTTGGCCTGTGCAGGACCCCTCCCAGGAGGCCCCAGTCTGCATGCCCAGTGGCCAGCTTCGGTCTGAGTCGGAGCACCACCTGAGGTCACATGTAAAGACGACACACCCAAAAGACAGACAAGGCAAGCACTAGAGCCCTGCTAAAGTGAATCCTGCTCTGTAGGGTCAGCCTCTGCACAACAGCTTCTCCACTGGTTATGGCCAGTCATCATAGCCAATCAGCCCAAGAGTCAATCCCTCCCACTGATGAAAGACAGCAACCAAGGCTCAACTACAATAGGAGGGCACACACAACTCATACAAGGAACATACCTGGACCATCTGGCTAAGGTGACCAGGAAAGACTGTGTCACTGGGCCCCACAGCACATCTACTACATAAGACCAGTTTACTAAGATTGAGAAACATAGCAGCCTTATCTAACATAGAAACAAACACAAGTAGGCAGCCAAAATGAGAAGGTAAAGAAACATGTTCCAAACAAAAGAACAAAACAAAGCTCCAGGAAAAGAACACAACATAATGGAGACAAGTAATCTACCAGATGCAGAGTTCAAAACACTTGTTATAAAGATGATGAAAGAACTTAGAGGAAGAGTAGAGGAACTCAGTGAGAACTTTAACAGAGATAGAAAACATAAAAGTATAGATAGAAAACAAAAAAAGAACCGGTCAGAAATGAAGAATACAATAACTGAAATGAAAAATATCTTATGAAGGATTAACAGTAGATTACATGAAGCAGAGATTGAATCAGTGATTTAGAAGATAAGATAGCATAAAATACCTAATCAGAAAGCAATAAAAGAATTTAAAAGTATGAGGGCAGTTTAAGAGGTCTCTGGGACAGAATCAAGCATACTAACTAGCATCATAGGGATACCAGCAGGAGAAGAGAGAAAGCAAGAAATTGAAAACTTATTTCAAGAAATGATGAAGGAGAATTTTCCTAACCTGGTGAAGGAAATAAGACATACGAGCCCAGGAAGCACAGAGAGTTTCAAGCACGGATCAGCACAAAGAGGCCGCCACCAAGACACATCATCATTAAAATGCCAAAAGTTAAAGACAAAGAATCTTAAAAGCAACAAGAGAAAAGCAATTAGTTACCTACAAGGGTACTCCTATAAGACTCAGTGGATTTCTCAACAGAAAATTTGCAGGCTAAAAGGGATTGGCGTAAATATTTAACATAATAAAAAGTAAAGACCTACAACCAAGATAACTCTACCCAGGAAAGCTATCATTTAGAATCGAAGGACAGACAAAGAGCTTCCCAGACTGAAAAAAAAAAAAAAGAGCTAAAGGAGTTCATCATTAACAAGCCAGCATTTCAGGAAATGTTAGAGGGATTTCTTTAAGAAGAGGAAGGAAAAAGAAAAAGAAATGATCAAAAACATGAATAATAAAACGGCAATAACTACATATTTATTAACAATTAGTTTAAATGTAAATGGATTAAATGCTCCAATCAAAAGATAGGGTAGCTGAAATGGATAAGAAAACAAACCCTTACATATGTCGCCTACCAGAGACTCACTTCAGATTAAAAGACACACAGAGACTGAAAATAAAGGGATGAAAATGATGTTTCATGAAAATGGAAACAAACAAAAACTGGAGTAGCAATTTTTATACAAGACAAAATAGACTTTAAAACAAGGACTATAACAAGAGACAAAGAAAGACCCTGTGATCCCACATCTGGATATTTATTTGAAAGAAACCAAAACAGTACTTTGAAGAGACATGCGCATCCATATGTTCATTGCAGCATTATTTACAATAGCCAAGATATGGAGGCCACCTGTGTATTCATCAATAGATGAATGAGTAAAGAAGAGAGGTGCATATACACAATGGAATATTACTCAGCCATAAAAAAAGAATGAAATCTTGCCATCTGCAACAACATGGAATAACCTAGAGAGTCTCATGCTGAGTGGAGTCAGAGAAAGACAAATGTCATATGTGAAATCTAGAGAACAGGATAAACAAACAAATAATAGAAACAAGGTTATAGATATAGAGAGCATTTTGATGGTTGTTAGATTAAGGAGTGAGGGAATGGGTGAAGGGGGAGGGGATTAAGAGGTACAAATCTGTAGTTACAAAATAGTCATGAGGCTTTAGAGAAGAGCATGGGGAATATAGTCAGTAGTATTATAATAACCATATATCATGTCAGATGGGTACTGGACTTATTAGGGTGATCATTTCATAAGTTATATAAATGTCTAATCACTGTATTGTACACCTGAAACTAGTATAATATTGTATGTCAAGTACAATTGAAAAAAAATAAAATATAAAAATTTAAAAAAGTTAAAGTATCTGTTCAATGTGGAACAATTTCAAGCAGCCCAATATATGTGTAATTGAAATCTCGCAAAGATTTGGAGGGGAGATAGAAAAAATATTTGAATAAATAATGTATGAAAATGTTTCAATTTTGATGAAGTTATAAACACACAGATTCAAGAAGCTCAATGAAGCCCAAGTAGAAGAACCACAAAGGCATATTATCAAAAAAAAAAAAAAATGCTCAATACTGTTGGCAAAGAGAAAAATTTAAAGCAGCCTGAGAAAATATACGTTATGAATAGAGAAAACAAAGTTAAGGATGACAGCAAGTTTCTCATCAGAAAAATATAAATGAAAAGAGAGTGACACCATATCTTTAAAGTAATAAAAGAAAAGCTGTCAACCAGACTGTTAAGCTCAACTACAATATTCTTCAAAATTGACCATGAAAAAAAGACTTTTTCAGATATACACCAAGTGAAAGACCTCATCTTCAGCAGACTCACACTATAATAAATGTTAAAGGACATCCTTCATGCAAAAGGAATATAGTCCTAAATGGAAATTTAGATCTACAAAAGAACAAAGAGAACTGGAAATGTTAACCATATGGGTAAATATATAAAAATTATTCTTACATATATATCTCTAAAAATAACTGCTTGTTAAAAAAATAAAAATAAAAATAAATAAAAATAATGAATTTAATGAAATAATCGCAATGTAATGTGATACTAATAGAAATAAATATAAGAAAATATGTGACAATAGAATAAAGACTTGGGAGGCTAGAAAAGGAAGTACACTACTATAAGGTTCTCGAACTAATACATGAAGTAATTTATCATGTTAAGATAAACTATAAAATGTTAAAGATGTATACCATAAATCCTAGAGCAATGATCTCATCCAGAGATGATTTTATCAAACAGAGAATATTAGCAATGTCTGGACACATTTTTGCTTGTCACAACTTGGAGAGGTGATATTGGAATCTACTGGCAGACTCCATGGCTGCTGCTAAACGTTCTCCAGTGTATAGGACAGACTCCCACAACAAAGAATTACCTAATCCAAAAATATTAGTAATGCTGCTATTGAAAAATCCTGCCCTAAATTAACTATTGCAACCAATTATAGCTAAAAAGCCCCAAAAAAGTAAATAGATAAAATAATAAAAATAATGCAATAGTTGTTTCTAAAAAGTAAGACAAAATAGTAAGGAAAACTAAAGGACACATGGCACAAAGTGAAAACAAATAACAAGATGATAGACAAACTTATCCAAGATAATAATTACATTCAATGTAAATGACCCAAACATGCCAATTAAATTTCTAGATAGTCAAATTGGATTAAAAAATATGAGAACCAAATATGCACTGCCTATTAGAAACTCACTATCTAAATACACAGATAGGTTATATGGTTATATTGCTATCAGGTAAATATTAGAACAAAGATTTTAACAGGGATAAAGAAGGTCATTTGTTGTTGACAAAGTTAATCTATCAAGAGGACTTAATAGTTGTAATCATTTATGCACCTTATAACAGAGTTTCAAAATATATGAAGCCCAAACTGATAGAACTACAAGGAGAAATAGATGAATTACCAACTATACTCAGAGATTTCAACACTCCTTTCTCAAAGATTGATTTAAAAATGTACACAGGAATCAGAAGATGTAAATAACAATTTGATTTAATTGACAATTAAAGAATTCTCTGCCAAACAACAGCAGTCACAAATCGTTTTCAAGTGTACTCATTACATTTTCCAAAGTAGACCTAATTATGGGACATGAAATTTTAAAAATTTTAATAAATTTCAAAGGTATTAAGTTATATGAAATATGTTCTCTGACCACAAAAGAAGTAAATTAGGAATCAATAACAGAAAGATCTGAAAGATATCTAAATAGTTGGAAAATAAATAGCACATTTCTGAGTAATAATGGGTCAATGAAAAAAATCAAGAGAAATTAGAAAGTATTTTTAAATGAATAAAAATGAGAAAAACATTTAAAAACTTGTGGGATGTTTTGAAAGCACTACTTATGGTGAAATACATAGCACTAAATGCTCATATCAGAAAAAAAAAATAATCCACAAAATGTTTCAAATCAGCGACTTCAGCTTCCATTGCAACCCAATGTAAACAAAACAACTCTCAAAGTGGTAATCAATAAAAGAGAAAATGGGCATACAATAAAGAAAAAAATTAAAATAATAAGATATTTTTTTTTGGTGATAAAGTCAAATTATTTATTATTTTTTTCAAGTTACTGCAATACATATACAGAATATGATGTAATACTGGAGATATTCTGGTTGTGTTCCATTCAAGTTGAAACCAAAGAAAATTTTTTTTTTACCAGTATTTGCATTACTAGGCAAAGAGAGGGATGTGACAATTGCTCAAAAATCTTAGTTGACTTTCTAATTATGACTTCAGTTTTTAAAAAATTTATAGCTACTTTTTGGGTTACTATTTTTTTTCAATTACAGTTAATATTAAATATTATATTAGTTTCAGGTGTACAACATAATGATTAGACATTTATATAACTTACAAAGTTATCCTCACGATTAATCTAGTACCCACCTCACACTAAACATAGTTATTACCAATTATTGACTATATTCCCCATGCTTTGCTTTACATCTCTGTGCCTATCTTTTAATAGACTTTATTTTTTAGAGCAGTTTTCGTTCATAGCAAAATTGAGTGGAAAGTACTGAGATTTCCCACATATCTCGCACATGTATAATCTCATTATCAGTATCCCCCTCTAGAGTGGTACAATTGTTACAACTGATGAGCTTACATTGACATACCATAATAACTCAAAGTCTGTAGTGTACATTAGGGCTCATTCTCTTTTTTTATTGAAACTTTTCTCCTTGCTTTTTCTAAAATTTAATTTTATTATTAATTTCGAGTATACAGCATATTGGTTAGACATTTATATAGTTTACAAAACAATCCCCCTAATTGCTCTTTCTCTCCTCTGGCTCTCCACCTAACCATCATATTAATGCTAACTGCATTTCTCTGCCATGCTCCCCAACCCTGTGACCATCTATTAATTACTAAATTTTACTTCTTTAACCCTGCACTCCTTTCTCCCAGCCCCCCAGCCACCGCCCTTCTGACCATCACCAGATTGTCTTCTATATTTGTGAGTCTGTTTTTGTTTAGTTTGTTCCTTTTGTTTCTTAGATTCCACATGTAAGTGAAATCATATGGTATTTATCTTTCTCTGTCCAACTTATTTCACTCAGCATAATAACCTCTGGGTCCATCCATGTCATTGCAGATGGTAGGATTTCATTTTTTTTAATGGCTGAGTAATATTCCATTGTACATATATATTCCCTCCAATAACCACAAAAATATTGCCTATGTCTATGAGTTTTTGTTTGTTTGTCTTGTCTGTTTGTTGCTTTCAGTTTTATATCCCACATATAAGTGAAATCATACGGTTCTCAACTTTTTCTGTCTGACAAATGTTGCTTAGTGTGATAATCTCAAAATCCATCCATGTTGTTGCAAATGGCAGTAATTTATGTTTTCTTATGGCTAAGTCATATTTCAATATATATATGTACTGCATCTTCTTTATCCAATCATCTATCAAAGGGCACTTCAGTCATTGCCATGTCTTGGCCACTGTGAATAATGCTACTATGAATATCAGGGTGCATATATCTTTGCGCAAAATGTTTTCAGGTTTTGGGGATAAATACCCAGAAGAGAGATTGTCGGATAATATGGTAATTTAATTCTTAGTTTTTTGAGAAACCTCCATACTGTTTTCCATAGTAGTTGTAACAATTTGCATTCCCACCAGCAGTGTATGAGGGTTCTTTTTCTCCCACAATCTCTCCAACACTTGTTATTACTTGTCCTGTTGATCATAGCTGTTCTAACAGGTGTGAGATGGTATCTCACTATGGTTTTGACTTGTATTTCCCTAATAGCTAATGAAGTTGAGAGCCTTTTCATGTGTCTGTTGGATATTTTTTTTGTCTGTTCAGGTCCTCTGCCCATTTTTTTAATTAGGTAGTTTGTTTTCTATTGTTGAATTGCATGAGTCCTTTGTATATTTTGAGTATTAGCTGTTTATTGAAGACGTCTTTTGCAAATATTTTCTCCCATTCAGGTGGTTGCCTCTTTGTTTTGTTAAAGGTTTCTTTTACTGTACAGAAGCTTTTTAGTTTTATATAGTCTCATTCATTTATTTTTTCTTTTATTTCCATTACCTTTGAGGTCAAATTCATAAAATCCTCTCTAAATCCATGGTCTATGAGTTTACTACCTATGTTTTCTTCAATGCAATTTATTGTTCCAGGTTTTATATTTTGGTCTTTGATCCATATTGAGTTAATTTTGGTGTATGGTGGCAGGTAGTAGTCTAGTTTCATTCTTTAGCATGTAGCTTTTCAATTTTCCTAGCACCATATATTGAAGAGGCTTTATTTTCTCCACTGTGTGTTCTTGGCTCTTTTGTCAAAAATCATTTGCCCATGTATATGGGGGTTCATTTTTCGGCTTTCACTTCTGTTCTATTCGTCTGTGTGTTTATCTGTGAATGCTATGATTTCATTGCTATCACTTTCTGGTACAATTTGATGTTAGGTAGTGTGATACCTCCGCCTTGTTCTTTTATCTCAGGATTGCTTTGGCTATTCGGGTTCTTTTGTGATTCCATACCAATCTTATGATTATTTTGTTCTATTTCTTTTAAAAAAAATGTTGTTTGGATTTTGATGGGAATTTCATTAAATCTGTGTATTGCTTTGGACTTTGGCCGTTTTATCTATGTCGATTCTTCCAATCCATGAACACGGAATATGTTTTCATGAACACAGAATATGTTTTCATTACTTGTGACTTCTTCAATTTCTTTAAATAATGTCTTATAGTTTTCAGGGTATAGGTCCTTCACATGTTTTGTTATGTTTATTCTTAGGTATTTTTTGTTGTTGTTGTTGCAATTACAAAATGACTTTTTTTTCATTTTTTTTCTGAAAATTCATTATTAGTGTATAGGAACGTTACAGATTTTTGTATGTTAATTTTGTATCCTGAAACTTTACTGTATTTATTTATTATTTCTAATAGTTTTCTTGTGGAGTATTTAGGGTTTTCTATATCGAAAATCATGTCATCTGCAAAAAGTGGCAATTTTTTACTCCATTCTCAATTTGAATGCCTTTTATTTCTTTCTCTTGCTTGATTGCTAGGACTTCCAACACTATATTGAGTAAGAATGGTGAGAGCAGATAGCCTTGTCTTGTTCCTGATCTTAGAGGAAAAACTTTTAATTTTTCACCATTAGGTATGATATTAGCTGAGTGTTTTTTGTATACGGCCTTCATTATGTTGAGGTACTTTCTTCTATACCCATTTTATTAAGCATTTTAATCATAAATGGGTGCTTTATCTTGTCAAATGCTTTTTATGCATCTATTTATATGATCGTATTCTTTTTATCATTTATTTTGTTTATGTGGTGTATCACATTGATTGATTTGAGTATGTCGAACCATCCTAGTGCCTCTGGAATTAACACAACTTGATCTTGATGTATAAATTTCTAATGTTGTATTTGATTGACTAGAATTTTTGTTTAGGATTTTTGCATCTGTATTCATCAAGTTATTGGTCTGTAGTTTTATTTTTTTGTGTTCTCCTTACCAGGTTTTGGTATCAGAGTAATATTAGCCTCAAAAAATGAATTAGTTAAGCATTGCCCCCTCTTCAATTTTTTAGAAAAATTTGAGAGCAGGTATTCAATCATCTTTGAATGTTTGGTAGAATTCACCAGTGAAGCCATCTAGTCCTGAACTTTTACTTTTTGGAAGTTTTTCAATTTCCTTACTGTTGATTGATCTATTTAGATTTTCCAGTTTTTCATGATTCAGCCTAGGAAGGTTGTGTATTTCTATGAACTTGTCCACTTTTTCTAGTTTATTGAGTTTGTTGGCATACAATTATTCACAGTATTCTTGTACGATCTTTTGTATTTCAGTGGTATCTGTTATAACTTCTCTTTCACTTCCGATTTTGTTTGTTGTGCCTTTTCTGTTTTTTTTCTTTGTGAATCTAGCCAGGGTTTTGTTAATTTTGTTGATTTATTCAAGGGGCCAGCTGTTTGTTGCATTCATTTTTTTCTATTGTCTTTTTGTTCTCAATTTCATTTCATTCTACTCTAATTTTTATTTCCTTCTTTCTGCCGATTTTGAGTTTCATTTGTTCTATTTCTGGTTTTTTAATATGCGTTGTTAGGTTGTTTATTTAGGATGTTTTATTTTTCTTGAGATAGGCCTGTAATAATATGAACTTTGCTCTTATTACTGCTTTTGCTGTATCCCAAAAGTTTTGATATTTTATATTTTCATTCTCATTTGTTTCTATGTATCTCTTGATCTCTCCTTTTATTTCTTCTTTGACCCAGTGGTTCTTTAGTAGCATGTTGTTTAATCTCCGCATATTCGTGGTTTTCCCTGCTTTCATTTTGTACCTGATCTTCAATTTCAAAGCATTTTGGTTGGAGAATATGTGTATTATGATTTCAATCTTCTTGAATTTGTCGAAGCTAGTTTTATGTTTCAATATATGGTCTATCCTTGAGAATGTACCCTGTGCACTAGAGAAAAATGTATAATCTAATGTTTTGGGATGAAAGCCTCTGTAAATGTCAATTATATCCTGTGGATCTATGTGTCATTTAAAGTTAACACTTCTTTATTGATTTTACTGTTTGGATGATCTATTTATAGCTGACTGTGTTGTATTAGATCCCTTACTATGATTGTGTTTTTGTCACTTTCTTCCTTTAGTTCTGTTAGTAGTTGCTCTATGTATTTTGGTGCTCCCTTATTGAGAGCATGTATATTGGTAAGTGTTATGTTTTCTTGATATATTGTCCACTTTATCATTATGATCATTATGAAGTATCCATTTTTGTCTTTCATTACCTTTTTTAGCTTGAGGTCTATTTCATTGGATATGGGTATGGCTACACCTGCTTTTTTTCTGGATGCCATTTGCTTGTAGTATTGTTTTCCATCCTTTCATTTTGAGTCTATATTTGTCCTGCAGCTCAAATGTGTCTTTTAAGGCAGCATATGGTTGGGTTTTGTTATTTGATCCAATGTGCACTCTGCCTTTTTATTGGTGAAGTCAGTTCATTTACATTTAGGGTAATTATTAATATAAGAAGCTCTATATAGCCATTTTGTCTTGTGTTTTGTGATAGCTTTGTGTCTCCATTGTTTTCTTGTCCTTGTGTTTCTCTCTGTTATTTTAATTTGGTGATGTTTTATGGTTTTTCCCTTTGTTCTCTCTTGTTTTATATTATGTGTCTCAGTTCTGGATATTTCATGTGTAGTTACCACTAAGTTTATATAATGGCAAGTTTTATATATATACAGTTGTCCTTTTTCTTCTGTGTGACACCATTTCCCTTTGCAGATTCAGATATTTACTCCCTCTCGTTTTTTTGTTTCTCTTTTCTCAATTTATCCCTATTTATGCCATACATTCATTTTTTATGGTGTAGTAGCTGTTGTCTTCTCTTTTAAAAATATTTTTACCTCCTTTAACCATTACGTAATATTTAAAGTTAGAATACCCTATTGTAAATAAGGGTTGCAATATCCTGTTTCTGTCCATCTATTAGTCATCTTACTCAGCTTTTTTGTCTTTTTAGTATTTTTTGTCCTTTTGTTTCAAGTAGAATGACTCCATTCAGTATTTCCTATAATGCAGGACTTGTCGGGGAGAATTCAATCAGGTTCTGTATGTCTGAAAAGGTGTTTATTTCTCCTTCATATCTAATGGGGAACTTTGCTGGATATATTATTCTTGTCTGATAATTTCTTTCTTTCAACAATTTCAATAATTGATTTCACTCCTTCCAAGCTAGTAAAGTTTGTGCTGAAATGTCCAATGATAATCTAATGGGTTTTCCTTTATATGTTCTCATCTTTTCCCTGGCTGCTTTGACAATACTTTCTTTGTCATTAATTTTTGAAAATTTTAGTATAATGTATCTTGAAGAAGGCCTTTTTTTAGGTTGAGATAATTAGGTGCTCTGTTTGCTTTTTGGATTTGAAAATCCAGTTCTTTCCATAGGTTTGGGAAATTCTGTTGACTGTGAATATACTCTCTGTTCCTTTTTCCCTTTCTTCTCCTTCTGGTATAACCATTATTTTTATATTGCTATTTCTGATTGTGTCAGATAGTTCTTGTGGAGTTCTTTCATTTTTTTTTTTTTTAAATCTCAAGTTTCTCTCTTCTTCCATTAGAACAGTTCTATTTCCTAAAGTTGCTATTTCATCCTTGATCTCTTTATGGAGTTCTTCAACTCCAGAAGTTCCATTTGGGTTTTTTGTTTGTTCGTTTGTTTCAATATTTTTGGTAAAGTATTCTTTTTTTTTTAATTGCTTTTGTTTCCGAGTTCATTAAACTGCCTGAGATTTTTTTGTATTTCATTGAGTTTTGTCGGAACTGTGATCTTGAATTCTCTATCACTTAAAGCACATATAACTATATCATTAAGTTTATTTTCTGATATTTTTTTACTTTTCTTTCTGAGCTGCCTCATTACCTCAGCTGTTCATGTTATGCGACGAATTATTTCTCTACCTAAGCATTTATGAGAATGAATTATTCTTTAAAAAAATTACTATTATTAAGAATGATCTCTCAGACGAGAAAACATAGTGTAGATGATAAAGGCTTTGTTTATCCCTCTTGCAACCAAATCAAAGTGTGACAAAAATACAGAGCAAACAACAAGGGAAGTTGCCTGGGATCTAGATGAATAGAAACACTACAACTAGGGAGAGAAATAATTAATCAACGTGCAATGATAGCAGGTAAGAGGATGCGAAGCCATGAAGCTTCTTGGTCCAAGTGGCTGAGTGGGACAGCGGCTATGGCAGTGGCAGCTGGCAGCTACAGATACCTCTTAAAGGGATCGTGTCTGCAAATGAACTTTCATGGTGACAGACCTGCTCACTCAGTGCCATCGCATGGTTGGCTGCATGGAGTGCACCAGGAACTTACAGGGGGCACTGAGTTGTTGAAATGAGGGCCACAGGTGAATCTGTCTCCTGGGAAGAAGTCCTGGTGGTATCCATTGGTCCTATGTTGAGCCCCCTCCCTCCTACTGTGCAGGTGAAGCGCTGCCATAGCTGAGAAGTCATTGAACTGGATAACAGAGGTCACTCTGCCCAGAGGATTCCCTGAACTCCACTTCCCCCAACTCGTGTCCCACACAAGCCACATTCAGGTGTGTCCTCGGCTGTGAGACTGGTGCTCCTTGCCGAGCCATGCCAAGACTCACCCTGGTGGCAGCTGGCCTCGTTTTCTGGTGTGGTTTTTTTTTTTTTAGGCAACTATAAATACAACATCGGTGGATTGCTTGCTGAATGTTAACAGATGGCCCCAGAGGGGAACACAGTAGGGCTAAACTTGGCTTGCGACTGAACCCCTCTCAGCACTGTGCCACTGGATGTCTACTACAGAAAACCATGGTAATAAGACCAGGAGACTTAAGAGCTTTGCTTAGTACATAGAAACAGACACAGAAAGGCAGCCAAAATGGGAAGACTAAGAAGCAGAAATCATATGAGAGAAAAGAACAGAGTTCCAAGAATAATGGAGTCAAGCAATGTAACAGATGCAGAGTTCAAAACACTTGTTATAAAGATGCTCAATTAACTTAGAGGAAGTATAGATGAACTCAGTGAGAACTTTAACAAAGACATAGAAAACATAAAAATGGAAATGGAAATTATAAAAGGGAACCAGTCAGAAATGAAGAACACATCTGAGATGAAGAGTATATTAGAGGGAATCTACAGAGTGGATAAAGAAGAGGATCAAACCACCAATATAGAGGATGGGGAAGCCAAAGACACCCAATTAAAATGGTAAAAAAAAAAAAAAAGTAATCAAGAATATAATAATAAATTAATGAGCCTATTGGACACAAATAAATGTAAAAATATCCATGTCATAGAGGTACCTGAAGAGAGAGAACACGAAGTTTACTCTATATTGAAGAAATAATGATGGAAAATTTCCCTTACCCAGTGAAGTAAATAGACATACAACTTCAGAAAGCTCAGAGAGTCCCATGAAAGAGGAACTCAAAGAGGCCCACGCCAACACACATCATAATTAAATTGTCAAAGGTTAATATGAAGAGAGAATCTTAAAAGCAGCAAGAAAAAAGCAGTTAATTCCCTACAAGGGAGCATCCATATGACTGGCAGCTGATTTCTCTATGCAGGACAGAAGGGTTTGGCACAAAATATTCAAAGCGATGAAACCCAGGATCTACAACCAAGAATACTTTATCCAGCAAAGCTATCATTTAGAGTTGAAGGACAGATAAAGAGCTTCTTAGACAAAAATAAGCTAAAGGAATTTATCATCACCAAGCCAGTTTTCAGGAAATGTTAGAGGGACTTCTTTAAGAAGAAAGAACATGTATCAAAAACATGAATAAAGACTGGTTATAACTACACTCCTATCAAAAATTACCTCAAATTGGAAAATAATTAAATGCTCTAACAAAAAGATAGAGTGGCTGAATAGATAAGAAAACAAGATTTCTACATATGCTGCCTAGAAGAGATTAACTTCACATTAAAAGACACACACAGACTAAAAGGAAAGGAATGTAAACAGATATTGCCTTGATGGACCTAGGGGTATTGCATTGAATGAATTAAATCAGATAGAGAGAAAAATACCACATGATTTCACATATATGTGGAGAGGATGGCATAAAAGGGCAAAGGGATTAAGAAATACTAATTGGATTGGAGACATATGGCGTAGTGAGAGATGTCCCCAGATCTCTCTCCTTGAAACAACAATAAGCTGAACTTCTAAAATTCAAATAAAAACACACAGCCTGCACACCAGCGTATCTGAGGTGGGATATGCGCATAAGAGTTACCGCAGGCAGAACCCCAGGAGTCGGGCGATAGACTGGGAGAAACAAAGAAGCTGCCTTCTGCAGCCAGAACTCCTTGCAGGAGGAGGGGAAAGGGAGAAGGTGTGGCAGGTTCCCTGAACAGCCCTGCCTGGAAGATCTGTGAGCTCCAAGAGCCTGGCAACAATGCCCAGGCATCAGCATAAAAAGGAAAGAAGCGGGAAAGGCAGAGAAACAAGAGTTCATTATTACCAGCTGAGGTTGCAAAACCTAGGCTGAACCACAGTCCCCATCCCCTAACTCAGAGTGTCCCTCCCCACATTATCCTCGGAGACTGATGCGGAGCCCGATGGGAATCTGAGCAAACGCTACCGAAACTGTCGCTAGCACTGACAGGGACTGAGACTGAGGCTAGTGAGCATGATTGAATATCTATAAGGGAAAAAAGAAGGCATTATTAAGACTTTATAAAATCAAGATCCAAGAAGCTTATATGCCACCTACTGGAAATGAAAAGAGAAACACCTTCTTTGCAACAGGCTAAAGAGAGGCCTTTAAGTAATAAATGTTTCTGGGGGGGAAAAAAAAAGTAGAGTACACTTTGATTGATGCTGAAGCAGAAAAATACTCCATTAAACACCATGAACAACCAAGATGACAAGGCAGCTCAGAAAGAAAGAAAAATCTCCAGAAAATAAGCTTACAGACATAGAAATATGCGACATAAATGACAGAGAATTCAGGATGGTACTTCTGAAAAAATTCAGTGAGATGCAAAAAAAAATCACATCAACAATTTCAGGAATTGAACAAACAACTAGATGAGCAGAATGAGTTCTTTAGCAAGGATATCGAATCCCTCAAAAAGAACCAAATAGGACTTCTAGAGATGAAGAACACATTGCAAGAGATGAAAAATGAAATAGCAAGATTGGAAAATAGAGTCGGCCTAATGGAGAAAAGGATCAGTGATATCAAAGACAGAAATCTAAAAATAAGGCATACGGAAGAAGAGAGAAACCAAAGAATGATAAATAATGAAAGAAAAATACAAGTATTAGCTGATACCATCAAGGGAGAAAACATAAGAATAATGGGCATTATCGAAGGTGAGGAAAAGGAACAGGGACTAGAAAGCATTTTCAGACAAATACTTGAAAATATTTCCCAAATCTATCGAATGAGCTAGAGCTTGGAATTCAAGTCAACAGAACAATCAATTCTCTCAACCCGAAAAGGCATTCTCCAAAACATGTTGTATTTATCAAAAATCAATGACAAAGAAAGAATTCTCAGGGCAATCAGGGAAAAGACAATGGTAACTTATAAAAGAAAACCCATTAGATTATCGTCGGAATTCTCAGCAGCACAAACCTTACAAGCCAGAAAGGAGTGGAATGAAATATTCAAACTATTAAGGGAAAAGAACTACCAGCCAAGAATAATGTATCCACAAAGCTCTCCTTTAGATATAAAGGAGAAAAAAGACCTTTCCAGACATACAAAAATTGAGGGAATACTCCACTATGAGGCCTGCACTACAGGAAATCCTGAAAGAGGTCACCTCAACTAAAACGAAATGACAAAAAACAAAAACAAAAAACAAACAAACAAACAAACAAACAAACAAACATAATTAGGAGTAAGGTGACTAGCAGGCAGATAGAAGCAGAGGAGTACAACCCTTAAAAGAACAGAGCATTATAAGCTTTAACGATAAGAAAAAATTTGCTATAGCAAGACAGTAATGAACGTTCCGCATACATAGGGACAAACTGAGACAACAGTGACTGAAAAGAGGAGGATTCAAAGATCCAAATACACAAAGG
>NW_011888844.1:2104587-2108557 GCF_000151845.1 Pteropus vampyrus | reverse complement strand
ATATATATTATTTGTCAATTATACACATATAATTGTATATATATAGTTTGTCAATAGTTATATACATATAACTATTCTCTACATATTCGTAATGGTAACCACATGCCAAAGATTCAGAATGGAAGTATATAGCATGAAACAAAGAGGACAAGAGGGAAAACCCATAAAACCCAACCAAAATGAAACAAACAAACAAACGAACACACGAGTACAATTCAGCAATGGAAACACTGAGCTACCAGAAAGCAAAACAAAAAAAATGGCTATAGGAAAACCTCATATTTCAATAATCCCTATAAATGTAAATAAACTGCACTCACAAATAAAAAGGCACAAAGTTTCAGATTGGATCAAAAAACAAAAAACAACCATATACTGCTTCCAGGAGACACATTTTAGTTCCAAATACAAATATAATTTAAAGTGAATGGGTGGAAAATGATATTTCAAGCAAAGACACTCAGATAAAAGCGGGAGTAGTGGTACTAATATCAGATGAAATCAACTTCAAAATAAAAAGGTAAAGAAAAATAGTGAGGGACACTTCATAATGATAAAGAGAATCATGCACTAAGAAGACATAATACGTGTTAATATCTATACTCCCAATCAGGAAGTCCTGAAATATATAAAGCAATTACTAACAGAACTATACGGAGAAACAGACCAAAACACTATCATAGTAGGGGACCTAAATATCCCATTGTCAGATATGGACAGTTTATCCAAACAGAAAATCAATAAGGAAATAACATCCTTAAATGACACATTAGACCAACTGGACATAACTGACATTTACATAGCCTTTCATCCCAAACAGATGCTTATATATTCTTGTCTAGTACACATGGAACATTCACAAGGATTGACCACATACTGGGACATAGAGATAGCCTCAACAAATATAAGAGAGTTGAAATCATACCAAACGTATTCTCTGATCATAATGTTGTGAAGCTGGGGATCAAATGCAAAAAGAAAGCAGAAAGAACCACAAATACTTGGAGTTTAAACAACATGCTACTGAAGAATAACTGGATCAGAGAAGAAATCAAAAGAGACATCAAGAGATACATAGAAACTAAAGATAAGGATAGTATAACAAATCAAAACTTTGGGGACATGGCAAAAGTGGTCATAAGAGGAAAGTTCGTATCATTTTATGTAATTACAGGCCTATCTCCAAAAACAAGAGCAAGCCCAAATAAACACCTAATGCTTCATCTTAAAAAAAAAAAATAGAAAAAGGAGAACAAATGAAACCTAAAGTCAGCAGAAGGAAAGAAATAATCAAAATTAGAGCAGAATTAAATGAAATTGAAACAAACAAAAAACAATAGAAAAAATAAATGCAACAAAGAGCTGGTTCTTTGAGAAGTTCAATAAAATTGAGAAACCCTTCGCTAGACTAACTAAAAAAAAAAAAAAAAAACCGAGAAAGGACACAAATAAACAAATCAAGGATGAAAGAGGAGAAATTACGACGGACATTGCAGAAATACAAAAGATCATACAAGAATACTATGAAAAAGTATGTAACACCAAACTTATTAATCTAGGAGAAATGGAACTGTCATTAGAAAAATGCAACCTTCCTAGACTGAATCAAGAAGAACTGGAACATCTAAATAGACCAATCAGCAGTATGGAATTTGAAACAATTATCAAAAACTCAGCAAAAAGTAAAAGTCCAGGACTAGATGGCTTTACCAGTATATTCTACCAAACGTAGAAAGAGGATTTAATACTTATTCTCCTCAACATCTTCCAAAAAATCGAGAAGGAGAAAATACATCCTAACTCATTTTATGAGGCCAATATTACCCTGATACTAAAACCTGGTAAAGATAACTCAAAAAAGGAAAACTACAAACCAATATCTCTCATGAACACAGATGCTAAAATCCTAAATAAGATACTAGTGAACTGAATACAACAAGATATTAAAAAGATTATACACCATGATCGAATGGCTTCATCCCAGGAATGGTTCAACCTACAGAAATTGATTAATTTGATGCACCACATAAACAAATTTAAAAAAAACAAGAATCATATAATCATATCAATAGATGCAGAAAAGCCTTCGACAAGAAACAGCATCCACTTATGATCAAAACACTTAACAAAATCGGTATAGAAGGAAAGAACCTTAAGATAATAAAGGCTATAGATGATAAACCCTCAGTGAGCATTATACTGAATGTTGAAAAACTAAAAAGCTTCTCTCTAAGATTACAAGCAAGGCAAGGCTATCCACTATTGTTACTGTTATTCTATATGACATCGGAGATCCTAGTGAGTGCAATCAGGCAAGTGAAAGATATAAAAGGCATCCAAGCAGGAACAAAGAAGTCAAACTGTCACTATGTGTGGATAACATAATTCTCTATGTAAAAAAAAAAACTCTAAAGCCCCCACAAGAACACTACTAGAAACAATAAGCAAATACAGTAAAGTTTCTGGATACAAAATCAACATTCAAAAGTCTATAAGGTTCCTATACGCTAATAATGAAGTATCAGAAAAAGAAGTGGAAAGAATAATTCATTTTGCAATTGCAACAAAAAGAATAAAATACTTCGGTATAAATTTAACGAAAAATGTGAAGGACCTATATAATGAAAACATTAAGACCTTATTAAAAGAAATTGAAGAAGATACAAAGAAATGGAAAGATATTCTGTGTTCTTGGATTGGAAAAATCAACATAGTTAAAATGACCTTATTCCCTAAAGCATTATACAGATTTAATGCAATTCTCATCAAAAATCTCATCAACATTTTTTAAAGATATAGAACAAAAAATTCATCAGATTTCTAAAGAAGCACAAAAGACCCTGAATTGCCAAAGCCATCCTGAGAAAAAATAATGAAGCTGGAGGCATCACTCTGCCCGACTTCAAATTATACTACAAAGTGACAATAATCAAAGTGGCATGGTATGGTAAAAAAACACACAGAAAGACCAGTGTGACAGAATCAAGAGTGCAAAAGTAAACTCATGTTTATATAAGCAAATAATTTTCCACAAAAAAGCAAAAACATACAGTGGAGTAAGGAAAGCCTCTTCAATAAATGGTGCAGGGAAAATTAGAAAGCCACCAGCAAAAGAATGAAACTAGACTGTTGTCTATCATCACACACTAAAATTAACTTAAAATGGACTATGTACCTGAATATAAGTTCTGAAACAGTAAGATGCATTGAAGAAAACATAGGAACAAGACTCAAGGACCTTGGCCTTAAAGAGGATTTTATGATTTTGATCTTAAAGGCAAGGAAAATAAAAGCAAAAATAAATGAATGGTACTACATTAAATTAAAAAGCTTCTGCCCAGCAAAAGAAATCGTCAACAAGGTAAAGAGACAACCATCCCATGGGAAAGTGCATTTGCAAGGAACACCTCCGGTAAGAGCCTATTATCCAAAATATACAGAGAACTCATACAACTCAATAACAACAAAAAAACAAATGATCCAATCA
Organism: Pteropus vampyrus; assembly: GCF_000151845.1. Taxonomy (NCBI): domain Eukaryota; kingdom Metazoa; phylum Chordata; class Mammalia; order Chiroptera; family Pteropodidae; genus Pteropus; species Pteropus vampyrus. Next base: position 2,105,070 of record NW_011888844.1, on the reverse strand, counting down.
AAAAATGGACAGAGAACCTGAACAGACACTTCTACCAAGAAGACATATAAATGGCCAACAAATATATGAAAAGATGCTCAACGTCGCTAGCTATTAGTGAAAGGAAATCAAAACCACAATGGGATACCATCTCACACCTGTTAGAATCGCTGTAATTAATAGGACAAGTAATAACAAATGTTAGAGAGGATGTGGAGAAATAGGAACCCTCATACACTGCTGGTGGGACTGCAAATTGATACAGCCATTATGTAAAACAGTATGGATTTTCCTGAAAAAAAAAAAAAAAACAAGAATTGATCTACCATATGATCCAACAATCCCTCTACTGGGTATTTAACCCAAAGACTTGGAAACTCATATTGGAAAAGATATTTGCACACCAATGTTCATAGCAGCATTGTTCATAGTGGCCAGGACATGGAAGCAACCAAAATATCCTACAATAGATGATTGTATAAAGAAGCAGTGGTACATACATAC
>NW_011888844.1:2072255-2104252 GCF_000151845.1 Pteropus vampyrus | reverse complement strand
AAATGGTGACAGCAAGAAATCTAACTATGGGCAGTGTCACAATATATATATATATATTCCTTACTGTTAAAATGTACAGCTGAAACTTATCGGATTTCCTTAACCAATGTCGCCATAAAAATAAATAAAATGAAATAAAATACAAAGTACAAATGGATGGTTACAAAATACACATGGGATATAAAGTGTAGCATAAGGAAATAGTTAATAATGTTGTAATAAATATGGGAAGAGGGTACTAGATTTAATGGAGTGATCACTTTGAGTTATATAGATCTCTAATCACTATACTGTACGACTTAAACTAATATATTATTGTATGCTAAATATAATTTTTAAAAAACTCATTGAATTATACAACGTAAATTGGAGCAACTAATTGTCTATTATATTTCAATAAAGTTGGGGAAAAAAGTGATCTCTTTAGCAAGTTGAGTTTTTTCTGTTTTCCAGTAGGTGGCGCACAAGCCTCCTGCACTACCGAGGCCTCTGGGATCTCTACTGTGTGGCAAGGAAAAAAAAAAAAAAGCCGTTTATTCCCTGGGGAGGTTTGTGTCTCCTTTGTGACCTCAGTTGCCTCTACCCCAGAGCTCCCCTTCCATGGGTAAATTTCATGGTTAATGGGGTTCTGAGCCTCTAAAGAGCCCCTGCGGTTTTGGTGCTGCCCCAGCAGCCAGATGGAACTTTGTGCTGCCTGAGGTGCCTCAGAGCCTTCGCCTGTATCAGCCTGGATGGTTTGGGATGTGGTGAGTTGGGAGAGGCCGCTGGTGTGCTTATGTTTGTTTTTCTACCAGTAATGCCCACCGCAAAGCTTCAGCTTCTTCACCTCTGTAATCTTTACTCTCATTACTGGGGCCATCCATTATGTGCATCTCTTCTGTTATTGCAGACTTCCTGCTCTGCAGTCGGACCCTTGCTGCTGTAATTTCCCCCAGGACCCACCGATAGCTCTGGGAGTGTGTGGGTTGGCAAGCTCTGGTGGTGGGGAGGAAGCTAGGCGTTTTTACCTGGACTTCTGCTTGACAATGGCGGCTGCTGGAACACAGCTGTCACACCTCTGTATTCCGTCTCTTCCCTAGTGTCTTCCCTGATCACTTGGGTTCTGCCATCATAGTATATGCTGATCACTCAAGCAGGAATGTTCGAGTATGTAGAGTGCATGCCACAACCTGATTCCTCCCCTCTTCCTGAGTACCACAGGGAGTTCTGGGCTCCATCCACAGCACTCGTCTTCACTCTTTTCTTTTTCTGCTTCCCTTGCTCTCCCAATTCTCCCACTTTCAGATGCTATGATGTGTAAGATCTTTCAGGCATGTTTGTTAGGCTAGGTGTTTTCTGTTGGATTGTAGTTGTTCAATTTGTTGTAATTTCAAAGAGAGAGATCAAGGGGACCCCTCATGCCGCCATGCTTCTAACATTCTTTTATCTTCTTTTAGAAATTGTACATTTGCATATCTTCAAGACATAGGATGTATCTTTTCATTTTACTATTTTATATGCAATATGAGCCCCCATGAAATACAGATGTCATTTGGATAATAGCTGGCATGTAAAAATGGTCTGATTTTTTGCTTTGCCAATATCGTCATGTAAGGATTCAGGGTATACACACAGTTCCATTAGCTCTTCTAGGGATCCCTCAGTGATGAATGCTAGATTCACATTTGGTACTGCCAGCTACTATGTGCTCTCCCGAGAAACCTTTGTTGACTGAATTAAATATTTGTGGCCCAATACCCTGAAGTGAAGTTCTGGAGCTGAAATGGAAAGTGCTGCCTGGTCCTTCTGCAACATGACACCTGATCAGCCGCCCATTTCCACCACTTCTGTTGCTAACTTCCTACAATAATTATATACTGGCTGTATTTCTCCATTATTTATTTAGTAATTGATAAAATTATAAGGGAATTAAAAAAATAAATCAAAATAGAAAGCCCACACCAAAAGGTAGTTTGAAAGGAGTGTCTAATAGAATGAGCCTGTACCTGTCTTGGAATTTTCAAATCTAGTAAAACCTCAGCCACTAGAACAGAAAAGAGAAGGGATCACAGAATTAGACACAAAGAGATAAACGTAGGAGCAAATCAAGTAGTTATGCAATGAGGAAAATTTACATTATTTTCCTTACATATCTATTATAATCTTAATCCAACAGCATAAAATGTTACAATTTTCATTACTAAGTGTATTTTTGGCATTCTATTTAGATGTTAAGTCTGCATATCCATATTTAATATGCAATTTTAAGACATGTTTAATGAAAACATTTTGTATAACCTTAAATAAGGAGAAAAATCAGTAATAAAGATTCCTCTAGATATGATATTTTGTCAGCCAGTCAAGTAACATTATCAGGTATCTACTGGGTATGTGGTACATAAGTATACAGCCATACTGTTTATAAATTTTTATTTGCTGCCACTAAAATTCATGTACGACCAAGGATTCTGTAATATAAGTTTGAACCCCAACGATTTTTTTTTGATTTTTAAATCCTTCTTTTATTTAATCTCATTGCATTCTATAGGTTGTCTTTTTGTTCTTACAGTCTCTTTTTAAAACTATTTTTATCTACCTGAACTAAGGTAGAACACAGATCTAAAAATGATAATTGTTCTTGTAAAATATAATTAAACTCCAAAAGATTTATCAGAAGGTATCTCTTTTACATCAGTATCATTACATGAGAATGAGAAATCTTCAGCAATGAGTTTTAAAAAATACAATCATAAAAATTAGACATTTGATTTGCACCGTGTGAAATATAATTTAATAAAATATCTATATAGCAGGAAATTATCCTGCCATATACATTCCTATCCTAAAACCAACTCACAGGTGAAAGAAGAAATCCATAATTATTTTGACAATTGTATTTAAAATACTCACACTTTTGAATGACAGCATTAAGATAATTAATGTCATCAAATTGCCCAAACTTAGACTTATTTTGCTTGCACTAAACATATGCCATTTAAAAATAACATGGGTTATAAGGCTGATGTTTTCAAAAAGGTTAAAACAAAACAAAACAAAAAAAAATATGTCCATAAGCATTTTCCAAAGAATAAGACCTAATTTAGGATAAAACCATGCCTTCCCAGCCAGGATTTCTCTAACCTACTCATGTGTGAAGGAATGAGAACAGAGCTATTCTGATGAGTAACACAATAGGTTCAAAATTCAAATCCATCTGATGGGTGTATTTATGATTGAAAACATTGCCTTTAAATGGGCTTCAATCCATGTTTGGGAACACCAGAACCTGGTAGGTAATGTAGATAGGCAAAAAGACATAGTTCTGAGTCTTAACACTTTTAACATTATGATAAAATAATATAGGTATTTAAAAACACAAATTACATAGCATATTTGAATTAGTTAGAAACTTTACTTAAATAAAAATAACTCAAACATTTTTAATAACTAAATTGTTTTAATCATTTTGAAAATTTGAACAATATGTAAAGTTAAAAAGTGTTATATACAAGATAAGAAGGCGATGTTCTCAAGTCTAGCCCTTTCTAAAGTAGCTATAGAATAATACCACTACCACTACAGGGATAAAACTTTCAGGGAAGGCAGACTTACCCTAACAAATGTTTAGAGTTAACATAAGTGATTATGCATAACTGAAATTAAGTCACTCAAAGACAAAAGAGATTATTCCTAGGTAATTTTATAAAATCATACCTGAATTTTGAAATCTCACTTCATAAACCATAGTTAGAAAAATATGCACCCAGTACAGATCTAAAAACAACTTCCAAAAATGTACATTACGTTTATTGCATTTCATAGATAAAATTGAAAAAAGAACTCATCACAAGTCTATTGTCATTTTATATTAATGTGCATTTTATGCAGTTTTTACTATTAACTTCAGTAATAAGGAATAAAAATATTAAAAGTCATCAAGACCATATATTGGCTACATTTACCTGTTATTGTTGTTATTGCTGTTATTGTTTTGTTAATATTACATTCTGTCCCTAGAAGCATCACTCATCCCAATCGTTATTCACATATACATCTAGTTCTAAAGTATATTTTTCTATAGACTCTTAAAATCATCTGCTATTGATAAGTGTAATAACTGATTCTATTTTTTCCAGCAAATTGTTAACTTATAATTGATGTCAACTAAACTTATTGAGGTAATAATTTTGCAATATATACATATATCGAATCATTATATTGTACACTTTGAACTAATAGACTGTTATATGTCCATTATATCTCAATAAAACTGGAAAAATAAAATAAAAAATAAATGTCATTAAGACAATAATTCATATTCAGTTTTATTTTGTCCTATTAAACTTTTATAGAAAAAATATTTTAAGTTAACTCCTATTTCCAAAGTCATAGCTTAGTAAACTTTGTTGTGCTTAGTTATAGTATAAATATTTTTTCTCATATTCCAAAAATTTGCTTAGTTCTTAAGTAGAAACTACTAGAGGGGAGAGATTGGAAGAACTATCTTCCCTTTGCACAACACTTACAACAGATTTAAGAGCATAATCCTGAGGCACATGGCTCATAGAACTGCAGGAAAAGTAGATATATGGCAAGTCCCCAGTCCAGACTGGACAGTTTCAAAATTATTCAAAATAAATGAGCATCAATATTTATCTATGGTTATCTGGTGTACGAAAGGATATCTCTGCCAGCTACCAGAAGATTTTAATTTGTGATAACATTTGTAACTTAAATTATAAGTAAAAGAATAAAAGGATTGACTTAATTTTCATACAAACATTCTCTTGCACAGGAAAACAGCTTAAATTGCTAGTCAGAAGAAATTTGTGTCTTTAACATGTTTAACAATAAGGTATTCAAATAGAAACTTGTCTCATAACAAGACATAAATCTAAAATGTGGATAAGTTGATTAAAGCAGATAAATGTAGAACTTGAGAACTACTCTATAATTAATTTAATATTGAAAGGCTGAGATTTTGTGCAACCCAATGAAGGTATTATGCATGTCTCTACAGCTTTCTGCAGTAAGGTTCTACATATTTTAACAAATTTATAGGGTCATGTATTCTCCATTACAGTACCATATAACATAGTTTCACCACTCTAAAAAAAAATCCCATGTGCTTATTAGACAGCCTCTCCTTACTGAATCCCTGGAAACCACCGACCTGTTTATCATCTCTATAGTTTGCCTTTTCCAGCATGTCATATAAATGAAATCATAACAGTGTGAAGCCTTTTCAAACTGCCTTCTTTGTTTAGCAGTATGCATTTAAGATTCACCAATGTCTGTGCATGGCTTGATAGCTCATTCCTTATTATCACTGAATATTATTTCATTCTACTCAGTGTATTCTATTCTATTTAGTGTATCACAGTTTCTTTATCCACTTGCCTATTGAAGGACCTCTTTGTTGCTTCTAGTTTTTGTTGACTATGAATAAAGATGCTATAAACATTTGCATACAGGATTTGTGAGAACATAAATTTTCAAATTAGCTGGGTAAATATCTAGGAGTGTGATTGCTGAGTCATATGGGAAGACTTATGTTTAGCTCAGTAAGAAACTGCTATACTATCTTCCAGAGTGATTGTATCATTTTATATTCCCACCACCAATAAATTAGAGTTCGTATTGCTCCTCACCAGCAATTTCTATTCTCAGTATTTGGATTCAGTCATTCTAATGAGTGTATAGCCTTTTAATTTAAAACATACACAATAAAAAATTACATGGAATTTGTTTTCTGTTTGTTCATTTCTTGCTTTTTGTTTTATATCCTACATATGAGTAAAGTCATGTTTCTTGTCCTTTCCTATCTGACTTATTTCACTTAACATAATACAATCAAGATCCATCCATGTTGTTGCAAATGGGATTATTTTATCTTTTCTTATGGCTGAGTAATACTCCATATCACATCTTCTTTATCCAATCATCTCTTGAAGAGCATTTGTTTTTTTTTTTCTATATCTTATCTATTGTGAAAATGCTACAATGAACACAGGAGTACATATATGGTTATGAATAAATGTTTTCAATTTTTTGGGGGGTAGACAGAAGAGATATTACTGGGGGAGGATGAAGAAAGTAAAGGAGGTCAAATATATGGTGACAGAAGACTAAATTTAGAGTGGTGAGCATACACTAGAATATACAGATATGTTATAAAGTCATACACCAGACACTTTAATGTTATTGACCGATGTTACCCTAATTAATTTAAATTTTAAACATTAAATTAAAAAATCCCATAGAATTTTCACATTAAGGACACTGGTACTTTACAAAATCATGTGAAACTTTCAGTTTTTTGTTTTTGTTTTGTTTTTGTTTTTTCAGAATAACCTTAGAAACTATAATTATATATTTGAACTTAAACATGTATTTATGCTAAAGTTTATGCTTGTTTAGAAAATATTTTTAAAAGTCTGAAACTCTGCTCCATATGATTTTGGGGGGAAAATCACAATAACTAACTCATTTTAATTAATCACCTTATAATATAGTATTTGATATTGGTATATAGAAAATGCTAGGCACTGTTCAAATTTTCCAGTAACTTTGACTTTGAAGCATCAAGCAATCCTAATCTAAATAAACAAATTGAGGAACGTTGATACATAAAAATGAGGGTTAAATAGAATGTCCTTTGTACTTTACCTATGTAAGAATAGAATGCGGTGGGATTGGATGGAAGTGGTCAAAAGGTACAAACTTTCACATATAGAGTAATTAAGTACTAGGGATGTAATGTATAACATGATGACTATGGTTAACACTGCTATATAGTATATTTAAAGATGGTAAGAGTATAGTATATTTAAAGATGGTAAGAGTAGATCCTAATAGCTCTCAACATACTTTTATTTTTTTTGCATCTGTATGAGGTTATGGATGTTAACTAAACTTATTTTTGTAATAATTTCACAATATACCTAAGTCAAGTCATTATGTTGTACACCTTAAAGTTATACAGCGCTGCATGTCAATTATCTTTTAAAAAAATGAGAAAAACACCTAAAATTTATTTTGCTGATATCGAGACTGCTAATTCCAAAACAAAACTGACAAGAAAAAAAATTATTCTTAATTTTTTGAGGAACCTCCATACTGTTTTCCACAGTGATTGTACCAATTTACATTCCTTTTTCCCATAACCTCTCCAGCACTTATTATTACTTGTCCTGTTGATGGTAGCTATTCTCAGAGGTGTGAGATGGTATCTCATTATGGTTTTTATTTGCATCTCCCTAATAGCTAGTGAAGTTGAGTATCTTCTTGTATGCCTATTGGCCTTTTGTATGTCCTCTTGGGAGAAGTGTTTGTTTAGGTCCTCTGCCTACTTTTTGATTGTTTGTTTTTTGTTGTTGTTGAGTTATATGAGTTCTTTATATACTTTGGATATTAGCCCCTTATTGGAGATATTGTTTGGAAATGTCTTCTCCCATTTAGGTGGTTATCTGTTTGTTTTGTTGATGGTTTCTTTTGCTGTGCGGAAGCTTTTTAGTTTTACGTAGTCCCATTCACTTATTTTTGTTTTGACTTCCCTTGCCCTTGAGGTCAAATTCATAAAATACTCTCTAAAACCAAAGTCCATGAGTTTGGTACCTATGTTTTCTTCTATATAATTTAGTGTTCCAGGTCTTACCATATGACCCACCAATCCCTCTTCTGGGTATCTACTCCAAAATTTTGAAAACATTTATCCATAAAAAAGACATATGTTTTATGATGTTCATTGTAGCACTATTCATGGTGCTGCATGCAAACAACTGCAGTGTCCTTTGATAGGTGATTGGATAAAGAAGATGTAATATATATATTACACCAGTGAATATTACTCAGCCATAAGAAAAAAATTAAATACTGCCATTAGTGACAACATAGATGAATCTTGAGATTACCATGCTAAGTGTATAAGTCAAAAAAAATGAGAACCATATGATTTCACTCATGTGGGATATAAAACTAGAAGCAACAAATAGTTAAAGAAACAAAAATTCAGACACTGACAACAGCTTAGTGATTACCAGAGAGAAAGAAGGGAGAGGTGGAGGTAGATAAGAGTAAAAGGGACAGAAGATTTAACTTTGTGTGATGAACACACAACTCAATATACATATGACATATTATTGAATTGTATACTTGAAACCTATATAATTAATTATTTTTAATCCAGAAAAATGTATTGCAAAGTTGTGATTTGGGAGCTATATTACCACCCTAAGGTGAAAATCCATGTCCATACTTTATATTTTAGCAAATGACAAAAAGGAATCAGTGCCCAAAAGAGATTTAAGTTTCTAAGTACACTAAAATTAATATAATGATTTAGTACTGATCTTAGTTTTTACTAATTTGAATATATTGCAATAGACTGTTCACCAAGTACCTTAATACAGAAATTTGAATTGTCTAATTCATTAACAGTAAACCACAAATTTTATGCTTGTTAACCAGCTAAGTAAACATACTATGAAATATACAGCCAAATACCCAATGTTCTTCAACAGTTATATATAGTGTTTGTAAGCTAAGCTCTTTAAACTAAATTTAAACTTCATCAATTAAAGAAACAAACCAATATACATGTAGGTAGGCAGTTTAAAAGTTTGAGAACCATATGATTTCAATCTTATTTTTTGAACAAACAGACTCATAGACACAGATACAGTTTAGTGGTTACCAGAGGGAAGAGGAGGAGGGGCTGAGGTGGGTAGGGGTAAAGAGGGTCAAATATTTGGTGACAGAAGGAAATTTAACTTTTGGTGGTAAATACACACTGCAATATACAAATGACGTATTATTGAATTGTACACTTGAAATGTATTTGATTTTTCTAATCAATGTCACCCCTATAATTTTAATAAAAAATCATAATTTTTAATTTTTGGTTAAACCTTTAAAAAGAGAGCTTCTCTTAATTAACTTAGAAAAAAACTTTTTTAACTATATAATTCCTGACAAAAAGAATGAATTAATGTATTTAATTTATTAGATCATAAAACATATCTGCATTATGTAAATATTTTTTAAAACATACACCCTTATGTCATTAAAACATACACGGGCATACCTTATTTTATTATGCTGCACATTACTGTGCCTCATGGATACTGCATTTTTGTTACAAGTTGAAGGTTTGTGTAATCCTGCACTGAGCATGTCTATAGGCACCATTTTCCAATAGCATTTGCTCATTTTGTGTCTATTGTCACATTTTGGTAATTCTTGCAATATTTCAAACTTTTTCATTATCATTATATTTGTTATGGTGATCTATAATCAGTGATCTTTGATGTTACTACTGTAATCGTTTTGGGGCTCCATGAACCATGACTGTACAAGATGCCAAATTTAATCCATAAATGTTTTATGGGTCCTTACTCCTCCACCAACCAGCTGTTTTCCCATTTCTCTCCCTCTCCTCGAGCTTCCATATTCCCTGAGACCAAACAATATTGAAATTAGGCCAATTAACAATCCTATAATGGCCTCTAAGTGTTCAAGTGAAAGGAAGAGTTGTACATCTCTCACTTTAAATCAGAAGCTAGAAATGCTTAAGCTTAGTGAGGGAGACACATTGAAAGCTGAGATAAGCTGAAATCTTATCTCTTGTGCCAAACAGTTAGCTAAATTGTAAATGCAAAAGAAAAGCTCTTGAAGAAAATTAACAGTGCTACTCCAGTGAACACACAAATGATAAGAAAGCAAAACAGTCTTATTGCTGATATAGAGAAAGTTTTAGTGGTCTAGATAGGAGATCAAATCTGCCACAAAATTCCCTTAAGCTAAAGCCTCATTCAGAGCAAGGTCCTAACTCTCTTCAATTCTATATATGCTGAGAAAGATGAGGAAGCTGCAGAAGAAATGTTTGAAACTAGCAGAGATTGGTTTATGAGGTTTGAGTAAAAGATTATTTCCATAACACAAAAGTACAAGGTGAAGCAGTAAGTAGAATATATAGCTAAAATGGTAGGTGAAATAGCCTTATATTGGAAGGTGATACCATCTAGGACTGTCACAGCTAGAGAGGAGAAGTGAATGCCTAGCTTCAAAGTTTCAATAGACAGGGTGACTCTCTTGTTAGGGGCTAATGCAATTGATGACTTTAAGTTAATACCAATGCTCATTTACCATTCTGAAAATCTTAGGGCCCTTAAAAATTATGCTAAATCAACTCTGTATATGCTTTATAAATGAAACTATAAAGCCGGGATAACAGCACTTCTGTTTACAACACACTTTACTTAATATTTTAAGCAAACTGTTGAGAACTACTGCTCAGAAAAAAAAAAAAAATTCCTTTCAAAATATTACTACTCATTAACATTGCACCTGGTCACCCAAGAGCCCTGATGGAGATATACAACATTATTAATGCTGGTTTCATACTTGCTAACACAACATCCATTCTGAAGCCCATGGAACAAGGAGTAATTTTGACTTTCAAGTCTTAATATTTAAGAAATAAATTTTATAACGTTACCTCTGCCATAGATAGTGATTCCTCTGATGGATCTGGCCAAAATAAATTGCAAAACCTCTGGAAAGGATTCACTGCTCTTGATGCCATTAATAAATTGCAAAACCTCTGGAAAGGATTCACTGCTCTAGATGCCATTCACAATTAATGAGAAGAGGCCATAATATCAACATTAACAAAGGTTTGGAAAAAGTTGATACCAGCTCTCATGAATGACTTTGAGGGATTTAAGACTTCAGTGGAGCAAGTAACTGCAGATGTGATGAAAATAGCAAGAGAACTAGCATTAGAAGTGCAGCGTGAAGATGTGACTGAATTGCTGCAATCTCAGGATAAGATAGATGAGGAGTTGCTTCTTATAGATGAGGAAAGAAAGTGATTTCTTGAGATGAAAGCTACTCTTGATGAAGATGCTGTGAAGATTGTCGAAATGCCAACAAATGATTTAGAATATTACAAAAATGTAGTAGATAAAGCAATGGCAGGGTTTGAGAGGATTGACTCCAATTTTTAAAGAAGTTCTGCTATGTATAAAATGGTATCGAATAGCATTGCATGGTACAAAGAAATCGTTTGTGAAAAGAAGAGTCAATTGATGTGGCAAACTTCATTATTGTCATATTTTAAGTAATTACCACAGCCACTCCGACCTTCAGCAACCACCAGCCCGATCAGTCAATAGCCATCAACATCAAGGCAAGGTCCTCCACCCTCAAAAATATTGCAACTCTGTGAAGGCTGAAATGATGGTTATTATTTTTAGCAATGAAGTATTTTTAATTAAAGAATGTACATTTTTAAAGACTAATGCTGTTACATACTTAGTTGGCTGTGATATAGTGTAAATATAACTTTACATGCACTGAGAAACCAAAAACATTCATGTGACTTGCTTTATAGCAATATTTACGTTTTTGTGGTAGTCTGGAACTGAACCCACAATATCTCTGAGATATGCTGTATTTAAGGCCAATAAGCATATAAAAATGCTTGGTCTTACTTAAAGAAATGGAAGTCAAAACAATAAGATACAGTAGTCCCTCCTTATCTGGGGGAGGATAAGTTCCAATATTTCCAGTGGATGCCAGTGGAAACCTTATCTGGGGGAGGATAAGTTCCAATATTTCCAGTGGATGCCAGTGGAAACCAGGGATAGTACTGAACTTTCACCTTTTCACTTAATGGAAGCATTTTATGTCTTCTCTTTGGCATATCTGAATTGCCAGCATCGCCACTACTCCTGTGTTTGGGGCCATTGCTAACTAAAATGAGTGTTACCTGAACACACGCTAAGATTCCATGGCAGTCAGTGTGACAACCAAGATAGCTACTAAGTGACTAATGAGTGAGTAATGTACATAGTGTGGCTATGCTGGACAAAGAAATCATTCACATCCAAAGAAAGAGGGAGCTGATTGGCACAAGATTTCATCACACTATTCAGAACGTGCACAATTAAAAACTTATGAATTGTTTATTTTTGGAATTTTCCAGTTAATATTTGCAGACCATGGTTGACCACAGGTAACTGAAACCAGAGAAATTGAAACAAATAAGAGGGAACTACTGTACCATTTTTCACTAAAGTCAAATTACAAAGTTCATAATACTTAGCACTGATAAAGATATAGGAAAATATGGACTAACATACATTTCAGCCCTTGTCCTAGGGCAATTTGGATATATATATTTTTTAAACTTAAAGGCACATATTTTTGGCCCACCAATTCTATTTTATGATATAAGACCTAAAACTAAGGCCCTTTATTATGTGTCTTAACATCTGGAGAAAGACAAGAGGGTCTCAAATGATGTCAAGTTCCCCTTCTGGTTGTGTTCCTGCAGATAAAATGTCATATTCAAACAACTCTCCTATCACAGGGACCAAGCACAGTGCCTGTTATCCCTTCAAATTCCTGCTAACCCACAGAATGATTCAAATAAGCCAATTACATCTTGTAGAACACAAAAGTTTTACCAACCTTAAGGGTTACACCACAGCTGCTACTTGTTTATTCTGTTTCCAAATAGAATTCCCATGTGACCCTGCATGGCATACAGTGTTTTCCTCTTCCGGGATGTGAGTATAAGAGACTAATACACTACTGTTGACTTCATCTGTCTAGTGTTGAAAGTCATTTGTTTGACTATCTCCATAACTTTAGGGTAAAAATCTCGTCCCTAACAATAGGAAGAAGTGGAAGTGATCAAAACACATAGCTGAGAATTTCCCATTTTATACAATTGCAAGTATAAAGCAACATGTGCAAGGATGTCCATTTCAGAATTGTTTTTAATAGCAAAAACCTGAAATCACCTAAATGTCCATCATTAGATAATTTTAAGTAAATCAGAGAGTGTCCAAATGATGGAACACAATGTAACAGTTAAAAAGACTGAAGTATATATATATGTGATGCTATAGAAAGATCTGTAAGATATACTGTTAAGTGAAAAAAATTGTTTAGAGTATCACCTTTTTTTGTAAGCGTATATGCATTTTTATCCTGGGAAGTTACTCAGAAAAGTACTGACAGTGGTTGCCTTTGGGGTGGGGATTGGGAGTTTATAAATAAGGAAGGGAGAGCAACTGTATCTCATTTAATACCTTTCTGATTGTTTGACTATTTTTTCTAAAGAACATTATTACTTTTATTTTTACAATGAAAATAAAAGTAAAAGGGCATGATCTCTGCTATTAAGGAACCCATTATCTAGTGGCGAGATGAACAGTCTTTTACAAAACAAGTCTGAACACTCAGTAGTGCCAGTTATTTTGTCTGGATAGGGCAGAGTAGTACACAACACATGGAAAACTGAGGGAGTAAGCTGAGAGAAGTGTTAGTTGAGTTAGAAAATTTTTATAGTTCCCTTTTTAGGGTTTTTTTTTTTCAGGAACTTACATATTATTTTCCATATGGGCTGCACCAATTTACAATCCCACCATCAGTGCACGACCCCATAATTCTGTTGCAGAATAGTTGCAAAAATCAGACCGACGAGAAACCAAGCATCACTTGGAGAGTTGGAGAACTCAGATTTATTATGCTGACAGTCCCAGAGGAGTTAGCACTCTGACGATCTGGGCCCGGAGCTCAGTTGCAATATTCCTTATATAGAACATATTTGGCATGAGCTGATTGGTTAATTTGTCCTCAGATGGTTGCAAAGCGTGGGAGTTGCTATGGTTGCAGGCAGTTACAAAGAATTACAAAGTGCAGGAGGGAGTACAGGCAGTTACATTTGTTGCTTAGATAAAACAAGCAAAAGGGAAGATGAATCTTTAGTTAATTTCGAGTATAGCCTATGCAGCAAGCATATCTACAGAAGCAGAACAAAGAGCTGATTAGCCTTTTGAGTGAAAATTCCTCTTCATTCCCTCCCCTTTTGATGCCCATTTAAATTCTTATAGGGCATCAACCTCTTGATTTTCTTGGCCTAGGGGCTGGTTTAAGGGTGGTCTGGATGTCACAACCATTGGTAAGTTAATGGATTCTAGGCCTGAGGAGACAAATTTGACAAGATAGTTCAGGATAAAAGGGGTGAGGATAAGAGATCTATGAGGAACATGAGGGAAGGACCTGCGAGTGGGAGAAGCTAGGATCCCCAACTCCATATTCTGGACCAGGACCTCCATAACTCATCTAATTGTTATGGATTACAGTGGACCCCTTCTAAGATAAGATGCCCTCAGTGTCTTTGTAGGCAGACTCAGAAACCCCCCAAACTAATTTTCCTGCCTCTTATCTAAGAGTTATGAACCCTCTTGTTATTAGTATGGATGTTGAGGGACGGGAGGTCTCTTCTTCCATATCTGTTTCCGGCTGAGAATGGTGGTCGTCTCTGCCTACTGGGGTTTCATGGAGCTCTTTCTCTTTCTGCCTTAATCAGAGTGGGGTCTTAGGTTTCCTGGAAGCACCGCCTCAGTCCCTAGACAAGGAGGAGAAGATACAAACTGTTATTTAAATCATATATCTATTCATTTCTATTATTGATTTGCCTATTAAGCAAGTAAAGGGAAACAGGCTTGGTTAATATATTTCTTAAAGAGTAAAAAGACCTTTGGCCTAAAGTCCCCTCCCCTCTCAGACTCTAAGGACCCTGCCGGGACTAGGGCCATTTCTGCATGATGGTCCTGAGTTACCAGTTTCAGGGGCATTATCTGGATTTGGAGAAGAGGGCCTTTTTCCCAAAGAAAGGAGGGAAGAAAACTTAACTAGGTATATCATTTCCTGCAAGGGTGAGTTCCTTGCAGTGCCTAGTTGAAGACTTTTGAGGCATAAATACAGTTAGTCTTCTCAGGTAACAAGGTCTCCCAGTACTGTTAGCAGGAACATAAGAATAAATAGTTTTTCCATAAATAAGAAGCCATCCAGCAGGTAATTTAACATGTGCATTTGCATAGCTTACAGAAGTAGTGGAGCTACAGTTCAAGGTCTTATTATCTGAGATGTTAAAACATTGGTTAGTACACTGAGTAAATGTTATGCATTTTTCTGCTGGTGTTATGATAGAAATTTTCCTTATCCTTCCTGAGTTTCAGGTTGGGGCTGCAAGGGGAAAATAATTCCCAGACCACTGGTCCTATCTATTTACAGATAGTTTGTTTTGCTGGTGTGGCAAGAGTTTCCAGAAGGCCACTTGAGATCTATAGGTTGTGCTTAGTCTCTAACCGGCTGAGTTGGTCATTTCTGCAAGCCCTTCCCTTTGCAGTTTTCGGATGCCTCCTCTCCACTCTTATTCCCATCCCACCTTTGAGATTCTAGACATTCTGGGTTTTTTACACTAGAGTCTCACATTCTCTATCTAAACTATCCTAGGGGATCTCCTGATAGTGGTGGGTAAAGTTTATGTGTGCTGCAGCTCACCGCTGTACTGTGGCTTCCACCATGCTTTTTTAAGCTTTTTGCTAGCAGGGGCAGCAGGCACAGCCCTATCAGGTAGATTCCGAGGAGCAGTAAAACTGCTCCTATTAAGGTTTTAAACACACCAAAGGCTGAAAATCATCCCCCCAAAAGGCTGTTGGGGTTCCATCCGTGCCATACTTGCACAGGCACATGTGCCAGTTTTGTCATCTTCTTGACAAGGTCTTCAACTCTCTGGCCTTGGTCATCTATCTGTAGGCAACAGTTGGTGAGATTGAATTTTCCACCCATGCCTTTTTTTGCTGCTAATAGATAGTCTAGTGCCAAACTGTTTTGGTAGATGGCATTTCTCATCTGAGTTTGTTGATGTGCAAGGAGGGTCAGGGCTCTCCCAGTCTCGTTGGTAATAATGTCTAAGACTGCCTGTAGTCAGACAATCCAGTTTAACATGTAAATGGGGATGATATCCCCCAAATCCAT
This sequence comes from Pteropus vampyrus, assembly GCF_000151845.1. Lineage (NCBI taxonomy): Eukaryota > Metazoa > Chordata > Mammalia > Chiroptera > Pteropodidae > Pteropus > Pteropus vampyrus. The sequence continues at coordinate 2,088,433 of NW_011888844.1, read as the reverse complement.
CTTCTGCCCAAGTGGCAGGCCCATAGTATTGGATTATCTGCTCGGGGGGCCATTCATCATCCTTCTAGTCCCTTATTTGGAGTTCTCTTTTTACCCATTGTAAGGGTTGTGGGGCTGGGTAAACAAGCAATTCCCCTGTTTTCAGAGGTAAGAGGAAGAAGGATGGCCTTATCATGCCAATTATACAGCTCCCTTCCCAATTTCTGGGGAGGCAGATATGGCTTTGTTTCCACAAATCCAGTAAAACTCACATGGGGCTATCCAGTCTCGGACACTGCCTGGGTCTTGCCAGGCTCCAGTTAGCTCTGGGAATCTGGCCAACAGATTTCTCTCTGTCCTGTATCCCCACCACACGCTTTGTTTAGAGGTGGCATTATAATACCATAGGCCAAGGCAAATTAAGTTTCTGACTGACTCCAAGACATTTCCTCCACCCCAGCCAGGCAGCATTGTCCTATAATAGAATGCTTTAAAATCCATTGACTATCATCAGAGGTGTGTGGGGCTGTTATATTTGGCACTGTCTTGGTGGGAACTAGTTCTGTAGCTTCCCATAGCCACCAATCTCCCATCAGAGTTCCCTCATATACATACATTCAGGGAGTGAGCTATTCCTTCAGCCATTTTGAGAAATAAGTTTTTAGTTGATTGTGGTGGGGGAGTAGAGGTTCAGTTACTTCCTTGTAGAAAGATTTATAAGCCTGAAAAGCTCGAACTGGATGGTCTAGTACTTGACCTCTGATACAAATTTGAACATAAGAATTTAGCCCTGTCCCGTCAACGCCAAGTGTTAGTACTTCCCCGGATTTCCAACGAGGATTCAAGGGTTTGGTTACAATTGGTTCTAATGGATTGCACTTTTGTGTGGTGCAGTCAGCATTGGAGAGAGGCCCATGGGATGGGTCAGGACAGAGTAGGTAGCAGCTCTAGTATCTAGTAAAAATTCAGTGTTTCCTTCCTGCCATGCCGAAGGTGATCTTAGGCTCCACTGTTATGATCATTTTTCCAGGAAATCCTGTTGTGTATTTCACTCTGTATTTCAGAGTCTGAAGGTGAAAGGGGGAGAAAATTCCTGATTACCGAAATCTCTGGGAAGGCGCTCCTATCAATGGGCCAGCTTATAAGTCTGGGTCTTGGTGAAGGAGCAAAGAAGCTGAACTTTTACTGGCACAGCAGTTCTGGCTAGCCCTGGCTTGCCATTATACCAAGCCACAGGATTAATTTGTTGGCCAATGCATTAAAAGACTGGGGGTCTACACCCAAGTTGTAATGTCACTCATAATTTAGTTAAAATATTTCATCCTACCAAGGGAGCTGGGCAGCTTGGAACTATTAAAAACTCTTGCTGAAAGATCTAATCTTCACATTGGCAGGTTAGTGGTGGAGTAAAATGGTTGACCTTGCCTTCTCCTACTCCTATAATGATCATAGTTCATGAGGAGGGTTTTCCTGCAGATGCAGGGAGAACAGAACAAGTTGCTCCTGTATTTAAAGGGAATTGAATTTGCCTACCCATTACATCCAGAGTTACCCAGAGTTCCTCAGTAGTAATGACCATATTCCTGGGCTGGGGCAGCAAGGATGGCCCCAGGCCTCTTAAGTCACACAGTTCTTGGATCTGGGATACTAGAGTGTTGACTGTCTGCCCTCCTCTCTGGGAATGTGGACAATCAACTTGCCAATGCCAGGGATTAGTAACAGTTTCTTTGCATGTGTGTCAGGGGCTCAGGGGCTTTTTGGTACAGTCCTTTTCCCGGCATCTTATTTTCTTGCATTTGAAGCAAGAACTCAATGTCTCTTTATTCACCGGTCTCTTAAGGGATGCTTGTCGGGTACCAAGGGCCTGGCCAATTGTGACAGTCATAATCCTGGCTTGTCATTTTTTTTAAATTCTGTTCTCGTTTTCCCTCTTCAAGATCTCAAGTGTTATAGACCATGAAGACCGTATATAGTAATTGATTTTGGTTAGTCTGTGGCCCCATTTGCAGCTTTTGAAGCTTGCATCTGATATCAGGGGCTGACTGGCTAATAAAATGCTGGCCTAACAAAGCTATCTCTGCAGCAGAAGTGGAGTCTACATTAGTATACCTCCTAAAGGATTTTTCCAGCCAGCTAAAAAAGCTGTCCAGGTTCTCATCTTATTCTTGAGTAATGGTTCTAAGCTTCTCATAGTTCACAACTTTTGTATTCCTTGTTCTTTCCAAGAGTCAGTCAGGCCACCAGTACCTTACTCTGTCCCTGCCTATTTGTGCAGAACCGGGGCCAAAGGGGCACTACAGTAGGATTTGCAACCATGAGTCTTTGTATGGAAACTAGGCGGGGTGTCTAAGAGACCCTGTCACTACCCAGTACACAGTTCTAAAAGTGAGGAAGTCCAGGGTCCCTTCCGAAGGCCATCCTACCCTGTAGGTGGGCCACTCATGCTCACAAAGAGTACGAAGTTTTCCTGGGCTTAACTTGACCTTGTAATCCCTGAGAAGCCTTTCTTAAAATTTTTCAACATACAGTTTAAGACAGTTGGCTCAGAACTTCCCCCTATATTTGCCTTAGAGAGCTTTCTAATGGAGGGAGAAAATAGACCTTAAAATTTCAAGAAAATAATTTGACAGAGGGCCCCTATGTCAAATGAGCTGTTTGGAGATAGACAATTCTTAAGCCAAATCAGTGGTTAATTGCAACTCCCACCCCCACCCCCATCCCGTGTATCCCACCCTGTGTCAGTGATACAAAGACAAACAAGGGTGGGTGCCTCTTCTAGGGAGGAGACCACTCAGGTGCTTATCTGGCCATGTCTCTAAGGAGCTTAGGTGACGCTTAGCTGTAGCGGACTTAGCTTTGTTACTTACGATCAGACACTAGTCCAATGCTGCCCTGAACCGTATGCCGTACACCATGGAAGCGCAGATGAGCCCACCTGGACTCAGTAGCCTTTAAGGGACCTTAAGGGTGCCCAGCTGTGGAGCCACAAATTCGTACTTGACCGATCAAACCGGTCAGGCCGCTCATTCATTCACTCATTCACACACCAAGTTAAAACATTGCCTCCCCACTTTTGGAAGGCCCTGACCTATGTCTTCCCTCCTCCTTGGAAGATCCTAATGTCTCCCCCACTGGAGAGACTCTGATGTCTTCTCCCCTCTTGAAAGACCCTGGTGTCTTCTAACTGAAGACTAGGAGGTGATCAAGCTCCTCTTCCGTCCAGAGACTGGATCTGACTAGGAGGCCGAGACCCCGGGACCTTACCTTATCCTGTGGTCGTTCCTGGTGAGTTGGTCTGTCCCTCCAATGAGTTGGGTTGGGGGCTCAGCCATCCAGAGAGTCAGAGCACTGGTCAGAAAGAGAACCTGGAATATTGTCAGGTGGCACATCTCGTCGTTCGTCTCAGAGCTCCTTCTCCCCGGCCTGGCCGAGCCATCGGTCCAGCGGCTCAAAGAGCCTATGTGGTTGAAATCTCATTGGAGCCTCCAGAAATGTTGCAGAAAAGTTGCAAAAATCAGACCGACAAGAAACCAAGCAGCACTTGGAGAGTTGGAGAACTCGGGTTTATTACGCTGGCAGTCCAGGAGGAGCTAGCACTCTGAAGATCTGGGCTGGGAGCTCATTTGCAACATTCCTTATATAGAACATATTTAGCATGGGCTGATTGATTAATTCGGCCTCAGATGGTTACAAAGCATGAGAGTTGCTATGGGTTGCAGGCAGTTACAATGAGTTACAAAGTATGAGAGTTGCTAGGGGATACAGGCAGTTACATTTGTTGCTTAGAAGAAGCAAAAGAGAAGATGAGTCTTTAGTTAATTTTAAGTACAGCCTATGCAGCAAGCATATCTACAGAAGCAGAACAAAGCTGATTAGCCTTTTGAGTGAAAATTCCTCTTCAATTCACTTCTGGGTATTTACTGGAAGAAGTCCAAAATACCAATTTGGAAAGATATATGCACTTCTATGTTTATTGCATAATTATTTATAATAGCTAAGATATGGTAGCAAGCTAAGAGTCCATCATTAGATGAATGGGTAAATATGTACATATATACAATGGAATATTATGATGGAATATTACTCAATCATTAAAAGAATGGAATCTTACTGTTTGCCACAACATAGATGGACTTAGAGGGTATTATGCTCGGTGAAAAGACAAATATGATATGATCTCACTTATACGTGGAATATAAAAAAAAAATAAAACTCATACATAAGAAAACAAATTGGTGGTTGCCAAATGGGAGGGGGACTGGGAAGATGTGTGAAAAAATTGAAAGGGATTAAGGAGTACAAATTGGCAGTTATTAAAAATAATCATGGGGATGTAAAGTACAGCATGGGGAATATAGTCAGTAACATTATAATAAATATATATGATGTCAGATGGGTACCAGACTTATTGCATGATCACTTTATAAGGTATATAAATATCTAGTCACTATGTTGTACATCTGAAGTTAATATAATATTGTATGTCAATGATAACTGAAAAATAAATTGAAAAAATAAATTTTTAATAATTCTCATTTAAAAGGGGTTGTTTCTGAGTACAAATATATAGTTCAGTTGTACGTTTAACTAAGATTTATACTTCAAACAGGAAAGTCTGCTCTCTAACACCAAAGTTTTGTCACCTAGTTTTATTTTATTTTATTTATTATTATTATTTATGCCTACAGCACGTGGTCTTCCTAGATGGTTTCCCATCCAAGTACTAACCAGGCCTGACCTAGCTTAGCTTCTGAGATCAGATATCGGGCTTGTTCCAAGATCAGACAGAGGGCTTGTACGAGTGGCATGACCATAGACCATGGACCGTGGCTCCACTGGGACGCGAACCCAGGACCTTCTGCGTGTAAAGCAGACGTGCTAACTGCTACACAATGGAACCACATCCACCTAGTTTTATTTTTTAAGGAGGAACAAAGAACTGAATTCCTAGAAATGTCATTGAGACTTATGAAGAAGCCAAATGGTTTCTATTATGTTGCAACAGAATCCAAGTGAAATTAACACAATTATCTGGTTGCTTGGGCCAAGCCTCATCTTTCACCTGGTTTGCCAGGGTTATTGGAATGTTACTCTTTTCACAAAAAAAAAAAAGAAGAAGAAGGAGGAGGAGGAGGAGGAGGAGGAGGAGGAGGAGGAAGAAGAAGAAGAAGAAGAAGAAGAAGAAGAAGAAGAAGAAGAAGAAGAAGAAGAAGAAGAAGAAGAAGAAGAAGAAGAAAGAAGCAGCAGCAGCAGCAGCAGCAAAAAGAAGAAGAAGATGATGATAGTTGTCTAATATGTCCCCTTTACTTGAGCCAGCAGTTAGGAACCAACAGTTACGCTGTAGGATATCTTGTAAAGTGAAAGTGGCTTTAGAGTCCAAGAGGAAGCCAAAACTGATTTCAATTTCAGGTTTCCTCAGGAAAAAACTCGCCTTTTCCTTTAGGTATCTACCTTTTTTCCCTTCTCTAAATGAGTATTCGCAGTTTTAACCCTAGTTTATCTTTATTACTTTATTTTCTTAGTTAAAAGATGTTCTTAGGAGCTTTAAAAATAACATCTTCCTACATAAGCTTCTACTTAATAGGTTTCGTGGTAGGTCACCTTCAGCATTTCTAATTCTGAGACCCGAGCACATTTCTAACAAATCAAACCAGGTGTTTTTAGTTCATTTTAAGAGATAATTCAGATTTGGATGTCCTCGCATAAATTACAAATTAATTGACTGAATGTTCCGTGTTCTGTACATTATTTCTTCCATTTTGACCATAGTGTAGGCTAGCTTGCACTGAAGGATTTGGCGCAATGAGAAAATATGGGAACATTTATACTGGCTGTTATGGGCTATTTATTCTACCTAGAATTTTCATACCATGTATTTTGCTCTCAATTTTTGTTGAGAATTTTGCCCCACAACTATTGTACAATCAATATAAGATGGACAGCTAATGAGACTTTTATTTTATTTATTTATTTTTTTTCAATTATAGTTGGCATACTATATTATATTAGTTTCAGGTCTATAACATAGTGACTAGATATTTACATAACTTATAAAGTGATCACTCAATAAGTCTAGTACCCATCTGACACCATACATAGTTATTATAATGTTACTGACTATATTCCTTATGCTGTACTTTACATCCCCAAGACTGTTTTGTAACTGCTAATTTGGACTTCTTAACCTCTTCCTCTCTTTTATCCAGCCCCCAACTCCCATTCCATCTGGCAACCCTCAAAATGTTCTCTGTATCTATGAGTTTCTTTCTGTTTTGTTTATTTTGTTCCTTAGATTCCACATGTAAATAAAATCATGGCATTTCTCTTTCTCTGTCTGACTTCTTCCACTCAGCACAATACCCTCTACGTCCATCCATGTTGTTGCAAATGGCAAGATTTTATTTATTTATGTATTTATTTATGTATTTATTCATTCATTCATTCATTTATTGTGGCTGAGTAATATTCCGCTGTATATATGTACCACCTCTTCTTTATCCATTTATCCATTGATGGACACACAGATTACCTCCATATCTTGGCTATTATATATAATGTTGCAATCAACATATATTCACATGTCTCTTCAAAGTAGTATTTTTGCTTTTTTCAGATAAATGCTCAAAGTGTGATTATTGGGCCCTTTTTTGTCTCTTGTTATAGCCTTTGTTTTAATCTGTATTGTCTGGTATAGGTATTGCCACCCAGATTTTTTTGTTTGTTTCCATTTTCATGAAATATATTTTTTTTTCATTCTTTTACTTTCAGTCTGTATGTTTCTTTTGATCTGAAGTGAGTCTCCTGTAGGCAGCATATGTAAAGGTTTTGTTTTATTATCCATTCAGCCACCTTATCTTTTGACTGGAGCATTTAATCTTTTTTCATTTGAGTTAATTGTGGATATGTAATTATTGCAATTTTATTATTCATATTATATGCACATATGTATATATTTCTTCTTAAAGGACTTACTCCAACATTTCCTGTAATGCTGGCTTGATGGTGATGAACTCCTATGGCTTTTCTTCTCTGGAAGCTCTTCATCTCTCTTTCTATTCTAAATAATAGCTTTTCTGGGTAGAGCAATCTTGGTTGTAGGTACTTGCTTGTCATCGCTTTGGATATTTTGTGCCAATCCCTTCTGACCTACAAATTTCTGTGGAGAAATCATCTGACAGTCTTATGGGAGCTCACTTATAGTGAACTAACTGCAACTAATTGCTTTCCTCTTGCTGCTTTTAAGATACTCTCTTTGTCTTTAACCTTTGGCATTTTAATGATGTATCTTGATATGGGCCTCCTTGGATTCATCTTGTTTGGGACTCTATGAGCTTCCCAGGGTTATAAGTCTATTTCCTTTACCAGGTTCAGGAAATTTTCTGTCACTATTTTTTTCAAATAGATTTTCAATTTCTTGTTCTCGCTCTTCTTCTTGTATGTCTATGATGTAAATGTTGGTGTGCTTGATGTTGGCCCAGAGGCCCCTTAAACTATCTTCATTTTTTTTTTGTATTCTTTTATCGTATTGCTGTTTTGATTGGCTGTTTTCAGCACCTTATCTTCTAAATTGTTGATTCAACCCTTAGCATTATCTGATCTGTGGATTTCCTCTAATGTACTCTTTATCTCAGATATTGCATTCTTCATTTCTGACTGGTTCTTTTTTATGTTTCTATCTCCATTTTTATGTTTTCTATCTTTTTGTTAAAGTTCTCACTGTGGTTATCTACTCTTCACCTAAGTTTATTGAACATCTTTATAACCAGTGTTTTAAACTCTGCATCTGTTAGATTGCTTGTCTCCACTTCGTTTAGCTCTTTTTCTGGAGCTCTGTTCTGTTCTTTCATGTGGGACATGCTTCTTTGTCTCTCCATTTTGGCTGCTTCCCTGTGCTTGTTTCTATGTATTAGGTAGGGCTCCCAAGTCTACTGGTCCTAGTAGAGTGGCTTTATGTAATAGGTGTCCCGTGGGGTCCAGTGGCCCTGGTCTCCTGAGCTGGGTGCCTAAGCTGTGCCCTTTGTGCACCCAGGGGTTGCGTATGCCTTCCTGATGTAGTTGAGGCTTTGTTGCTCTTTCCACATCAGTGGGAGAGATAGACCCCATGGGTTGATTGGTTGTGAGGATTGGCCAGAAAGGGGCTGACCCTATGGAGCAATAATCACTTTAGCAGGATTCTGGTGTCTACCTAGTCTGCCATTTGGGTGTGTCCTCCTCAGATGCCATCCTGGGTGGTGCTCTGGTTGAAGCCGCCCACTATGCATGTTGGCCCAAGGGCTTTCTGGGAGGGGCCCAGCCATAGGCCAAGTTCAGCAGCAGCCTGTGCACTGTCCAAGGCTTCCTGGCAAGAGTCACCAGGCAATCCACAGATGGCCACCGTCTGTGCTGAGCTTAGTGGTGCCTTGAGAGGCCAAGCTAGAATTAAAGCTGGTTTCCACTAGTGCCAGGCTTGGGACTGCTCATCAAGAGGTATGGGTCACACCGAAGCCAGTTCATGTTTGTTTGGGTTATGTGAACCTATGAGAGATTTTAGGAAAGTTCAAACCTTGAGCCATGACAGGCCATTTGTATGGAAACAAACCACTGGAGGTGGCTTGCGGGGGGCACAATTTGGGAGGGACAGGATCTCGGAATCACTTGGGTGGGGTGACTTGTGTTAGCCACGTTGATAGAGCTCAGCTCAGATATGGCAGCCACCTGCATAGCTCATGGGATGGACGAGGCACAACAAAGGAATAATAGATACCGCCAGCACGTCCGCCTGGTAGAAAGCTGCCCCTCCAGCCTTCACCCTGAAGCCAGACAATTCAGTTTCTTCTCGTATGTCCCTGGCACTCTTCGAGCAGCTGCCCCAGCACTGGAGCTCAGAGCAAGTGAGTTCATTACTGAGCAAGTCTGCATGCAGGCCCTTTAAGAGGAACGTCTGTGACTTCAGCTGTCCTCTGTCTCACTCAGCGAAAATTTCTTCTAGTTTTCACAGCCAGAAATTGTGGAGAATTCTCTTCCTGGAATGGAGAGTCTTGTGTGGGACTGGGACCCCTTGCTCTTCAGGGAGGACCTCTACAGCAGAGATATTTCTCCCAACTTTTAACTACCACATGTAGGTGTGGGACTAGCCCGTTTTGCATCTCCATGCCTCATTCCAGTCTCGTGGTGGCCTCTTCTATATGTCTTCATTTGTAGGACTTCTTTTCAGCCAGAATCAGGTGACTCTCAGTGATGGTTGTGCTGTTGTAATTTTGATGTGGTCATGAAAGCAGGCAAACATAGCATCTACCTACTAAGCCATCTTGACCTGAAGTCCTAATGAGATTTTTACATTGTAAATAACTTGAAGATTTTTTCACTTGATTTAAAAAAAAATTGGGCTGGGAACATGTTATTTAGTACTAGTACTTGAAATAAATGCTACTTATCAGGGGTTTATAAGTAGTGGAAGAACAAATTTAGTGATAAGGAAATTAACACATAGACACAAAAATTGCTACAGTTCTTATGAAGAGACACTTGTTAATTATAATATCTAACTTCACAATCTTGTTAGCACACTAAAAATTCATATATTGCTTTTCCTCCTGAAAGCTAAAATTCCTTTTCAAAAGATCATAGTTTTAATACAAATGTTCTCCTGTTGTATAGTATTATATCAGTTTTAGATATGATAACTCTTTATGTAAGTTGTGTTTTATATATTGTATATATTATTTTCCATTATTACCCCAATCCAATTTATGAGAGTGTTGCATTGTAAATTTCAATTGGAAAGAAATTGATGAAAACATTTTATGTCTAGGAAGGATTTGAAGTCTGCACTCCCTGTGGGACTAGACCATATCTATTTAGGTAGAAGGCGGCAGTAGAATCTTATATCTCGTGCCATGATTTGCAACATTTTTCCTCGACTCACTCACTTTCACAGTTTTTCACTCTCTCACTCTCTTGCTCTCTTATTTTCCTCTTATTATCAGTCTCTCTTCTCACAAACACACACATACACATATAGGGCATTGTAGAATATATAATTTAATTAAAGTTTGTTTTTAGACTTTTTTCAATATCTATTGAGGTAAGTGGAAACATCATATGGGAAAACAACTAGAAAAAAATATATATATTTTTATTTCGAGCTCTGCCATGGACTTTCTGTGCTGTTGAATGAGACATTTGAATTCTGTTTCTGACTTTAGCAGTAAAATGAAGGTTATTATCCTATTGTGCTTCTAATTTACTTGCCTAAGGATGCTTCTAGGATTCACTGAATTACTACAATATAGTCTATAGTTTATTGGATTAAAAAATTCTAAAGGGAGTGATGTGAGAACACCACGGAGCCCGAGAGGAATCTGAGCAAATGATACCAAAACCGTCGCTAACACTGGCGGGGATTGAGACTGAGGGTAGCTAGCGTGATTGAATATCTATAAAGGAAAAACAAGGCATTATTAAGACTTTATATAAAGCAGAGATCCAAGAGGCTTAGATGCTACCAACTGGAAACCAAAAGAAAAACGCCTTTTTTGCAACAGGCTAAAGACTGACCTTTATATAATAAATCTTCTTTCTGGAAAAAATAAAATAAAATAAAAGCAGAATACGCTTCCATTAATGCCCAGGTGGAGAAATAGTCCATTAAACACCATGAACAACCGAGGTGAAAAGACAGCTCAGAAAGAAAGAGAAAAATCTCCAGAAAATAAGCTTACAGGCATAGAAATATGTGACTAAAAGGACAGAGAATTCAGGATGGTACTTCTGAAAAATCTCAATGAGATCCAAAACAACTAATATCAACAATTTCAAGAACTGAAAAAACAACTGGGTGAGCAGAATGAGTTCGTTAGCAAGGAGATTGAAACCCTCAATAAGAAGCAAATAGATCTTATGGAGGTGAAGAACACACTGTAAGAGTTGAAAAATGAAATACCAACATTGGGAAATAGAGTTGATCAAATGGAAGAAAGGATCAGTGATATCGAGGACAGAAATCCAGAAATAAATTAGAAGGAAGAAGAGAGAAACAGAAGAAAAAAATAATAATTAAAGTGAACACAAGAACTAGCTGATAACATTAGGAAAAGAAACATAAGAATAATGGATATTCTCAAAGGCGAGGAAAAGGAACAGGAATTAGAAAGCATTTTCAGACAAATAGTTGATGAGAATTTCCCAAATCTAAGGAATGAACTGGAGCTTGGTATTCAAGAAGTCAACAGAACACCCACTTATATAAACCCAAAAAGGCCTTCACCAAGATACATTGTATTAAATTTATCAAAAATCAATGACAAAGACAGAATAATCAGGGCAGCCAGGAAAAACAAGACAGTAACCTATAAAGGAAAACCCATTATATTATCGTAGGACATCTCAGCACAAACCATACAAGCCAGAAAGGATTGGAATCAAATATCAAAACTATTAAATGAAAGGAACTACCAGTCAAGAATAATGTATCCAGAAAAGCTCTCCTTTCGATATGAAGGAGAAATAAAGAAACTTTCCAGACATACAAAAATTGAGGGAAGTCTCCACTACAAGGCCTGCACTACAGGAAATATTGAAAGGGGTCAGCTCACATAAAACAAAATGAAAAAATATATATATAACTATGAACAAGGCAACTAGCAGGAAGATAGAAGCAGAAGAGTGCAATTCTTCCTAAGAACAAGGTATTATAAGCCTAAACGATAAGAAGAGATTTGCTATAGCAAGATAGTAATGAACATTTAGCATACATGGGAACTAATTGAGACAACAATGATTGAAAAGGGGAGGATTCAAAGATTCAAATTCTCAAAAGGGAATGGAGATAAGGCACACACAGAAGAAAATGGACTACTATATGTGCGTGTGTATGAGATTAAATATATATATATGGTAACCACAATGGTAACCACACACCAAAGATTCAGAACTGAAGTATATAACATAAAACAAGAAGAACCAGAAGGAAAACTCACAAAAGCAAGCCAAAATAAAGAAAAAAAGAAACACAAGGACAAGGAAGCAATGGAAATACCGAATACCAGAAAGCAAAACATAAAGTGGATATAAGAAGACCTCGTATTTCAATAATCACCCTAAATGTAAATGGACTGAACTCTTCGATAAAAAGGCACAAATTTGCACATTGTTACAAAAAACAAAACGCAACCATATGCTGCCTCCAGGAGACACATCTCAGTTCCAGAGGCAAATATAGACTCAAAGTAAAAGGGTGGAAAATGATATTTCAAGCAAATGTCATTCAGAGAAAAGCAGGAGTACAGGTACTAATATCATATAAAATAGATTTCAAAATTAAAAAGGTAAAGGAAGATACTGAGGAACACCTTATAATGATAAAGAAAATCATGCACCAAGAAGACATAACTTATTAATATTTATGCTCCATATCAAAGACCCCTGATATATGTAAAGCAATTACTAACAGAACTATTAGGAGAAACAGACGAAAGCATTATCATAGTAGGAGACCTAAATACCCCACTATCGAATAACGACAGTTCATCCAAACAAAAAATCAATAAGAAATAACACTCATCCTTAAATGACAAATTAGACCTACTGGACATTATTGACATTTACAGAGTCTTTCATCCCAAAGCAGCTGCTTATACATTCTTATCTAGTGCGCATGGAACATTATCAAGGATTGACCACATACTGGGACACAGGGATAACTCAACAAATATAAGAGAGTTGAAATCATATCAACGAAACTCTCTGATCATAATGCTGTGAAGCTGGATATCAACTGTAAAAAGAAAGCGAGAAGAACCACATATACTTGGAGTTTAAACAACATGCTACTGAAGAACTGCTGGGTCAGAGAAGAAATAAAATAGAGATCAAGAGATACATAGAAATGAATAATGATGATAGTATAACAAATCAAAACTTTTGGGACACAGCAAAAATGATCATAAGAGGAAAGCTCAGAGAATTACAGGACTATCTCCAAAAACAAAAACGAGCCCAAATAAACAACCTAACGCTTCATCTTTAAAAAAATAAATAATTAATTAATTTTAAAAAATAAAAATAAAAATAAAAGGGAGAACAAATGAAGCCTAAATTCAGCAGAAGGAAAATAATAATCAAAATGACAGCAGAATTAAATGAAATTGAAAGCAAACAAATAAACAAACAAACAAAAAATAGAAAAAAATAAATGTAACAAAGAGCTGGTTCTTTCAGAAGGTTAATAAAATTGACTAAGCCCTCCCTAGAGTCACTAAAGAGAAAAAGAGAAAGGACGCAAATAAAGAAAATCAGGGATGAAAGAGGGGAAATTATGACTGACAGCACAGAAATACAAAGGATCATACAAGAATACTATGAAAAAGTATATAACACCAAACTTATTAACCTAGAAGAAATGGAACAGTAATTATAAAAATACAACCTTCGCAGACTAAATCAAGAAAAACTGGAACATCTAAATAGACCAATCCGCAGTATGGAAATTGTAACAATCATCAAAAACCTACCAAAAAGTAAAAGTCCAGGACTTTTACCAGTGTATTCTACCAAATACCAGTGTATTCTACCAAACATAGAAAGATAATTTAATATTTATTCTCTTCAACCTCTTCCAAAAATCGAGGAGGAGGCAATACATCCTAACTCGTTTTATGAGGCCAATATTACCCTGATACGAAAACCTGGTAAAGATAACTCAAAAAAAGGAAAACTACAGACCAATATCTCTCATGAACACAGATGCAAAAATCCTAAATAAGATACTAGCAAACCGAATACAGCAACATATTAAAGAAATTATACACCATGATCAAGTGGGCTTCATCTCAGGGGCACAGATATTGTTCGATGTACTCAAATCTGTTGATGTGACACACCACATAAACAAATTAAAATATAAGAATCATATGATTATATCAATAGATGCAAAAAAAAAAAGCCTTTGACAAGAGAAAGCATCCATTTATGATAAAAACACTTTACAAAATCGGTATAGAAGGAAAATATCTTAAAATAATAGAGGCCATATGCGACAAACCCTCAGTCAACATTATACTTAATGGTGAAAAACTAAAATCCTTACCTCTAAGATCAAGAACAAGGCAAGGCTGTCTACTATCACAACTGTTATTCAGTATAACATTGAAAGTCATAGCGAGTGCAATCAGGCAAGAGAAAGATACAAAATGCATCGAAATAAGACATGAAGACATCAAAATGTCATTCTTTGCAGATGACATGATGCTGTACTTAGAAAACCCTAAAGACTCCACAAAAACTCTACTAATACAGTAACGTTTCTGGATACAAAATCAATGTTCAAAAATCCATAGTGTTCCAATACTCTAATAATAAAGTGTCAGAAAATAAGTGGAAAAAAATAATTCCTTTTGCAATTGCAGCAAAAATAATAAAATACTTAGGAATAAATCTAAGGAAACATGTGAAGGACCTATATAGTGAAAATTGTAAGACCCTATTAAAAGAAATTGAAGAAGTCACAAAGAAATGGAAAGATATTCCGTGTTCTTGGGTTGGAAGAATCAACATAGTTAAAATGATAATATTTCCTAAAGAATTATACAGATTTAATGCAATCTCCATCAAAATCCCATTGGCAGTTTTTAAGGAAATAGAACAAAAAATCATCAAAATTGTATGGAAGCACAAAAGACCCCGAATTGCCAAAGCCATCCTGAGAAAAAAGAATGAGGCTGGAGGCATCATTCTACCTGACTTCAAACTATACTACAAAGCGACAATAATCAAAAAGACATGGTATTGTTAGAAAAACAGACACAAGAACCAGTGGAACAGAATCGAGAGTTCCGAAATAAACCCATGTTTATATGGGCAAATAATTTCCACAAAAAATCCAAAACATACAGTGGAGAAAGGAAATTCTCTTCAATAAATGGTGTTGAAGGATCTGGAAAACCACCTGCAAAAGAATAAAACTAGACTGTAGTTTATCAACGCACACCAAAATTAAATCAAAATGGATTAAGGACCTATATATAAGACCTGAAACAATAAATTGCATAGAAGAAAAGATAGGAATTAAACTCATGGACCTTGAACTTAAAGAGGATTTTACGAATTTGACCTCAAAGGCAAGGGAAGTAAAAGCAAAAATAAATGAATGAGACTACATTAAACTAAAAAGCTTCTGCACAGCAAAAGAAACCATCAATAAGGTACAGAGACAACCATCCAAATGGGAAAATATATTTGCAAGCCATGCCTTTAATAAGGGCCTAATATCCAAAATATACAAAGAACTCATTTAACTCAATAACAACAGAATACAAACAATCCAATCAAAGAAATGGGCAGAAGACCTGAACAGACACTTCTCTCAAGAAGACATACAAATAGAAAACAAACATATGAAAAGATACTCAACATTGCTAGGTATTAGGGAAAGGAAAATCAAAACCACAATGAGATACCAACTCGCCCCTTTTAAAATAGCTGTTATCAACAGGACAAGTAATAACAAGTGTTGGAGATCATGCCAAAGAAAAAGGAACCCTCATACACAGCTGGCAAGCCTGCAAATTTGTACAGCCACTATGGAAAACCATATGGAGGCTCCTCAAAAAATCTAAGAATTGATACCGTATGATCCAGCAATCCCTTTACTGGGTATTTACCCCAAAGACTTGAAAATATATATCTGAAAATATATTTGCCCACCGATTTTTATAGCAACATTATTCACAGTGGCCAGGACATGAAGCAACCGAAATATCCTACAATAGATAATTGGCTAAGGAAGCTATGGTACATATATACAATGGAATACGACTCAGCCATAAGAAGGGATGAAATACTGCCATTTGCAAAAACATAGGTGGACCTTTAGATAATCATGCTAAGCTAAAATGACCAAAAATGTTGAAAACCACATGATATCACTTATATATGGGATATAAAATTGAAAGCATCAAATGAACAGGAGAAACAGAGACTCATGGACATGGATAATAGACTAGTGGTTACCAGATATTATGGTGTGAGGGAGAAGAAGGTAGGTAGACGTGGTAAAAGGTGTCTAATATTTAGTGACAGAGAGAAATCTAACTATGGATGGTGAACCCACAATGCATTATATATATGCCTTACTGTTGAATTGTACACCTGAAACTTACTAAATTTCATTAACTAATTTTATCATAATAATAAAATAAATAAATAAAAATAAATAAAAACAA
>NW_011888844.1:2047864-2072205 GCF_000151845.1 Pteropus vampyrus | reverse complement strand
TAATTTTATCATAATAATAAAATAAATAAATAAAAATAAATAAAAACAAAACAAAACAAAATATCTAAGAACAAATGGTTAGACTTATTATGGAACTTACCGAAGCTCATAAACATGATTGTTTTCGTAGGGCTCCATTATCTTCTTACATTTATCTTATTTACCTTTTTTGTTAATTATAACATTAGTAGAAGACCTATGTGTATGGCAAATCTAGATGAACTTATCAAAAGACAGGCAAAACAGTATTGTGATCATACATTACTTTTGAAATGTATGTAGTGTGATTGTGAATATATGCATCGCGTAAAGAGATTGAAAGTATATGCATTAGAATGTTAACAAGTGATATTTCCAGGATTGTGAGTGATCGAAATTTCTTATTTTTAAAATTTATCTGTATTTTCTACAATGATGTGAATTATTTGTGCTATTATAACTATTTAAAATCTACATTGTTTAATTGCTAACAGTTAAAATATTTTATTCGTTTTGTTCTAGTCCATTTTCATGTTATAGAAATAAATATCATGAAAATGCCCATTTCAAAATGGAGGAACAGAGAGTAAGAATTATGAAATTAATTTAGCTACCGTTATGTGTTGAAAATAATTTAGCATATCTCACCATGATGATCCTATTTATAATGTTATTTCTTTTGATTATTCTAATTTTTAAAATGTGTTTTACAGCTGCAAGACCGTACTCAGTTCAGTGACCGGGACTTAGCCACTCTTAAGAAGTACTGGGATAATGGCATGACCAGCCTTGGCTCTGTATGTAGAGAGAAAATTGAAGCAGTTGCAACTGAATTAAATGTTGACTGTGAAATAGTTCGGGTAAGACACTTTTAACGATTTTCATGGTGTAATTGATGAGTATCATAAATGAAAGCTTTAAAAAATTATATGGAGCACTGTAAATAATACTATCAGTAAAGTGAAGAAGATAACCCACATAATGAGAGGAAATACGTTCAGATCATATATTTTATAAGGAACTTGTATCTACAGTATGTAAAGAACTCTTACATCTCAATAATAAAAGGCAAATGATACAGTTTAAAAAATGGGCAAAGAATTTGAATAGACATTTATCCAAAGAAGATATACAAATGGCCAATAAACAGACAAAAATATGTTCAGCATTACTTGTCATTATGGAAATTAAAACCACAATGAGATACCTCTTACTACCTACTATGATAGCTAGAATAAAAACAAACAAACAAACAAACAAACAAAAAACAGATAACAAGTGTTGTCTAGGATGTGGAGAAATTTAAACCATTATATACTTCTGGTGAAAATATAAAATGTTTTAGCCACTTTAGAAAACACTCCTCAAAATTTTTAACATAGAGTTATCATATGTCTCAGCAATTCCACTCTTAGATATATACCCAAAATAAATGGAACGTATATCCACTCAAAAGCTTATACATGGATGTTCATAACAGCATTATTTACGAGAGTCAAAAAGTGGAAAAAAAAAAAACAACAACAAATGTCCATCAAGTAGATGAGTAATCAAAATGTGACATATGAGTGTAATGGAATATTATAGAGACATGTAAAGGAATGAAATACCGAAACATGCTACAAAATAGATGAATCTTAAAAACATTGTGCTAAATGAAAGAATTCAGTCACAAAAGACCACAAAATTTTGTCATTCTGTTTATTTGAAGTGTCCAGAATAGACACATTCATAGAGACAGAAAGTAGATTAATGGTTGCCAAGGGGTGGGTGTAGCTGGAAATGGAGAGTGACTGCTAATGGGTCTAAGGTATTTTTTGGCATGATAAAAATGTTCCGGAATTAGATAGTGATGATTGTTGCATAACTCCATGAATATATTAAAAACATTTTTATTGTATACATTAAATGAATTAATTATATGGCATTTTAAATATATCTCCATTTTAAATATATCTCCATTTTAAATATAACACTTTTAAAAATTACATGAAGTGATCTGAAATATATGTAATATATTATGTAATGAATGATAGATTGAAAAATTATATTAGTCATGGGTACATTAGTTTACTTTCTGTTTGAAAGATGTTGATATACGATTTAGATAGTGGCAGTGGTGTACTGGTAAGTATTTAACAATCAGCTTTAAGGAAAAGCATATGCTGATTTCCCTGGTACAAAGATTTCCACCATGGCTAATTCTATGATTCATTCAATGTGGAGTTCAGAAGTGATGCCAAAAATTGGCTCTTATGAGCAAATATGAATAGGCTTCAGCTCACACTGAAGGGTCATCCCAGATTATAAAGAAGGAAGTACTATTGAAGAACAAGAGACAAAACGCAGAGCTCTTCTAGAAGAAATAAAGCATTTCATTTTCTCTTGCATACGTGAAGAAAGAGGGAGACGTTTAGGGAGAAGTCATAGATCGCAGCTTTCTCAAACACTCATATGTGGAATAGAAAACTGAAAGCAACAAACATGACAAACAAACAGAGACTCATGGACACAGACTGTGGATTAGTGGTTACCAAAGGGTAGGAGGGAGGAGGGAGGTAGATAAGGATAAAAAGGAGTCAAATATTTGGTGATGGAAGGAAATAAAACTTTGGGTGGTGAACACACAATGCAACATGCATATGACGTATTATTGAATTGTACACTTGAAAACTTTTGGTTTTATTAACAAGTATCACCCCAATAATTTTATAAACAAACAAACAAACAAACAAACAAACAAATAAATATCTCAAAATACTGTCCTGTTCAAAGTCCTACTTTTCATTTTGTTAGGAGCCAGGTAAGAAATCAAATTAAATCCTGTATTTACTGTGTATGCTGTGTTACATATACTAACAAGGAAATAGAGAAACATTAGACACCTTTCGTATTTTTAAGGCACTTGAAATCTAGCTAGAGGGATGACACAAGAATAGAAATGAAGAAAGAGAAAGTGGAGTGGGATCATGGTATGAGGAACCTAAGCAAAAACTAAGAATAGAAAAATGCAGAGTATGTGTTTTTGTTCTAATTGTCATTCTTAAAAAAAAATTAAATCAAAGTTATACATGCACATAGCTGAAGGATTCAAGTTCTGTAGAACTTGCAGCAAAATCATCATTCTTCACTCCTTCCTTCCTATCATTTCACAACGACCATAGTCAACCAATTTCCACCTTTTAGATGATACCTTTGGTATTTACTTCCATCTGTTAATAATGTGCTGAATTAATTAGAATTAGGCTTTGCTGTGAGTAACAGAAAGACTCTAAATAACATTGGCTTAGACAAGGTATTTCAATTCCAAGTACAAGTCCAATTTAGAGCTGGCATGGCAGTTCTGCCCTGTGAAGTTGTCAGAAGCTTTTGTGCCTTCCACCTTCCATTCTGCCATCCCTAAAATGTAGCCCTTGTCCTCAAGGTCCAAAGTTATGTCATTTATAGTACAGATGGCATGACAGAGATGGGGAGAAAGAATGGACATTGTGTACCAGCTATCTTTTAAAGGAGATTCCCAGAAACTGCCAGAAGACACGTTCACTTATATCCCATTGTCTAAGATGACACACATGGTCATACTTAATTATGAGGGAAGCTGCAAATGTAGTTATATTGTGGGATGCCATGTACCCAAGCTAAAGTTCTATTATTCTGGAAGATAGAGAAGACAGATATTGAGGAATACCAGCATCTATCATCTGTTTTTATTACTACTTTTTGATTTTTCAGTGCTAGACATTGTTGATTGATTTTCCACTATGAAATTCGAGGCTTCCTCCCCCGCCCCAAGTCTTTCAAGATCTCTTCATTGATTTATTCACCTACATGTATACTTCTCTTCTCATTCTCCCAGTATAGTTATTTTATATTTTGATTAATGTTTGATATTCAGTGTTAACATTATTATGATTATGTAAATGTTTCCACATCTTAATTATATAATATTTTATTATTTGTCTTTTTATGAATAACATTATTTTTTTCCCTCGGAGTTTATTATTTACTTAGTTTTATTTTTTGTATGTTTGTTTGCTTAATTTTCTAGTTACTTACTACTAATTTATCCTGAAACTCTTCCTCAGTTGTATACACCCCCTCCCAATATATTTATACACATTTGGTAATGTAACAATTTTATCATCTTGAAGAATCTTCTCCTGGAATCTCTGATCTGGTACAATCTGTATTGGCTATTCTGTACTCAGAACACAACTGTAACCTTGAGATTTCCATTTTTAACATGTTTGTCTTTTTGCCATACTTTCTGTAAGATATCCTCAAGTTTATCTTCCAACTTTTCTACTTTTTTTTTTATTTTTGTTTATATTCAATCTGCCACTGACAAAAATAAACACCATGTGCTATGACAGAAGCTTTCAGGCACCATGGGCTGCCATAAGGGCTCCTTGATATCCTGTACTGCAGGACAGAGGAGACAGGGACAGAGTGTTCCTAAAAACATACTCTTTAAAACTGAAAGATAAGATATCCACAAGGTTCCTACCTAGGATTTTCTTCAATACCATCAGGTTTTCGACATAATTATTGTTAAAAAAAATAATAATAATGGCCAAAGCCATTGATATTGGGACTCTCAGCCATTGATATATACAATGCCCTTAATCCCTGCAGAAAGTCCTAACATACAGAAAAAAAAATGTGATACCATTTTCTTCTTGCTTAAGTCTAGGTATAACTTCTACTACAGGAAAGAATAAGGAATTGCTTACTACCCTTTTGTTTCTAGTAATTTCTCAAAATGTAAGCATGCCCATGGCAGCGAGAAAATTTGAAAAGTTGATGTGTTGAAAGAGGACTTCTTCTGAGACTGGCCAAGATGGCATAGAAGCTAGATGTTGTACATGCCTCCTCTTGCGACCACATCAAAATTATAACAAAAATACAGAACAATCATGACTAGGAGTCGCCTGAGGTCTGGCTGAACAGAAGCCCTACAACTAGGGACAAACATAAGAAGTCACCTCAAAACTGGTAGGAGAGGTGAAGATGCGAAACAGTCCAGTCCCACAACCACGTGTGGTGATCGAAAAACGGGAGAGCTGTCTTGACTGCAGAGCTCCCTCTCCCACCTGGGGAGTGAGGGGTCCTGGCCCCACACTGGGTCCCCAGCCCAAGGTTCCTGTGCTGTGAAGAGAAGTCCCCATGATCTCTGGCTGTGAAAAACCAGCAGAGATTGTGGCTAAGTGAGAGGACTGCAGTAGTCACAGATGTTCCTGTTAAAGAGACTCACTCACTCTGAATTCCAGCACTGGATCAGCTGCTCAAGGAGAGCCAAGGATATACGGGGAGACACTGAGTTGTCAGGCTTCAGGGCAAGGGCTGGAGGGGCGGCTCTCTCCTAGACAGAAGTGCTGGCAATATCCATTGTTTCTTGGTTGAGCCCTCCCACCTCCCAGCTTGCGGATGCAGGCGGCCACCATACCTGAGTCTCAACCAACCTGGATAACACAGGTCACTCCACCCAGGGGATTCCCTGAGATTCTGCTTCTTCCAACCTGTGGGCCCACCCAAGCCACCTCCACTGGTTTATTCCATACAAATGGTCTGCATCAGCTCATGCTATGGACTTTCCTAAAATCTCTCAAAAGCTCACAAAACCCAAAGAAGCATCATCTGGTCTTGGCATGCCACATATCTTCTGCTGAGCAGCTCCAAGCCCAGCACTAGTGGCAGCTAACCTCAGTTTCTGGCTTGGCCTCTCGAGGCATCTATAAACCAAGCATGGGAGGCAGCCATATGCAGATTGCTTGGTAACTCTTGCCAGGTGGCCCAGAAGTACACAGGCTGTGGTTGAACTTGGCCTGCAGCTGGGCTCCTCCCAGGAAGCCCTTGGCCTGCTTCAACCTGCTATGGAGTCAGACCACCACCTAGGGCTGCACCTGAGGAGGACATATCCAAAGGACAGACAGGGCAGGCACCAGAGCCCTGCTAAAGTGAATCCTGCTCCATAGGATCAGTACCTCCCTGACCAGTCCTCAATACCAATTAACCCAAGGGTTAATCCCTCCCATAGACATGCAAACAGCAACCAAGGCTCAACTACACCAAGAGGGCACACATAACTCACACAAGGGACACTCCTTGAGCACCTCACTCAGGTAACCAGGAAAGATTGAGCCACTGGGCTCCACAGGACACCAACCACATAAAGCCACTCTACTAAGACTGGGAGATTTAGGAGCCTTACCTACTAAATAGAAACAAACATGGGGAGGCAGCCACAATGGGAAGACAAAGAAATATGTCCATGAAAGAACAGAACAGAACTCCAGAAAAAGAATTAAAAGTGGAGACAAGCAATCTAACAGATGCAGAGTTCAAAACACTGGTTATAAAGATGCTCAATGAACTTACGGGAAAAATAGATTAACTCAGTGAGAACTTTAACAAAGAGATAAAAACATAAAACTGGAGATGGAAAATATAAAAAGGAACCAGTCAGAAATGAAGAATGCAATATCTGAGGTGAAGAGTACATTAGAAGGAATCAACAGATTAGATGAAGCAGAGGCTCAAATCAGCAATTTAGAGGATGGGGTAGCAGAAGACACCCAATCAGAACAGCAAAAAGAAAACAAATCCAAAAATATAAAGACAGTTTAAGGGGCCTCTAGGACAACATCAAGCATGCCAACATTCACATCACAGAGGTACCAGAAAGGGAAGAGAGAGAGGAAGAAATTGAAAACCTATTTCAAGAAATAATGACTGAAAATTTCCCTAACCTGGTGAAAGAAATAGACTTACAACCACATGAAGCTCAGAGAGTCCCAAACAAGATAAACTCATAAAGGCCCACACCAAGGCACATCATCATTAAAATGCCAAAGGTTATAGACAGGGAGAATCTTAAAAGCAGCAAGAGAAAAGCATTTAGTTACCTACAAGGGAGCTCCCATAAGACTGTCAGCCAATTTTTCAACAGAAACTTTGCGGGCCAGAAAGGCTCAGTACAAAATTTTCAAAGTGATGAAAAAGAAGAACCCTACAACCAAGATTACTCTACCCAGCGAAGCTTTAATTTGGATTCAAAGGAATGATTAAGAGCTTTCCAGACAAGAAAAAGCTAAAGGAGTTCCTTACCACCAAGCAAGCATTACAGGAAATGTTGAAGGGGTGTCTCGAAGAAGAAAAAAAAAATGTATCAAAAATATGGATAAAGGATGTCAATAAGTACATATCTATCAACAAGTACCTCAAATGATAAAGGATTAAATGTTCCAATCAAAAGATAGGGTAGCTGAATGGATAAGAAAACAAGCCCCTTACATATGCTGCCTACAAGAGACTCACTACAGATTAAAAAACACACACAAACTAAAAGTAAAGGGATAGAAAAAGATATTTCATGATGGACTTAAAGGGCATTGTGCTGAGTGGGGTAAGTCGATTAGAGAAAGACAAATGCCATATGATTTAATGCACATATGGAATCCAAAGAACAAACTCATAGATACAGAGAACATTTTGAGGATTACCAGATGGGAGGGGGTTTGGGAGGCATAGGTGAAAAAGGGAGAAGGGATTAAGAAGTACAAAATGGTAGTTACGAAATACTCATGGAAGTACAAATGATAGCATAAGGAATGTAGTCAACAATATTGTAATAACTATGTATGGTGTCAGATGGGTACTAGATTTATTGAAATGATCACTTTGTGAGATATACAGATGTCTAATCATTATGTTGTACACCTAAAACTAATGTAATATTGTATGCCAACTATAATTGAAAATATATATACATATATATATAATATATGTATATATATATATGTATATATATAATTAAAAAAAGAGGGCCTCTTCTGTAATATTTGGTAAATTAACTCCAATGAAGAATATGTTTGCCACATAAATATATTCTTGAGATTTCACAAGAAATTATGTAGATGTTTTTAAGTCTAATAAACCTTCTACTTATTGATCACTAAAATGAACTTTGCCTCAGGAACATTCTAGTTATTGATCACCAAAATGAACTTTGCCTCAGTTAACCATTACTTGTGGTATTATTTGAAAATTTTAGATGCATGTTTCTTTGTTATATCCTATACTTCTAAAAAATCTAAGAAGCAAACAGCATATTTTATTCTGACCATATTGAGTGCTACTATGGTCATATATTCCTTTAACTTTGAATGTCATTCCCAGGTTAGTGCCTATTATTTTTTGACTTATTCATTCATCAAAGGTAAACTAAACACCTAGTATATGCCAGAATTCTTCTAGTTGCCATGAAAAGAATACAGGTCTCCTAAGGAACTTACAATTTAGCATGGTCACATTTTTTTTTTTAATATCTGTGCTTCAGTTAACAATAAGTGGAGATAATATAACAGAAGGTTGTTTTGAGATAATATATGTGGTAATAAGTATAAAGCACTATAAATTCTCAATAAATGTTTGAGTTTCCTCTTCTTTCTCTCTATAGTTCAGTTTAATGCCTACCCTTTCCATCTGTATTTGGATTATAGCAAACACATGTCAAAATTTACTTCTGTGTGGTCAAATATTTATATAAACAACACATTTAAATGATTGAAATACATTTCAAAGGACAAATAAATTTCATGAAAACAGATATACTTTTTTACATTCTAGATTATGTTTATTTTCCAAGGAGCATGGTTAGATTTGAAATATCTTTAAATAAAAGAATGTTTTTCACTTATACTGTTTTTGCTTTTCTTTTTGCATTGGATCTAACCCTCCACCCCCAATGTGTGTGCAAAACAAATAATAGTACTCTGTTAATTACCATAGACCTTGACTCAAAGCTGGTGGGTATGTTGAACTTGAATTGCATGCTCTTATTTTAAGAAAAAAAATGGAATAGGTAGAAGAATGGCTTGCTCAAGGTCACACAGCAAGTCAATGGCTAGAGGCCAGATCTCTTTATTACCAGTTTAACATTATTTGCATTTCTGCTTCATCAGTATATGGTTTGTCATAAGAATTAACTTGCATATTTCTTAAAAATACAGTCACCCCATCTTACCAGACCTACTAAATCATGATTTTCAAGGAAGGATCTGAGAATGTGTATGCTTCCTTTCTAATAATTCTTATAATCAGGTAATTTTGGAAAAGACTTCACTACACAATGTCATTGTGGCTAAATATTCTAGGTGGATCTTCCTTTCATAATACTTGGTCATATATTGTAATTTATATTTTCTTGTCTCTTTGCTTATTGTCTATACTTCTACTAAATTGTAAGTTTAAATTCCATGAAGATATATATCATGCTTGCTTTTTTACTACTGTATTCCCAGCACTAGAACAGTACTTGGTACTTAGTTCACAGTTGATATTCAGTAATATTTGTGGAATGAATGAATGTTTAATAGAAATGTGTGTCCTCTGTGTATAGCATACACAGAATACAAATATATAATAAACATTCAAAATAACAGCAATTTAAAATATTGTTTCATTTTATTTTAATAGAAATATACTTAGAAGTGTATAGGACTTGAGAGTTCTAATTTCTAATACCCATTATATTTGTGCTGTCAATATATAAGAGTTCTGGTTGGAAAGATATAGTATTATTCTATAGATTTATGAGCGTCGTAGAGGGACAAAGATTATCTAGGGAACTGAAAATTTGGAAAACAATTTTCTCACTTTTTAGTTTCCTCAAATACAAAATATGAGGCCCTGAGTGATAAAATAATTTGCTCATAGGTTATATAAAATGGTTGAAAACTGCATATTTAAAAAAAATAAGGGTGTTTAATTTGAAACACAGAAAAAATATTCTTTACGTAATTGATAGCTGGAATGTAGAAGAGGGTTTGGGGATGAAGTGAAACCAGAATGAATATTTGGAACAAATGCCTAGAATTAATAGAGCAATAGATATTGGTTCAGTTTAAGGGAAAATATTTAAAAAAAAAAAACAAACTATACACAAACTGGACTAGGGAACCTTGCAAAGTAATATATTTCATATTGATGAAGTTTTCATGCAAAGACTGAATAGCCACCCATCTAAAATGTTGAAGAAGGGACTTTTACATTGAATGAAACTTTAGATTACTTGGCATCTAAGATTATTTCCATCATCTATAAGTCTTTGAAAATGTAAAAAATATATAGCATTGTGTTTATATATTGAATAATTTCCCAGTGCTTTCCAATTTTCAGGACTATCCAAAGAGAAACTATTTTAGCCCTACTATGCAATAAAATTTCACATAATATCAATATTCATACCACATATTATTTCACCTTCATCACTGTACATTCCATAATCACTCGTCTCTCCCAAGAAGGATATAAAAGAAGTTGAAGATGCATAGAAACAGGTTTCTACATTTTGTTTTCTTCTCTCATCATAAACTTTTTTGACACAAAGGAAACAAGAAGTTCCCTAAGGAAACTAGTTCTTTTCTCCTTTTGCCCACATCATCATTTTCACAAAGATCAGAACTAGGATTATTATAAAAGAGAAGATTCTGCCCTTAGAATTTGATAAGCATCAGTATTCAAAGAGTGGAAACAGAGAAAGTACATGACAATTTCATGGAGCTTTACTAAGAACTTGTGGTTCTTTACTTTTTCTGAAACTTAGCAGTTCATTCTCAATGAGAACATGTAATGGGAAACTGAAATAGAACTACACTCTTTAAACTAGTATTTCCCCTATGAGAGAAGTTAGCAAAGCTAGGAAAAGTAATATCCAGAAATATTTTTTTTTCTTTTCTGCTGGGTAATTTTCACTTGGGAGTCTACAAAACAAACTGTGTGTTTCAGACTTCACATTGACTACTAAATACGTCCAAGGTACTGCATTTCCTGAATTTGAAGGGACAATGCCGCCAACAAATATAAAGAAAATTAATTTTCTTGAGTTAATTGAATAGTTCTGTTTTCCCCTGCACACTTTTTTCAAAATCTTACCAAATATAAAGTTAACTTCATTATTATTTTTATTTACATTAGAGAATATCTAAAGTGGCTTTGTATTCATATGGACCTTGTTGTATAAAGAAATTCTACTCAGTATACAAAGAAAGGGTATCATAATCAAATTTAGAGCCAAAAATATTAAATGCTATTGAATTGCTTTCTTCACTAAAAGAGAATATACAGGTTTTGAGAATTCTTCTTGCACTGTAGATTGGCATCGCAAAACTATAACAGTTACAAATTCTAGTAATATATAATGAGCTTTTTGAAGATTGAATGAGAAATTTGAGAATAAAATTGGTTTTAGACTGCTGCTTCCAAAAAATGGAGTACACATAATTTTTCCTAATCTTCCCACTAAGTACAGCTAAAATCTCTAGACATTACCTATAACCAATGTAAGAAGACTTTGAAGGTTGAAAGAAGTTACATTTGTTAGGAACCACAGGACCTGAGGAATGACACAGTAGTGAGTTTCTTGAGTTTTCTTTACGCCTCATATACCCCAGATTGGATATTTGAGAAGCGAACAAGCCAGAAGCATCAATAGGCACAAACAAACAAACAAACAAAAATCCAAGAGAAGTCTGTTTTCTCTTGCCAGAGAACCAAGAAAAGGACAACTTAGCAAGAAAGAAAATGTTTAGACAATCACCTCTTGACTCCAGCCAAATACCACAGAAAAAAACTGCTACTACACACCACCCCTACCAGAAAAGGCCAAATGGAGGACTCATACATGTGCCGTCACCAGGCCACAGCTAGATACCCCAACCACTCACAGACCAATGTCAGAGAAGAAAGAGGCAGAGCTGGACATTAAAATCCCTCCACCTTCCTTCCCCTGCTATTTCAGTAGACTTTCACCCCACCCCCACCTAAAAGTAATGAGGAACCCCCTATCTCATTTAGGTAGTGTTAGAGGAGACCTAGTGGAGATAGTGGGGACCCAAGTCCACTCAAGAGTGAAAAGAATCTCCTCATTCATCCAGTGTCAATGGAAGCCAAGTCGAGAATCTGGATTTCCATCCCCTTGTGGAAGTCTGTCAAAAGATAGATGATATATAGATAGACAGCTATATAAATATATCCTAGAGCAACCACTAAAACATTATACTAAGAGATACAGAACAAAATTTTATAGATAAATCAAAATGGAATTCTAAAATATGTTCAATAACCCATAGAAATGCAGGAGGGGAAAATACAAAGAACAAAGCAAAAATAAAATGATATGCATAAGCCATAACAGAGCAATAATTGCATTAAATTTAAATGTCCTGCGGAAAATCGATGGATGAGATATACCACATAACAAATCAACAGATAAAAATCACATGATCATATCAATAGATGCAGGAAAAGTGTTCAACAAAATCCGGCATCCATTTATGATAAAAACTCTCAGCACATAGACAATAGACTAGTGGTTACTAGAGGGTAGGAGGTAGGGGAGAGGTAGATGGGATAAAGGGGGTCAAATATGTGGTGACAGAGAAAATCTAACTATGGGAGGTGAACACAGAGTGTAAACATATATATGCCTTATTGTTAAAGTGTACAGCTGAAACTTTTTGGATTTTGTTAACCAATGTTATCATAAAAACAAACAAACAAAAAATAGATAAATAAAACTCTCACCAAAGTGAGAATAGAGGGAACATACCTCAACATAAAAAAAGTCATATATGACAAACCTACAGCTAACATCATACTCAATGTGGAAAGGCTAAAAGCATTTTCCTTAAGATCGAGAAAAAGAGAAGAATGCCCACTTTCACAACTCCTCTTCAACATTGTATTGGAAGTCTTAGCCACAGCAATAAGACAAGAAATAGAAATAAAAGGCCTCCGAATTGTAAAGGAAGAAGTAAAACTCTCGCTATTTGCCGATGACATGATACTATATAGAGAGAACCCTAAAGATTCCACTAAAACACTGTTAGAACTGATCAATAGATTCAGTAAAGTAGCAGGTTACAAAATAAATATTCAGAAGTCAGTGGCATTTTTATATACCAATGATGAACTTTCAGAAAGAGAAATTAAGAAAACAATCCTATTTACAAATGCATCAAAACAATAAAATACTTAGGAGTCAAATTAAACAAGGAGGTAAAAGTCCTATTCTCAGAAATCTATGTCATTGAAAAAAAAAAAGAAATTGTAGAAGATACAAATAAATGGAAGCATATACTATACTCACAGGTAGGAAGAATCAACATTACTAAAATGGCCCTACTACCCAAAACAATCTACAGATTCAAGGCATTCCCTATCAAAACGCTAATGGCATTTTTCAGAGAGCTAGAACAAATAATCCTAAAATTTATATGGAACCATAAAAGACCCCAAATAGCAACAGTAATCTTGAGAAAGAAGAACAAAGTAAGAGATATCACACTACTTGATATCAAACTATACTACAAGGCTACAGTAATCAAAACAGCATGGTGGAGAAATGGGCAAAATGGTGTGGATGACAGAAGTTTCTCTCTTCCCCTCTTGCAACCATATCAAAGTTGAGATGGAAACATGGAGCAAACAGCAAGCAGAGTTGCCTGGCGGACTAGTTGAACAGAAGCACTACAACTAAGGAGAGAAATAAGAAATCACCTGCAACATTTGGAGGTAGGAGCGAGTGAAGACACGAGTCAGTCCCTGGTGGCTGAGTGGGACAGAGGCTATGGCAGCTGCAGCCAGCAGCTGCAGACACTTCTTAAAGGGGCCGTGTTCACGACTGGATTTTCACCATTACAGACTGCTCTGAGCACGAGCACCTGGTCGGCCACTCGGGGGTCACCAGGGATTTATAGGGAGACACTGAGTTGTCCAAGTGAGGGCTGGAGGTGAGTCTTTCTATCAGGAAGAAGTGCTGGAGGTATCTATTGCTCCTTTTTTGAGCCCTACCCCCTCCTAGTGTGCAGACATAGTGCTGCCATACAGAGGCGTCATCAAACTGGATAACAGAAGTCACTCCGCCCAGAGGATTCCCTGAAACTGCATCTGCCCCAGCTCACAAACCCATCCAAGCCACATTCAGTTGTGTCCTCGGCACGTCTTCTGACACTTGCTGAGCAGCAGCAAGACTCATACTGGTGGCAGCTGACCGCTGTTTCTGGTGTAGTTTCCTGAGGCAACTATAAGCACAGTTATCTGTGGATTGCTTGTTGAATTTTAACAGATGACCCCGGAGGGGCACAGGCTAGGGCTAAACTTAGCCTGCAGCTGAAACCCTCTCAGAACTGTGCCAGTGGACACCTACTAGAAAAGCCATGTTGATAAGACTGGAAGACTTAGGCACTTTGCTTAATACATAGAAACAAACACAGAAAAGCAGCCCAAATGCGACGACTAAGAAGCAGAAACCATATGAGAAAACAGAACAGAGATCCAGGAATAATAGAGTCAAGCAATGTAACAGATGCAGAGTTCAAAACACTGGTTATAAAGATGCTCAATAAACTTACAGGAAGTGTGGATGAATTCAGTGAGAAGTTTAACAAAGAGATACAAAACATAAATATGGAAATGGAAATTATAAAAGGGAACCAGTCAGAAATGAAGAACACATTATCTGAGATGAGAAGTATATTAAATAGAATAAACAAAGGAATAAACAAAGTGAATCAAGAAGAGGATCAAATGACCTATATAGAAGATGGCAAAGCCAAGGACACTCAATCATAATGGCAAGAAAAAAGAAGCCAAGACTATAATAATAACTTAAGAAGCCTATGGGACACTATTAAATGTAAAATACCCATATCATAGGACTATCAGAAGAAAAACAAAACATCGAAGAGCTATTTGAAGAAATAATGATGGAAAACTTTCTTAACCTGGTGAAGCAAATAGATATAAAACTCCAAGAAGCTAAGAGAGTCCCCAAAACCAGGAACCCAAAGAGGCCTATACCAAGACACAACATAATTAAAATTCCAAAGAATAAATACAAAGGGAGAATCTTAAAAGCAGCAAGAGAAAAGCAGTTAGTTCCCTACAAGGGAGCGTCCATAAGACTGGCAACTAATTTCTCAAAAGAAACTCTGCAGGACAGAAGGGCTTACCACAAAATATTCAACATGATGAAAACCCAGGATCTACAACCAAGAATAATTTATCCAGCAAAGCTATCATTTAGAATTCAAGGACAGATAAAGAGCTTCCCAGATAAAAATAAACTAAAGGAATTCATCAACATGAAGCCAGGTATTATAGGAATTGTTGGAGGAACTTGTTTAAAAAGAAAAAAAACATGTATCAAAATCATGAATAAAGGAGGCAAGAATATACAATGGGGTAAAGACAGTCTCTTCAGTAAATGGTGCTGCAAAAATTGTACAGATACAAAAATAAATAAATAAACTGGACCACCTTCTTACATCGTATACAAAAATAGACTCAAAATGAATTATGACTTAAATATAAGACCCAAATCCATAAAACTTCTAGGAGAAAGAATAGGCAGTAATTTCTCCGATATTGCTACTAGTAATTTCTTTTTAGATATATCTTCTCAGGCAAGGAAAATAAAAGAAAAAGTAAATTGGACTACATCAAACTAAAAGTTTTTGCAGAGCAAAACAAAACATCAACAAAACAAAAGACAATCGACTGAATGGGAGAAGATATCTGCTTATGATACATCTGATAAGAGGTTAATATCCAAAATATATAAAGAACTCATACAACTCAACGACAACAAAAAAAGAAAAATCCAATTAAAAAATGGGCGGAAGACCTGAACAGGTATCTCTCCAAAGAGGAAATACAGATGGCCAATAGACATATGAATAGATGGTCGGAGTCACTAATCAATAGAGAAATGCAAGTTAAAACCACAATGAAATATCACCTCACACCTGTCAGAACCACAAGTGTTGTCAAAAATATGGAGAAAAGAGAACCCTCATACACTGTTGGTAGGATTGCAAACTGGTACAGCCGCTATGGAAAACAGTCTGGAAATTCCTCAAAAAGTTAAAAATAGATATACCTTTTGACCCAGCAATGCATTTCTGGATATTTATCCAAAAAATCCAAAACAATAATTCATAAA
This sequence comes from Pteropus vampyrus, assembly GCF_000151845.1. Lineage (NCBI taxonomy): Eukaryota > Metazoa > Chordata > Mammalia > Chiroptera > Pteropodidae > Pteropus > Pteropus vampyrus. The sequence goes on along the minus strand of NW_011888844.1, from coordinate 2,056,220 downwards.
GATATATGCACCTCTATGTTCATGGCAGCACAATTTACAACAGCCAAGATATGGAAGCAACCTAAATGCCTATCAACAGATGATTGGATAAAGAAGTTATGGTTCATATATACAATGGAATATTACTCAGCCTTTACAAAAAATTAAAATCCTACCATTCACAATAACATGGGTGGACCTAGAGGTTATTAAGCTGAATGAATAAGTCAGACAGAGGAAGATATGATTTCACTTATATGAGGAATCTAAGAAACAAAAAGAACAAACTAATCAAAAACAGGCTCACAAATATAGAGAAAAATCTGGTGACAGCCAGAGTGGAGCAGAGTTGGGGGGCAAGGAAAAATGTGAAGGACTAAAGAAGTACAAATTAGTAGTTGCTCAATGGTTATGAAGATGGGGAGCACGGCATATGGAATGCCGTCAGCATTAATCTAATGGCTAGGTGGAGAGCCAGAGGAAAGAGCAATTAGGGGGATCTTTTTATAAACTATATAAATGTCTAACCAATGTACTGTATACTTGAGCCTAATAATAAAATTTTAAAAAATAGAAAAAAATTAAGTGGTCTAAAATTATCAATTAAAAAACAGAGATTAGCAAACTAGATTTTAAAAGATAACCCAAGTCTATGCTGTTTTCAAGAAATTAAAATATAATGATACATGCAAATTAAAATTAAAATGATAGAAAATTCATAGCATAAAATAGGAATCATTGCAAAGCAAGAATCATACATTAGTATCATATTAATGAATTTCTAATAGAAAAGTGTACCCTCTGTGACACACATACAAACATATAATAATGCACATTTCAACAAAAAGACATTTAGAAAATGGTTGCATATTAGTATTATCATGTTCTACTCCAAAGTAGACTTCAGAGCAAAGAAAATTACCAGGGACAAAGAGAAACATTACACATGATAAAAAGGATCCAACCACCAGGAGACATTGCAGTCTTAAATGTGTATGCACCAAATATCAGAGCTTCAAAATATGTGAAGCGACAACTGATAAAACTGGTGATGAAATCACCCTTTTTCAATAAATAATAGAGTTATTACATAGAAAATCATCAGTGGCATAGAAGAACTCAAAAACACATTCAATTATGGAACAGAATGGAGAGCCTCAACATAAATCATTACATAAACTGTGAACTGATTTTTGACAAGGGTGCCAAGAATACACAATAGGAAAAGGACACTTTCTTCAATAAATGTTGTTAGAAAAACTGGATGTCCACACGCAAAAGAATGAAATTGGACTTTTATCTCACACTATACACAAAAATCGACTCAGAATTAAAGACTTAAATATAAGACCTGAAACCAATAAACCCCCTAGTAGGAAAAAAAAAAAATAGGAGAAAAGATTCTGGACATTGGCCTTGGCAATAATTTCTTAGATATAACATCAAAAGTACAGGCAACAAAAGTGAAAATTGGCAGGTGAGATTAAATCAAACTAAAAAGCTTATGCACAGGAAGGGAAATAACAAAATTAAAAGGCAACCTACAGAATGGGAGAAAATATTTGCAAACTGGTTATCTGATAAAAGGATAATATCCAAACTATATAAGAAACTCCTTTAACTCAACAACGAACAAATAATCTGACTAAAAAATGAGTATAGGAACTGAACAGATGTTTCTCCAAATAAGATATACAAATGTTCAACAAGTATATGAAAACATGGTCAATATCACTAATCAATAGGAAAATGTAAATCAAAACCTGTTAGGATGACTATTAAAATAAAAGTTAACAAATATTGGAAAGAATGTAGAAAAAAGGGAAAACTTTTTTCTACATTGTTAATGGGAACATAAATTGGTGCAGCTACTATGGAAAACCATATGGAACTTCCTCAGAAAACTAAAAATAGAATTAACATATGATCCAGCAAATCCACCTACATATCTAAAGAATATTAATTCACTATCTCGAAGAGATATCTGTACTCTCGTGTTCATTACAGCATTATTCACAAAACCCAATACATGGAAGCAACCCAAAAAATGTTCATCACAAAAAGGAAATCCTGTCATTTACAACAACATAGATAAATCAGGCAGACATTATGCTAAGTGAAATAAATCAGACACAGAAGGACAGATATTGCATGGTACCACTTATATGATGATTCTAAATAGTTATAGATGCAGAAGGTGGAATGATAGTTGCCAAGGTATGAGGAGAGGGGGAAACATGGAAGTAGTACTCAAAGTGCACAAAGTTTTAGTTATACAAGATGAATAAGTCCTAGAGATCTGTTGCATAGCATAGTGCCTATAGTCAACAACACTATAATATATACTTAAAAATTTGCTAAGAGGGTAAGTCTTAACATAATGTTCTCCTGGTTCATTCATGTTGTTGCAAATGACAGAATTCCCTTTTTTTAAATTCTGAAACATTCTATTGTATGTATATACCACATTTTATTTATCCATTCATCTCTTGATGGAAATTATTTCATAAAATACAGAATTCTAGGTTGGAAGTGTTTAATAAGCTTATGACATTGATTGTGGTGATGGTTTTACAGGTGTATACTATCTCCAAATTAATCAAGTTGTATACATTAATTATATACAGCTTTTTTTTATCTCCATAAAAGCATACCTTGGTCAATAAAATATAATGGACATTTAGAGAATATGCAACCAAACAAGAGTACCATACATATTCTTTTCAAGTGCCTAAGAAACACATATCAAGATAAACCACATTCTGGACCATTAAACAAATATCAATAAATTGAAAAAAAAATGAAATCATACAGCATATGTCCCTGGCCACTACTGAACTAAAGTAGAAGACAATAACAGAAAAATAGCAGGGATGCCTCCAAGTTCTTGGAAGTTATATAACATGTCTCTAACTAATCCACAAGTCAAAGAGGAAATCTCAAAATAAATTTTAAAATACATTGGACTTCCGGTTTCTACTCTGTCATGTGAGGAGCTTGGAGTTGCCACTTTTTCATACCAAGCAAAAAGCTGACCAAACTGAAGAATCAATAATTCTTATTAGATATATCAAGTACATTAGGTCATAAGGTAAACATCTACCCCCAAATTGGAGAAATAGGCAGGTGAATATAGAGGATCGCAATTTACTTAAGCAGAACCCCTGTAGTTATCAGTACTGTGGTAGGAAAACCTAAACTGTACTTGACAAATTGCTGGAGGTTCCATGTGGACAAGTCTGAGAGTTAAAAACTTCACATGTCCCATAATAGGGGTACTCTCACACTTTTGTGAGTTTTACCATCAAATAATGAAATCTTATTCAATGGTAGGAAAAAATGAGCTATCAAGCCATGAAAGATATGGAAGAACCTTAAATGCCTATTCCTAAATGAAAGGAGACAATGTGAAAGGCTACATACTGTTTGATTCCAAGTATATGACAATCTGAAAAAGGCAAAACAAACAAACAAACAAACAAACAAACAAAAAAACTAGAGACATTAAAAAGATCAGTGATTTACAGAGACTTGTGGGGAGGGAGAGAGGGATGAATATATCGAGCAGTGGGGATTTTTAGGGGAGTGAAACTACTATTTTGTATGATACTGTAATGATGGCTACATATTTATCAAAACCTATAAAATATACAATGCGGAATGAACACTGATGTAAACTCTGGACTTAATGCTATATTACTATGAGCTCATCAACTGTAACAAATGCACCATATTAATTTTTTAAATAATTAATTGATTGATTGATTGATTGATTGCTTTTTCCCCTTTTTAATCCCCACCACCGCCACCACCACTTCCACCCCTGACTTATGGATGTTGCCATTTTCCCCTTAAGAACTGGTAGGAAAAAATGAAGGTGGGGCGTCTCCTCCCACATGCTCTCGGTGTGCAACCAGGGCCTGGCGCCACAGGGGCCTGGCGCCCCCTGGGGCCTGGCCAGTGACTCCACCTGGAGCACGAACCCAGGAACTTATGTATATAAAGCAGACGTGCTAACCACTACACTATGGAGCCACCCCAATTTATTTATTTCTTTATGGTGACATTCATTAACAAAATACAATAAATTTCAGCTGTACACTTTAACAATAGGCATATATATATTTACACTGTGTGTTCACTTCCAATAGATAGATTTCTTTCTCTAACCACATATTTGACCCCCCTTACCCCATCTAACTCTCCTATCCACCCTCCCTCCTCCCCTCTGGTAATAAATAGTTTATTGTCCATGTCCATGAGTCTCAGTTTGCTTATCCAGTTCATTTGTTGCTTTTAGGTTTACATCCCACATATAAGTGATATCATGTGGTTTTCAACTTTTTCTACTTGGCTTATTTTGCTTAGCATGATTACCTTGAGGTCCATCCATGTTGTCACAATGGCAGTATTTCATCTTTACTTATGGCTGAGTAGTATTCCATTGTATATATGTACCACAGCTTCTTTAGCCAGTCTTCTATTGTAGGACACTTCTGTTGCTTCCATGTCCTGCCCACTGTGAATAATGCTGCTATGAACATCAGTGTGCAAATATCTTTTCAGATATGAGTTTTCAAGTCTTTGGGGTAAATACTCAGTAGAGGGATTGCTGGATCATATGGTAGATCAATTCTTAGTTTTTTTGTTTGTTTGTTTGTTTGTTTGTTTTAGGAATCTGCATACTGTTTTCCATAGTGGCTGTACCAATTTGCAGTCCCACCAACAGTGTATAAAGATTCCTATTTCTCCGCATCCCCTCCAACACTTGTTGGTACTTGTCCTGTTAATAACAGCTATTCTAACAGGTGTGAGATGGTATTTCATTGGGGTTTTGATTTGCATTTCCCTAATAGCTAGCAATGTTGAGCATCTTTTCATTTATTTGTTGGCCATTTGTATGTCCTGTGGGGAGAAGTGTCTGTTCAGGTCCTCTGCCCATTTATTTATTGGATCATTTATTTTTGTTGGTGTTGTCATTATTGAGTTGTTTGAGTTCTTTGTATATTTTGGATATTAGGCCCTTCTCGGAGGTGTTACTTGCAAATATATTTTCCCATAAGGACGATTCTTTCTTTACCTTGCTGACAATTTCTTTGCTGAGCAGAAGCCTTTTAGTTCGATGTAGTCCCATTCATTTATTTTAGTTTTTACTTCCCTTGCTTTTGAGGTCAAATTCATAAAATTCTCTTTAACTCCAAGGTCCTTGAGTTTCGTTCCTATGTTTTCTTCTATGAATTTTATTATTTCAGGTCTTATATTCAGGTCCTTAATCCATTTTGATTTAATTTTGGTGTGTGTTGATAGACAACAGTCTAGTTTCATTCTTTTGCAGGTGGCTTTCCAGTTTTCCCAGCACTGTTTATTGAAGATGCTTTCCTTTCTCCACTGTATTTTTTTGGCTTCTTTGTTGAAAATTATTTGCCCATATAAATATGGCTTTATTTCTGGACTTTCCATTCTGTTCCACTGGTCCATGTGTCTTTTTTGCTGCCAATACCATGCCATTTCGATTACTGTCGCTTTGTTGTATAATTAGAAGTCGGGCAGAGTGATTCCTCCAGCCTCATTCTTTTTTCTCAGGATGGCTTTGGCAATTCGAGGTCTTTTGTGCTTCCATACAAATCTAATGATTTTGTTGTTGTTGTTGTATATCTTTAAAAACTGCTGATGAGATTTTGATGGAGATTGCATTAATTCTCTATAGTGTTTTAGGTAAAAAGGTCATTTTAACTATTTTGATTCTTCCAATCCAAGAAAACAATATCTTTCCATTTCTTTGTATCTTCTTCAATTTCTTTTAATAGGGTCTTATAGTTTTCATTATATAGGTCCTTTACATATTTTATTAGATTTATTCCTAGGTATTTTATTATTTTTGTTGCAATTGCAAAAGGAAATATTTTTTTCCACTTCTTTCTCTGACGCTTCATTTTTAGAGTATCGAAATGCTATGGATATTTGAACATTGATTTTGTTTCCAGAGAGTTACCTGTATTTGCTTATTGTTTCTAGTAGTGTTCTTGTGGAGTTTTCAAGGTTTTCTACATAGAGAATCATGTCATCTGCAAACAGTGACAGTTTGAGTTCTTCGTTTCCTATTTGGATGCCTTTTATATCTTGCCTAATAGCACTTGCTAGGACCTCTAATGTTATATTGAGTAACAGTGGCGATAGTGGACAGCCTTGCCTTGTTTCTGATCTTAGAGGGAAAGTTTTTAGTTTTTCACCATAATATATAATGTCGGCTGAGGATTTGTCATAGATGGCCTTTATTATGTTAAGGTGCTTTCCTTCAATATTGATTTTGTTAAGTGTTTTGATCATAAATGGATGCCGTATCTTGTCAAGGCTTTTTTCTGCATCCATTGATATGATCATATGATTCTTATTCTTTATTTTATTTATGTGCTGTATCACATTAATCATTTTGTGAATTTTGAACCATCCCTGTGGCTCTGAGATGAAGCCCACTTAATCATGGCATATAATCTTTTTAATATATTGCTGTATTCAGTTCACTAGTATCTTATTTAGGTTTTTTGCATCTGTATTCATGAGAGATATTGGTCTGTAGTTTTCTTTTCTTTTGTTATCTTTACCACGTTTTGGTAGCAGGGTAGTATTAGCCTCATAAAATGAGTCGGGAAGTATTGCCTACTCTTCGATTCTTTGGAAGAGTTTTAGGAGAATAGGTATTAAAACTTCTTTGCATGATTGGTAGAATTCACTGCTGAAGGCTTCTGGTCCTGGACTTTTATTTTTTGGTAGTTTTTTGATCATTGTTTTAATTTCCATACTCCTGATAGATCTATTTAGATTTTCCAGTTCTTCTTGATTCAGTGTAGGAAGTTTGTGTTTTTCTAAGTGCTTGACCATTTCTTCTAGGTTATTAAATTTGGTGTTATATGATATTTCATAGTATTCTTGTATGAATCCTTTGTGTCTATCATGATTTCCTCTCTTTCATCCCTGATTTTGTTTATTTGTGTATTTTCTCTTTTTTCTTTAGTGAATCTAGACAGGAATTTGTCAATTTTATTAGCCTCAAAGAACTCTCTCTGTTGCATTTATTTTTTCTATTGTTTTTTTGTTTGTTTGCTTGTTTTTAATTTCATTTATTTCTACTCTAATTTTAATTATTTATTGCTTCTACTGGCTTTAGGCTTTATTTGTTCTCCCTTTTCTAGGTTTTTGTTTTTTGTTTTTTGTTTGTTTGTTTGTTGTTTTTTTTTATGATGAAACTTTAGGTTGTTTATTTGGGCTCATTCTTGTTTTTGGAGGTAAGGCTGTAATGATAGGAATTTTCCTCTTATGACTACTTTTGCAGTGTCCCAAAAGTTTTGATCTGTTGTACCATCACTATCATTTCTTTCTATGTATCTCTTAATCACTATTTTTCTTCTCTGACCCTCTTATTCTTTAGTAGCATGTTGTTTAATCTTCATTTATTTGTGGGTCTTTCCGCTTTCTTTTTACAGTTGATCTCTAGTTTCAAAGCATTATGACCAGAGAATATGGTTGGTATGATTTCAACCCTCTTATATTTGTTGAGGCTGTCTCTGAGCCCTAGTATGTGGTCAATCCTTGAGGATGTTCCATGTGCAATAGATAAGAATGTATAAGCAGCAGTTTGGAATGAAAGGCTCTATAAATGTCAATTATGTCCAGTTGGTCTAATGTGTCATTTAAGGATGTTATGTCCTTATTGATTTTCTGTTTGGGTGATCTGTCCATATCTGACAGTGGGATATATAGATCCCCTATTATGATATTTTTTTTGGTCTGTTTTTCACTTTAGTCCTGTTAGTAATTGCTTTATATATATCGGGGCTCCCTGATAGGGAGCATAGATATTAATAAGTGTTATATCTTCTTGGTGCATGATTCCCTTTATCATTATGAAGTGTCCCTCAATATCTTCCTTTACTAATTTTTTTTTTATTTTGAAGTCTATTTTGTCCGATATTCATACTGCTACTCCTGCTTTTCTCTAAATGCCAATTGCTGAAATATCATTTTCCACCCTTTTACTTTGAGTCTATATTTGTTTCTGTAACTGAGATGTGTCTCCTGGGGTCAGCATGTGGTTAGGTTTTATTTTTAGATCCAGTCTGCAACACTGTGCCTTTTTATTGGTGAGTTCAGTCCATTTACATTTACAGTGATTACTGAAATATCAGGTCTTCTTAATTTAGCCATTTTATATTTTGCTTTCTGGTATCACAGTGTTTCCATTGCTTCCTTGTCCTTGTATTTCTTTTTTCTTTATTTTGGTTGGGTTTTGTGGGTTTTCCCTCTGGTTCTTCTTGTTTTATGTTATACTTCAGTTCTGAATCTTTGGTATGTAGTTGCCATTACGAATATATAAAAGATA